>NC_056729.1:1341008041-1341360541 GCF_019279795.1 Protopterus annectens
TAATGCCCGAGTGGGGTATTGTATCGAAGGCTTTTGCAAGGTCCAGGTAGGCTGTGTGGACCACCTTCCCTTCAATGGCCTTGGTGACTGTTTCAAAGAAGTCAACCAGGTTTAAGAGGCAGGATCTGCCCTTAACAAAGCCGAACTGGGTAGGATCCAGTGTCTGTAGGTCCCCAATATCTTTATTTATGAGGTCCATGATGATCCTTTCCATAGCTTTGCAGACCAAGCTAGTCAGTCTTATGGGGCGATAGTTTCCAGGGTCCATTGAGGCACCACCTTTGTGGAGAGGGACCACTGTTGCTGTACGCCACTCTTTGGGTACATATCCTGTAGTAAGGCTGAGATTGAACAGTAGTTTTATGTTTGGGTTTAGCTGTTCTTGGAGTTCATGTAGGACACAGCCCGGGACACCGTCTGGTCCCATTGATGCTGTGTTTTTTGCTTTGGAGAGGGTGGCTCTTACCTGAGCATCTGAGATGTCAGGGGGGCAGCACTCTGCTGGGATAGATATTTGTCCTTTGGTGGGGGGGGGAGTTTGCGCTGAACCTGTCAGCTAGGATGTTGGCAATGTCTGTGGGTTCGGTGTATTTTTTGTCATTTTGGACTAATTCTGAGCATATCTGGGAATTCCGACCCAGGTTCCTAACATAACTAAAGAAAGCCATGTGATTATCCTTAGTGTCCTGTGCAATTTTTCTCTCGAAGCTGGCCTTAGACGATTTTATGAGTGCCCTTAGTTTTTTGCTAATACTGATCAGAGATGCCTTCCCTTTTTGGGATTTTTCTCTATCATGTAGTAGCCTCTTCCTTCTATTGTATAGTTTGTTTATGGCTGGGGTCCACCAGACAGAACGTCTGCCTTTGGAGGATTGGGTCTTGGTTTTATTTGGGATTGCATGATCCATGCATTCCTGAAGGTGTTCATAGAATGCATTTGTAAAGGATTCTGCGGTCTGGGCCATATTTTCCACAGGCCCGGGGGCTTTGAAGGATTCCACCTCGGTTTTGATGAGTGTGAAATTTGCTTTAGAGAAGGTTTTCACTGTGGTTTTCTGGGCAAGGGGTGGGGTCGGGATGTGAATATCCAGTGAGATCAGTTTATGGTCTGATCTTACCAGTGAGGAATACACTTCTGGTCTGGAGCATAGAGTCCCCATGTTGGTAATGATCAGGTCCAGTATGATGTTCATCGTGCATACAGATGCAGTAATCACAGATGGGGTTCTCTGCCGTCAGGCGGTCCCTCGGTCGGCCGAATTCCAAAGTCTAGGTTCGACGACAGTTGTTGTCGCCTTCTTTCCTGACGTCAGTGGGTTAGGGGTATATAAGACACAGCCAACGCCATTTTCTTCAGTCTTTTTTGCCGCACGGTGCCCGAAGCAGAAGGAGTTCGCAAGTGCCAGTCGGCCAGCTCCTGAATTTACGAAAAATTGGAAACCGAAGTCTTCATTAAAGCTAAGTACCCGTTAGAAACTTTTCTTCCCTCAGACCGATGTCAGAAAAAGTTAACAATTGTATTTCTTGTGGGAAGCAAATACCGCATAAGGGTTTCCATTCCCTTTGCATACCTTGTTTAGGCCCAGACCACGACGTCTCGGGCTGTCGCTTTTGCGCTACTTTCAATAAACGCACTATTACGCGTCGGGCGGAGTTCGCCCAACACTTTTTTGGTACAGCCTTTGATTATAAAATGTCGGAGACTCCAACAACCATTTTGACCAAAAAACGGAAGGACAAGGACCGACACGTGAGGTCCGCGGTCCCCACCGACACCACGCCAAAACCGGCTACACGTGGTCCGGTTCTCAGCGAGACGCCTATGCAGTCCCTGACTACCGATGACACTTCTTTGGCGGTGTCTTCTGTAACCGAGACCGCAGGTTCCTCGGCCCAGACCCAGACTACCACCACTGAAGCCACTGTGAGCGTTGAGCCTCCTAATGTGGACAGGTCCACTTCCACCCATGGTGTCTTTAGACCTTCATCTTCCTTTTCCATTAAGGCCTTTACTAAGTCCAAATCAGCCAGGCATCCCAAGAGGCCTGTTGCACAGGGCCCATCCCCAGGCCCCATGCCTAAAAAGCAGATACTTAAAATGGCTGAAGATTTAATTACTCTTATCAGGGGTTCCCAACCCCCTCCATACAAGAGACCCAGAGTGGAGGAAGATTCTCCCTCTTCTGATCAGGGCTCCATTTTTTCAGAACATTCTGATGTAGAGGAACACTCTTACTCCCCATTTGAAGACTCGGATGCAGAGCAGTCCATTCCTTCTGTATCTCCTCCTGAGGATTTTTCTTTTGGGGAAACCTTGCACACCTTGAGGGAACACTTCCATTGGGAAGGCCAAGACTTTTCTGATTCCAAGAAAAGACTTAGGGAATTTCTTTTGTTACCTCAACACAGACCTCTGGCGATACCTCCTGTCTTGGACGTACTTGATGATGTTTACTCGGAGGCTTGCCTTAATCCGGATTCCCTGCCTCCTGCCCCAGTCAAGCCTGATAGGTACTACAGAGTTCCTAACTCTCACCAATTTCTTTACAAAAGCCATAATGCTGACCCTGAAACCATTTCTCAAGGCCCCAAGGGAATGAAGGCCTCTACTGCTAAGAATCCACTACCTTCAGAAAGAGAGTCAAGATCCTTAGAAAGGTGGGGAAAAAAGGTATATACCTCGGCCACCCTAGCTATGAGGGCCTTAAATTGTCAGTTTCATATGCTTAAATATCAGCAGTTTCTGTTATCACAATTAAGAAACAAAATGTCTCAACCTGAACAACCAGATTTGAAGGAGTTGCAGGATATGATGCATAGTGCAGAACAAGTGGGTGAACACACTTTACAATGTGGCTATGATGCCTTAGAGGCCTCAAGTAGAGCTGCTGTTACAGGATCAGTCATTTGTAGACATGCATGGCTTAGGGAACAAATCTTGCCTGATCATGTGAAAGCTAAACTACTAGATGCTCCTTTACAAAAGGATGTGCTATTTGGTACTTATGCTGAGGAGATACTACGGAAAATGGAAGAAAAAGCCAAATCTATGCAAACAGTCAAAGCTTTTCTACAGGTTCAACCACCACGTTTTAGCAGAAATTGGCCTTCTAAAAACTGGTCCTTTCCAGCCACGGACAAGCCCCAAAGAGGTAGATACAGGCGCACAAGGGGCAGAGGGCAATCACAAGGATCATATAGAGGCAGGCAATGGCAAACTCCAGCACCAAGAGGTGGCGAAGACAGTGCACAACAATACAGGAAACAAACCCAATGACTTCCTCCTTTCCATGCCAAGCAAATATCAGCTGGCAGCACCCTTGGGAGGAAAGCTGGCATTATTTACAAGAAATTGGCATATTGTCACAACAGACAAATGGATCCTGGACGTTATAAACAGAGGCTACAGATTTCATTTTCACACTCTCCCAAAAATGAGAGGCATGCCAAACCTGCCACACAATCAAAGGGCAGAGGCACAACTACAAATTTCAAAGCTCATAGACATGAAAGCTATTCAAGAGGTACCTACTCACGAACAAGGTCAAGGTTTTTATTCCAGGCTATTTCTGGTACCAAGGAAAGGAACCGACTGGAGACCCATTTTGGACTTATCCTTCCTAAACACATTCTTACTCGCGCCAAAATACAAGATGCTCACATTACAGCAGCTTCTTCCCATGCTGGGCAAGGAGTTTTGGCTGGTAACATTGGACCTCAAGGAGGCATACCTGCATGTCCCAATCAGACAAAGCTGCAGAAGATACCTCAGATTTCTTGCAGGTTCAATACACTATCAATTCTCTGCATTGCCCTTTGGCTTATCTACTGCGCCCAGAGTATTCACGAAATGCCTGGCATCAGTAATTGCCTACTGCAGACTTCAAGGGATACAAATTTACCCTTATTTGGACGACTGCCTGATCCAAGTGGACAGCAAGGACATACTTCTGGAACATCTGGCTTATGCAACACGGTTACTGAATTCTCTGGGATACACAGTCAACAAAGAGAAATCCAGGCTAACATCATCTCAGAAAATAACTTTCCTGGGTGCCAACTTGGACACAAACACCCATATGGCCTATCTTATGCCAGAAAAACAGGGGCAACTAACTCAGTACTTCAAAACACTAGCAAATTGTACCAGGCTTACTGCAAGGAAAATCCTGCAGGCTCTGGGCTTCATGGCATCTTGCATTCTTTTAATCCCATGTGCACAGTTGCATATGAGGAAACTTCAATGGTACATAAAAAACCTATGGTCTCAACACAGCCACAGTTTGGAAACAATAATACCAATAATTCCATGTTTGCAAAAGGAATTTCTATGGTGGGCCCAAGCATGTCAAACAAACACAGGTCTTCCATTCTGAAAGCCTCAAGCAAATCAAGTCATCACAACAGACGCCTCAGATTACACCTGGGGGGCGCACATGACAGACAGGTGCATTCAGGGCAAATGGTCCCAAAAGGAAAAGCACCTTCACATCAATCAAAAAGAAATGCTAGCAGTGATAAATGCAATTACAGCTTTCAAGGACCTCCTGCATCCAGGACAATTATTGATAAGAACAGACAACACCACAGTAATGTGGTACATAAACAAACAAGGAGGAACACATTCATACCCCCTGTGCAGACTAGCCATGACACTTTGGAACTTGGCTCTGGAATGGCAAATCGAACTTCAAGCACAGTACTTGCCAGGCTTGGAAAACACGCTGGCAGACAATCTAAGCAGAAATATGACAGATCCACACAAATGGAAGTTGCATCCTCAAGTGTTTACAAAGATAATCCAAGTATGGGGGAGGCCAGACATAGACCTCTTTGCCTCCCACAGGAATCATCAATTGGAAAAGTTTTGTTCAAGGACCTTTCATCCAAAGGCCTGGAGAGTGGACGCCCTTTCATTCAGTTGGACAGCATGGACAGTTTACGCTTTCCCACCTCTGCCTCTTCTGCCCAAGCTGCTCTTGAAAGCAAGAGCAGACAGACCGAAGATGATACTGATTGCTCCAGACTGGCCAAGACAACACTGGTACCCACTACTGAGAAGCCTAACACATACTCCTCCCTGGCCCCTACCTCTAATGCCTCTTCTGCTGACTCAGCACAGCTACAAAACTCTTCACAGTCAGCTGAAAACACTCAATCTCGCTGCATGGAAAATTCCTTAACACCACAACAGACTCTACTCCCCAAAGAGGTGCAGGATGTCATTTTGGAGGCCAGAAGGCCATCTACTAGAAAGGCTTACTCCACAAAATGGAAACGGTTTTGCTCTTGGAATGAGAAAAAAGGCCAGGACCCTAAAAAACTGAATTTGCCTCAGGTATTACAGTATCTAGCTGAGCTGCTGAACGGTGGACTTTCATTTTCCTCCATAAAAATCCATGCCTCAGCCATTTCTGCAGAATTCAACACGGATCCACCCTTATTCTCTCACCCACTCTTAAGACAGTTCCTCAGAGGGGCTAAGAATATAAGACCACCAAGGAAACAACCAATACCAGCCTGGGATCTTAATTACATTATAGAAAAATTAACATTGCCTCCTTTTGAACCAGCTGCCTCAACAGATTTGCAATACTTGTCCTGGAAAACAGCTTTCCTTCTGGCCATTACCTCAGCTCGTAGAGTATCGGAACTACAAGCCCTCATGGCTGTGTAGCCCTTTCTCATCTTCCATCAGGATAGGGTTTCCCTTTGAACCAACCCGTCATTTATGCCTAAAGTGGTATCCAGGGTAGCTTTAAATCAAGCCATACACTTACCTACCTTTTACCCCAATCCTCAAAACAAAGGGGAAAGGCTCCTACACTCCTTAGACATCCATAGACAGCTACGTTATTATTTGGACAGAACAAAGCCTTTCAGGAAATCAGAACAACTCTGTGTCTTATGCTGTAGGAACTCAAGGGAAGCCAGTTACCAAACAGACAATTTCAAAATGGATAGGCCACTGCATATGGTTTTGTTACTCCTATCATTGGAAAATATGTCCCTACATGCATCAGATCCCACTCCACCAGGGCCACAGCTACCTCTACAGCCTTCCTCAGAGGAGTTCCTACCAAAGATATTTTGGAGGCAGCCACTTGGAGTTCTGTGCATACCTTCACAAAACACTACCACCTGCCTTTATATTCCAAAACTAGAGCAGGCTTTGCAACTGCTGTGTTGCAGGGCATTCTGGCTCATCCCAGTTCCACCTAGTGCCTACCACCCTGTGCGTAGCTTTGGGATTCTACCCATCTGTGATTACTGCAGCTGTATGCACGATGAACATAGTACAGTTTTGTACCTACCATAAATGTAGATGTTCGAGTGCTAATACAGCTGCAGTACAGTTTTCCCTCCCTCTTTCCCCTCTTGGTAAAGGCCTAGGGCCTAACCCCTCTTCATACAACCTGATAGAGTTATCCTTCTATGGTATATTTGCTTGCAACTATTGATTTTTGATTATATTGCATTTCATGTATATAAATATAATTTATGTATTGCCTTCCTTCTCGGGGCACCTGACATCTGGGGCAAGAAAGACTGAAGAAAATGGCGTCGGCTGTGTCTTATATACCCCTGCCTCACTGACGTCAGGAAAGAAAGTGACAACAACTGACGCCGGACCTAGACTTTGGAATTCGGCCGACCGAGGGACCGCCTGACGGCAGAGAACCCCATCTGTGATTACTGCAGCTGTATTAGCACTCGAACATCTACATTCATGGTAGGTACAAAGCTGTACTTTTTCCCCTCTTGTGGGAGTGGTAGCAAGTTGTTCCATAGCATTTGAGTTTATGAATTCTAGGAACCTTTGGGCTAGGGTGTTGGAGCTAGAGTAATGCTCCCAGTCTATGTTTGGGTAGTTGAAGTCACCCAATATAATGGTGTTTGGAGAGACCTTCATATTTTCCAGTGTTCTCAGGAAAGCCTAGTGGGGTTCCTGGGTTTGGGAGGGTGGTCTGTAGAAAGCTATAAACTGGAAGGCAGTTTTACCCACTGTTAATTGCACATGGATAGTCTCTGATGCTTCGTGCTTTGCCACCAACCTGGAGGTGTGGGTATCTTTGATGAATATCGATACTCCCCCTCCATTTGTGGTTCGGTCCAAGTTTTGGGGCCGAAAAGCATGGTATGAGGCATAACCTGGTAGTGCTGGGGTGCTCTCGGGAGCCCTGAACCAGGTTTCTGTTACTGCACAGATATCAATGTTCTCCATTACATATATACATATTTATTTATTTATATTAATTAATTTATTTAAATTTGTTGACCAGGAGTGTCCGACTGGACGTAGGTCCATTTTCAGCGGAGGCCCGGGGAGAAAAGCTCCACAGTTAAAATAAACAGACAGTATATACATTGGATTACATAGTGAATAACAATTTACATAGCAATTACTTACAACATATTTACAGATGAAGAACATAGTACATCAGTAGACAACCAGAATCTTTATATGTGAAGTGCATGCCAGACATTAACAAATGTTACAAGAAGTTCGTGCTGTATAATAAGTACTGGCTTATGAGCATCTGAGCTTGCTATAATCAAGGTAGTTAGTGGAGTGGAAAGAAAGGTAGTGGTTGGATGGGGTGGATGATATTAGAGTGGGAGTTGCAAGGGCATAGCCAGCATGTTTTTAGTTCGCTTTTTAGTAAAGTTTTGAAGTGGGTGCATGATGGTATGGAGGTAATTGTGGGTGGGAGTGAGTTCCAGAATTTGGCTATGGCTCAAGAGAATAGTGCTTCACCAGCAGAGTTATTGGCTTTAGTGATCTGCAAGTGATTTTTGCTGCTGGATCTTAGTGGTCTGGTGGTGCAATAGGGTTGGAGTAGATTCTGGAGGGATGGGACATTTAGTGGATGGTTTACTAGTTTGTGGGAGAGTGAGAGTTGATACCACTTAAGGAGGTGAGGGAGTTCAAGCCAGCCCAGTTCAGCAAGTGAGAGACAGTGACGACTACGGTAGGATGCCCCTGTGGCGAATTTCGCGATTTTGTTGTAGCAAGTCTCTAGCTTGTTTAGATCACATTGCCTTAGGTTGGTATATATTGGAGAGGCATAAAGTAGGGTGGAGATAAGGTGGGAATTTGCTATTGAAATCTTTGTGTATATATATATATATATATATATATATATATATATATATATACACACACACACACACACATATATATATATATATATATAAATATATATATATATATATATATATGTATATACATATATATATATATATATATATATATATATATATATATATATATATATATATATATATATATATATACACATATATCTACATATATAAATATACACACACACACGTGTATATATATATATATATATATATATATATATATATATGTATATATATATATATATATATATATATATATATATATATATATATATATATATATATATATATACATATTGATATATATATATATATATATATATATACACACATATATGTGGATATATATATATTATATATATACATATATAAATATACACACACGACTATATATATATATGTATATATACATAAGAGTATATATATATATATATATATATATACATATTTATAAATATATATATATATATATATATATATATATATATATATATATATATATATGTATATATATATATATATATATATATATATATATATATATATATCTACATATATAAATACACACACACACACATATATATATATATATATATATACATAAGTATATATATATATATATATATATATTATAGATATATATATATATATATATATATATATATATATATTATATATATATATATATATTATACATATATATATATATATATATATATATATATATATATATATATTATACATATATATATGTAAAACACTGATTGACTTGTAAAGAAGAACTTGATGGATATATAGCAAAAACTTCTTTTTTTCTTTTAAAAAACAAAACTAAACACCCACATGGTAGATTAAGCTTTTGTCCTTTATTATATAGGAACTTCTTTAGAATTAATAAATTAAGCTTTCCACTTATTTATATCTTACAGTAATAACCAGTGGGAAACCATAAACAAGACAAGCATAAGCATAACATAACATATGAATTGCCAAATCAGAGTTGTTGTTAGAATCAGTAGAATTGAGCATACTAAATAAAACATGAGTGTTATAGCTGATAATTCAAACACTAGCTACATGCAGAAAGGTTGAATTTTCAAATAAGAAATACTGTAAGAATCAGTAAATTAGCATGTTTGAATAAAACATGAGTGTACTGTCTAGTAGTTTTTCAACACAAATGGTGTGCTGAAACATAACCTAAATGTAGTATCTGAACACATTTTAAATCATTGTGGTATGTTTCTGTGGTTTACAACAGAATAGTTATTGCAACCATTTCAACACACACTTAAGACTTAATGACTCATTCAAACCAGGATGGTAATCTGCTTCTAAATGAAGTTGCCACTTCAATTCAAGAACCTGCAGTAGGCCATCTGCATCCCCCCAAAAATTCTCCACCTGTTCCAGAACCAGAAACTTGCACATAGAAAAGTTATTGCAAGACACACTATGTTTGCCTAAGGCATTGGAGGAATCCTTTGAACGAGTGGCAGCATTGTGTTCTTTTATCCTGTCACTTAATTTTCTGGTTGTTTTTCCTATAAAGAAACAAGAGCAAGAAGTGAAAATAGCAGCATACACCCCCATGGTGCTGTTGCAATTAAAAGCTTTTTTGAAAACAACTGGTACATTGCAATGATTAAAAGTGAATTTGTCTCCTGTTAAAATAAAATTGCATGCAACACATTTCCCGCCTGTAAACATACCTTTAGATCCATTAATAGCCATGTGTTGTGTAAGTAAGAAAGGTTTGTCTTTACCTTCAAATAAAGATTTGAAGGTCTTGTTTTTTTAAAAGAAAACTTCGGGGCTGGTCCTATGATATCTCTAATGGAGTTGTCACTCTGTAAAATTCTCCATTTGCTGTTTAAAATACTTCTGATATTTTGCATATCTCTACTAATGGGTATCAACATCATCTGTAGAAGCATTCTTTTTAGGAACAAAGCCATGTTTTAAAATAGGTCGAAATTTGCTGTCTGTTAAACCTAATGTCATTCCTGATGTTAACCAAGTTGGCTGGGTAGTTCTTTTGTATGAACAAAGTAGTATATGGGGCAGGGCAGGGGTATGTGTATGTGTATGTATTCAGCCATAAAAAGGAGCTTCTGTCCCTAAAATAGTACTTTTTTTCTTATATTTCTTGCATAAAAAAGAGTCCCGATTCCTAAATCACTGTTTTTTTTTTTTTTAATTTTATAAATGCCATATTAATTATATGGGCTTGACCTTCCTGAAAGGAATCCACACTGACTCTGTTTGAGCCCAGTGCCCTTCTACCTTTTAGATATTTAAAAATTATTCCAATGAACTTCAATTCCATGATGTTATCTATAAATGGTTTCAAATAAAGCAATAGTGGATGTCCTTCAGCTTTTGGTGTAGGGGAAATCATATCTGCACCTTCTGGTCTTAAGAACAGTACACTCCTCTCATGGTCAAGGACATAATTCCTTCCACTTTTCTAGGATAACTTGATAAATTGCTGGCTAAGGAATGCATATTCACTAGCAAAATCTTAATATTTCCCTGAATATGGCAACTTAGGTCCAAACAGTTATTTACAAGAAGTTGAAGATACTAATCCTAATAGTCTAGCCACAAAAGTGCATAAGACTGCTACACGATTAAAACTGGTACTGCTCCAACCATACACTATTTCAAATATGCAGCCTCTTAAAATGCACAGTGCTTGTATAACCTCCAGTTATGGCACAAGTTAAAAGTTAAAAAAAAACAGAATATAAGGGCACTCTACTCTATAATAAAAAAACAAGGAGGAGAAAGAATGTGTGATGCCTACAGCAGCCATAGCTTCTTTACTGATATCCAGCAGTACTGTGAGTACCTGTAACTTCTATATCTGACTTAAAAGAGCCCTGGTATAATGAGTGTTAGGACAGGTCCCAATTTATATCATTTATTCAAGTCTTTATCAGGACTGAATATTTTTACTGCTTGTATCTATCTATATCCATAATCAAGAGCTTCCACCTTCTTAACGTTTGTATTATCTTCTTTTAGTATCTTTCCACGTATATAATATCATCATTTTTAATCCAGACACCTAAATACTTCATCTCATGTTTCATGGGTTTTGCTGAACCATTTCATGCATGGGTGCATAGTTTACTGCTATAGCATTTATAGCAACTTCATATACTTTATATACTGAAAACACATGAAACTCTCTCAAAATATTCAACAGCACTGAAATGTCCTTTTCTTGATTTATCTCTTACAAAATATCATCTGAAAATAAAGCTAACTTTTCTTGACTTCCATATCAGTTATAGCCTTTAATTTGTGAGTCCCTTATTTTTTTTGCTAATTGCTCTAAATACACAGCAAGTAACAAAACTGAAAGAGGACATTATGCCCCCTTTGGTATGTACCTGTCCAAACATTTAACATAACTTGTACACCTACAGTGCTGTCTTCCAAATGAAAGCAAGGACTTAAATCATAAAAAATCCTAAAAAAAAACTATGTGGACAATCTCAAAACTTTGTCCTTTTGAGTGACATACAGGCTACTGAGGGCTAAACTCTGACTCACATAAAAAGCCTCAGACACTACAGTGTCGCACCTACTGCACATTTACAAATCTAGTGGGGGCATAAACATACACTCAAGAGATCTCAGTCTCTGCTACATAAATAGAATATGTTGGAGGGATAGACATGTATTACAGAAAATGCCACTTTGGAATTTTCTGCCTCTCCTCATAAAGCAAAGTACTCTTTCACTATTAAAACATAATCTGGACAAATGGATGGGTAAACACAAATTCACCCCTGGTTTAGCACTTTTGTCCCTCATGGATAGGGGTAACATGTAAATGTTCTGCTCATTTTTGGGTTATTTGTACTTAAAATATAAGGGCTAAAAACTTCATGGAAATGTCTAGTTAGGCTTATAAAGATCCTCAAGGATCAATAGCTTAGTAAGATCCTATGAACAGACCCTCACAGATCGGTAGCCTAGTAAGTACCTATGAACCTCTGCACCTATGTCTGCCTAGTTGTACATCTTGCTGGAAAGGAACCCTCACAGCTTAATTCTAGTCTCTGCTCCTTCATATATCCTCCTTAATCCTCATTAACACTGTTTTGTATCAAGGAATACAAATGTTACCATTGCCCAACTCATAATATCTCAGTAACTCCATGAAATACTGTCAAACAGAAAAACAACTCACCAGTGAAACTGGATTAATGCCTGACATACCCAAGTAAATACAGATAAAATCCAATAAAGAGGGGTGTGGCAAAACAACGGCACTGCAAAAACTGCTTGAATAAGAAGTCTTTTTTTTTTTTTTTTTCAAAAAGTACTGAATAAAACAAAAGAAAAACATAAGCGCTTTCACAGTGTATTCCTCTGTTTCTTCAGATGTATTTACAGAATGGCATAGCAGTTCCATTTAAATACTCCTGATGCAGTCAATCAGTTAATCAAGTTAAGCTAGAGCATTCTTCCTTAAAGTTACATACTTCAAAAACACTTGTGGATAATATTAAAAGTGGTTAAAACATGAAAGTGCTTTAAGATATAGTTTAAAAGATACATAGGATATGTATGAATGAAGATGATGATTATATATAGAAAAACTTTTAATATAAATATAATAATAAAATAAACATAGATGTTTTTACAAAATACTAAAAATGCATATTTACATATGAACTTAAAAAGCACATTCACAGGATATACTCACACAATATATTCTGGATTAATGTCTACAATTTGTATTAAAATCTGAAAAACAGTGGTGTGTTTATACAGGTAATGTGATGGACAGATGGACCAAAAGAAGTTTATATATGAAGAGTATTACATTTTTACATCAGAAAAGTTAGGATCATGAAAAGGACTGAACAAACTCCATGAACTAAATGAAATATGTGGACATATATGGATAAAAGGAAAGTACAGAAATATATACATAAAAATATATATACACACAAAAATGTAGAGGGCATATATATAAAACAAAATGTTATAAATATATGTAAAATGTGAACTATAAAAACAAATTCAGCATACATGGGGCTATTTTCTAAGTGGTCTAGCTTGTAACATGAGCCTCATAGGGACCCTGTCATTAAGTCCACTGCCCACATCTGCTCTTAATCTTAGTATCCATCTATTCTCATTGACTTCAGTCCTGTTTCTAATGTCTCCTAACTTTTTTAGTAATCTTAGTGTTCTCCATCATATGAAACTTAAAAGTGTGTTGTGCTGAGGTATTCATGACATGTCTAGCTAGAGCATTGGTTGGAAGCTGTTTCTGTATATCATACAAATGCTCTCTAATTCTAAACTTGAACTTCTTGTCTGTTTTTCCCTACGTAGTAGGCCATGCAGGTCACACAGTAAGCTAGATATACCAAATGTTCTGTGTCACAGGTCCCGTCAGCATGAAACCAAAATGTCCTCTTTAGGTCCGGGTGAAAAAAATGATTAGATACATCAATACATTTGCAAAAATTGCAACTGTTACATATTTTTACCTCTTTACTAGGTTTTTTCTTTAAAGTATTTGGATAGCAGAGAATCCTTTTTATGTTTGTCATATTCTTAAAGGTAAAAGATGGCTGAGTACCCACAACTTCCCTGATTTCTGGGTCTGCTGCTAGAATAGGCCAATGTATTTTTAAAAATATTCGTGGTTGTCTATATGTTACTAGCATATTTTACCGGCATTCTCTGTCTTGCTGTACTGCTTTTACTATTTTCTTGGGAGTCATGCTGTCTGTCCCCCCCATCATTCGGGAGAAATATGGTCTTCCTTTTGTGGTTCTATTGTCCCTTACATGATTTAATACTTTGTTGACCTTGTCTACATGGTAACCTCGCTCAGTAAAGCTTTCTTCTAAAAGTAGCATTTCTTCCTCAAAATTACATTGTTGTGCACATAATCTAGACAACTGCATCCCTTGTCTTTTTACAAAGTTATCAAATATATGCTGTGGATGCATACTTTTTCTATGTAGACATGTGTTCTTATAGCATTCCTTTCTATGAATTTCTGTGGTTGCCTTTCCATCGTCTATAATACTAATGGTCACATCCAGAAAGTCTATGGTTTTTGTAGAGTGTTTCATCATGAATTTTAGAAAGTCAGATGTATGACTGAGATATTCAACACACTGTAAAAGTTTTTCATGAGAGCGCTGAGAACTGTAGCAGCGTTATTGTTTTTGTTTCTGTTCTGTGAGGTTTGTTCGTGGAATGAAAATAAACATCTCTTGCTGATCTGCTGTGCCTGTCTTTTGAGTTTACCAGTGTGAGTTTGGGCACATTGACCAATTATTTTTATCATACCTTTCTTCCTAGATGACTGTACAGCCCCCTCTCATTTTAAAAGATTGTTAAACACAACCTTTCAGAATGTTATCAATTTCTTCTTTCCTAACCCCCAAAGTACAACAAGAATACTGCCTGTTCTTGGAGACTTCCCTGTTGACTGATTATACAAAAACCCATGAGCCTTTTTAACACACAGTGAATAGAGCTGTACACACTTTCCAAAAGAACAATTAACCCCTCCCTAGAGGGATAGTTGCCTCAACTGGGCAGCTGTACCCACAATATCCTAAAGTTAGTTTCAGTCACACCAAAAGCACATTAAGACCTGTGTTCCCACTTACACAGTTACTATCTGTTCTTGTCCTGTCTCTGTCACCTCTCCCAGATGTGAAAAAGAAAAGTTATGTACTTACCATAACAATAGATATGTGCTGTCTGCTTCTGTCTTTCCTCAATCTGTGGGTCTTTGGATTTGACCTCAGATCCAGCTTTGGCCACTCTGGACTTTAAGAGCCATAGCATAGGCTCCTCCCTTAACCCATAATCCCCAACAAGGGAATTATTTTCCACAGAATGGAAGAGAGAAGGAGG
Organism: Protopterus annectens; assembly: GCF_019279795.1. Taxonomy (NCBI): domain Eukaryota; kingdom Metazoa; phylum Chordata; order Ceratodontiformes; family Protopteridae; genus Protopterus; species Protopterus annectens. The sequence continues at coordinate 1,341,023,102 of NC_056729.1, forward strand.
ATGGGGAGTTAAGAAAGGACAGAGGCAGACAACACAGATCTGTTGTTATGTTAAGTACATAACTTTCCCACTTGATGTTGTCTCTTCCATTTGTTCCTCAATGGGTGGGTCACATTCCCCAGCTACTTAGCCCTTGGGGTGGTCACATGGAAGGATATTCTAGAGGATGACTGAACCAAAAGCTGTCCTAGTCCTGGACAGCAAATCCTACTTATAGTGACAAATAAATGTGTGAAAATTGGACCTAATAGCAGCTGCATAAATATCATCAGTCGAGGCCCTGGAAAAGAAGGCTGAGGAAGATCAGACAGACCTAGCTGAATGAGCTTTAACTGGGTCTCTGCAGGATTAAAGCTTTTTCATTATAAACATGACAAATATAGTTAGATAACCATCTAGCTAAGGATACCTTTGATACTCCTTACCCTATCTTAGCTTTAGAAAAGGAGACAAATAGTTTATCTGTATTCCAGAAGGATTTGTTAAAACAAAGGTAGCAAATGAAGCATATATTCTTCTTTATTGGAAAAAATTGGAAAGAAAACCAATGGACTGATGCATTTGTTCAGAAGATGGATTAGGAACAAGGGATGGATTGATCAGCAGGGATACTTATCTTTATGGAAAATATCATAAGAAAGTGACGAGGCCTGTAGTTCTGACACTCTCCATGAAGTTATTGCCACAAGAAAAATAATTTTCTATGTCAAAAAACTGATGCCCACCCTGGCAGCAGCTTCAAAGGGTGGCTAGGTTATGGCTTGAAGCAAAATGGTCATATTTCAAGGAGGAGTAGGGTCCCCTAAGGGTGTGGGGTTCTAAGGAGGAGGACACCTCTCAGGAAAGCTTTAGATAATCTAAGAGAAGCTAAGGTCACCCGATTTTATCCAACATGAAAATCTTTAATAGCCACTAGCTGGATATTAATCATAGTATAACTAACCCCAAAATGGAAAACAGATGCTAGAAAGTCTAAGACCGCTGGGAAAAGAGGTGAAAAGGACCCAGATTCCTTTTGGATGCTAAAACTGAAAATCTCTCCCAATTATTTTTGTAAATTTTCCTGATAGATGGTCAGATGGGAAGATGTAAGAATGTGGATTACTGGGAAAGGCAGCCTGTGCTGACTACAATCATTAGAAGTGAAGAAACCAAGTAGTTAACTTGAGGGCATGATTGTCCAGGTGAGGTATTTAGGATGGGCTAGAGAGAAGGTTTGGATTGGTATCCAGCACCCATGGAGAGTGAACTAAATGAGGCCAGAGAAAGGGATATCACACTTGCCAAGGCAAAACAAGCAATGAGTTTGACAAAGATCTTCCTCTCTAATGCATATCACAGGAACTTTGGAATTAGAGGATGAGGGGGAAGGCTTAGAGAAGATCAGGGGGCCAAACATACATTAGAGTACCCCTTGATTACTCCTCACCCTTCAGGGGAATAAGGACAAAGAATCTCCTGCACTTGGAGTTGTGAGGAGAGGCAAAAAAAAATGCATGGCATGGCCTGCCCCAGTGATGAAAAATATGTTCTACTGTCGAATTGAAAGACCACTCGTGAGTTAGAAGAACAGATCTGCTCAACTTAGAACACTGGACTTCCCCCATATATGTGCTTTGCTACTAGAAAGTGATCAGAAGATATCGTTCACTGCCACACTCATTGTTTCTCAACATAATGGGTTCCCCTTGTTTATTGATATACCATACTACTAACATGTCTGCATCCAAATCAGCTCATCTCTGCAAGAGAATTCCTGAGGATACTGGGGTACATTGCATCATGATTTCTCATCATCCTGTTCACAAAGTTGCACATGGGGAAATTTCAATGGTTTCTAAAAAAATGTTTGGGAATAGCAGTACTTTACTGCCCTCATTCCATGCCTGAAAAAAGAACTCCTGTGGTGGAAGAACACCATACAAAGGAATCCAGGAGCAAATTTCACTTTAAACCATTAATATGGGCAGCTCAGACATAGCTTGGGAAGCCCACTTAGGTCTTCTGAAAGTACAGAGCTTTTGAGTCTCACAGCAAAGAAAGTTGAGTATAAATCAGAAGGAGTTACTAGCAGTCTACCTGGCCATAAAAGCCTTTCAGCAAAACTTTAGCCCAGGGACACTGGAAATAGGACAGACAACACCACATTTATGTGGTACATACACAAGGGGGAACTTTGTTTTACCCGCTGTGCATCCTTGCCAGAAAAACTTGCATGCTGGCTCAAGAGATAGGATTGACCCTCATAATCTCCTGTATTCCAAGCCAGAGCAATACCCTGGCAGATTCTCTAAGCAGGGATCTTCTAGACCCCAACAAATGGAGTTTTGAAAAGAGAGGTCTTCTTGGATCTGACTGTATAATGGGGTATCCCCCCAGTAGACCTGTTTGTATACATCCAGCTAAAACTCCGGACATCTAATTAGCATAAAATGTGAATACTAAATGGCATGTAACTCTTCCTGCTTCCAGTAGGAATTACTGAAAAACAGAGTGTGACAAAATGATGGAAAAATATGAGCACCTCATCAGAGAGAAATACATTGTAAATATCTGTTGACTTTAAATGAAGTGTATTGCAAAATTCTACCACACAATGTCATTTATTCTTGCTTTTGAAATAGGGAGATGCACAATGTGTGCCCCCTATTTTAAACAGAAACTTGTCTTTGCTTTGCCTCATTAGCAGCAGTACAAAGAACTGCCTGCTCACACCCTTGTTCTCCCCTCCCCCTTCCCTGTTTATTACCTTAAGACAATCCCAAAGTTAATAAATATTACCTGTGGTAGGCACCATTTTTAAAACTACAACCACCCTTGTCACTATCATATGTTCATTTATCAGTTAACTCTGTTAACTGATTGTTTCCAGCCCCCTCATAAGAGCAACTAACAGGGTCTCTACCCACTTCGCTCCCCACCCTGCCCCCTATTCCCTCCCGCCCCCAGTGGTCCCACCTTTATTGCACTCACAAACCCCTCATACCTTTCCAATAGCCAATCACAGAGCTAACCCAACACTACCTCCTCCATCTTCCCACTACTATCACACCTCCTCAACTAACATGTACAAGCATACCTTACCTATGCTCACTGCATACACTCTCCTTGCATATCTTACATCCTACCAAAGCTCCATCATTCCCCCACTCAGCCACTACCACTGTACTACTACTCACACCACCACTTATGTCTCACCCTCACTCAGCTCCCCTCCCATCAGCTCAAGAACCATCCCTATGCACCCCCCACATATTCTACCAACTATATTACTCAAACATAAAGCATCCCTACAACTTAACATAGTAACCCTCCCATCATACCTATTACCCACAGAGCACAATCATAAAGTTTCCTTTATAAATAAACACATTCAAAAACTGAGAAAACTAATAACCTCATGCATATCAAAACTAGCCCTAAGTGGAGACATCCACCCCAACCCTGGCCCTACCATCTCCAACCCCAATCTTCATAATCAGACTAGAAACCACAACTTCTCCCATATTACAGCCAATAGAAAGCCAAGTGACTTCCTTCTACTAAGCCTAAATGTTAGAAGTATATCCAACAAAGTCCACGAACTCCATGCCACCATAGACTTGTACTCCCCAGATATAGTCATCCTGACAGAAACCTGGTTAAAACCTCACAATACCAGTGAGCAAATACTCCCTACAGGTTACAGCATACTAAAAGTAGACCGGCTAAACAAGAAAGGAGGCGGTGTAGCTATAATATTTAAACAGCATCTAAACATCCAGATCTTAAAATCATCAGCTCCACAAATAGGCATTGAAGAAATAATATATACCAACTTCAAAATAAACCAAAACAAAACCATCAACATAATTGGATGCTACTTCCCACCTGGCCAAAACATCCCTCCACTAGAAAACCTCTTCAGCTGGTCTACCCACCATCTCCCCCAAGAAACTATCATTTTAGGTGATTTCAATATTGACCGGCAGTCCTGTTCTGGCAACCATCCAACTCATCATGTAAACCTTCATGGCTTCACCCAACTAGTCCAGTCACCAACCAGGATAAATAAAAACATCAGCAAGCACACTACCCTGGATTGGATACTAGTCAGTAAGAGCCCCCAGTCATATATAACAGGCTGCTTATCAGATAGCCTCAGTGATCACTCCCCAACATTCCTACTCAAAAAATACCTATACCAAGCTAAACCTGTCATCTACCATCAAATACGTAAAAAACTAAACTTTAACCCACTCACATTCATCTCATCCCTCAAAGAATGTAACTGACATCCTCTAAAGTACCTCAGTCAAGATGACACAGTTGAATTTTTTAATACTACCTTCCTGAGCATCCTTAATTACCATGCCCCATAAGATTTTCCAGAACCAAAGCACAACCCTCCCCATGGCTACAGAAAACCACTAAGTCAGAAATGAAAAACCAGGATAAAGCCTGGGAGCACTGGCACAAAACCAGACCCCCCTCAACTAGACAGAAATTCCTAGAACTACACAACAGTCAAAAAGCTAATAAAACAGGACAAATTCTAATACTACCAGACTGCCCTAGACTCCTCACAACACAGCCCCAAACAATTCTGGTCCTCCATAAACTCCATCCTCCACCCAGGTAAAGTCAGTACCCCTCCTCCTAACATCCCTCACTCCTCAGAAAATATTGCTACCTCATTCAACACACACTTCACCCAAACCATACTATCACTAGCTAAACAACACAACCCCCCTCCCCTCCAACCCACACCTTTAACTAGTAATCTCCCCACTGCCTTCTCCTTTACTCCTGTACCTACCTCCAACATAAAAAAACTCTTAACTAAACTTAAACCCACCAAATTAGCAGCAGACATTCTCCCAAGTGAATACCTACAAATCGCAGCTGATGCTCTGGCCTACCCAGTATCCATCTTGATTAACCAATCTCTGTCAGAAAGTTACGTTTCCACAATGTGGAAAGTATCACATATAATTCCCCTCCACAAAGGCGGACTCTCCACAGAATTAACCAATTACTGCCCCATAGCTATTCTCTCTCCAGTCTCCAAAATACTAGAGAGATGCATACACTCTCAGGTCTCAGACTACCTCCTTACTAACAACCTCCTCTCCAGTACTCAGCATGATTTCCAACCAAACCATAGCACCACCACTGCCTTGCTCTCCTTCAATAACACTATCCTTCAGCATAAAAACAATGGCTATCTCTTCTCTGCTACTTTCCTAGACCTGTCTAAAGCATTTGACATGGTCCCACACAAACAACTTATCTCTGTCCTCAATAACCTATCCTTCTCTCAATCAGTCACCAACTGGTTTCAGAGTTACCTGTCTGACCGCCAACAATCCGTTGTATGGCAGAATGACATATCTCCCCAACTACCTGTCTCCATAGGGGTTCCCCAAGGATCCTTCCTTGAACCCCTACTCTTCTCTGTTTACACTAATAATCTAGCCTCTGCCACCAAACATGGCACACTCGTACAATATGCAGATGACTCAACTATCATCTGCTCTGCCCAGTCCCTACCCAAACTGCAAAAAGTCACACAGGAAGCCTTTTCCTCTGTTGAAACTTGGTTATCGGATGCCCAATTAATACTCAACCCAAACAAAACTAAACTACTCATCTTCTTACCCACCAAACATACTCAAAACAACTCTCACTTTAACATCACAGCAAAAGACAACACCACTATATGCCCAACTGAACACACCAAATTGCTAGGAGTGGAAATAGACAATAAACTAAAATTTGACATTTACATATCCATGACCATAAAAAAAGTCCACAAAAAACTAGGAGCGTTATACAGAAATAAGCAATTTCTCACCAAAGCATCAAAGATTTCCGTAGCAAATTCCCACCTTATCTCCACCCTACTTTATGTCTCTCCAATATATACCAACCTAAGGCAATGCGATCTAAACAAGCTAGAGACCTGCTACAACAAAATCCCCAAATTCGCCACAGGGGCATCCTACTGTAGTCACTCTCACTTGCTGAACTGGGCTGGCTTGAACTCCCTCACCTCCTTCAGTGGTATCAACTCTCACTCGCCCATAAACTAGTAAACCATCCACTAAATGTGTCCCATCCCTCCAGAATCTACTCCAACCCTATCGCACCACCAGACCACTAAGATCAAGCAACAAAAATCACTTGCAGATTAACTCTGCTGATGAAGCACTATTCTCTTGCACCATAGCCAAATTATGGAACTCCCTTCCACCCACAATTACCTCTGTACCATCATGCACTCACTTCAAAACTTTACTAAAAGCGCACCTAAAAAGATGCTGGCTATGCCCTTGCAACTCCCACTCTAATATCACCCACCCCATCCAACCACTACCTTTCTTTCCACTCCACAGACTACCTTGATTATAGCAAGCTCAGATGCTCATAAGCCTAGTACTTATTATACAGCAGGAACTTCTCATTGTAACATTTGTTAATATCTGTTATGTACTTCACAGATAACGATTCTAGTTGTCTACTGATGTACTATGTTCTTCATCTGTAAATATGTTGTAAGTAATTGCTATGTTAAATTGTTAATCGCTATGTAATCCAATGTAACTACTGTCTGTTTATTTTAACTGTGGAGCTTTTCTCCCCGGGCCTCTGCTGAAAATGGACCTACATCCAGTCGGACACTCACAGTCAACAAATGTAAATAAATAAATAAATAATTATCGGTGTCACTAGTAAGTTGGCAATGTAGTGTGGTTTCTGTGAACAATTTCAACAATAACATATGATGAGGGAGATTCAGAAAATTGTGTGAGGAGTAAAATCAAGTCTAAAAATAGGGACATACCTTGAGAATAAGTACGCCATGTGCAGGGTAAATCAGACCTGAAAATATGCAAAATTCTTCACAACGGGACAGTTAAGAGGTCTGGTCTCTTTTCTAATGTTAAACTGTTTAAAATTTGTAATTTTGCTATCTCAGTGTTACAGCACTGAAGAAAATTATACAGTTACATGGCTACACGTATGGTCGAATTAATTCTTCAAGGGCATTTTAGTCAGCATATCTTGTTTACCCTTACTTTTGCTGCCTTTAAATCCGGCTCATCCCTGTAAATATAGAACTTTTTCTCAGTGCTGCCTCTGTTCTTGGAGCCATTATCAGAAAGAAACACTCTGACCCACAGGAAATAAATCACAAAAAACACATCACCTTTGTGATCACTTTACACAAAAATAAAATGAAGTAAAACAAGCAAACAAACCTAAATCATAGTAGTATTAACATAAGATGTGGATATGGTTTGTCTGTGTAGTGGTAGTGTTACAAAAACGGTTTTCCTGAGGTAAGGTAGAGGATGGGGGCAGGGGCAGGGGTAGGCTCAGCACACATTAGTAAGCTGGTGCAGGTGACCTTTGCTACTTACACCGCCATACTAATGTGTGCTAATCCTAATACTAAACCTAACCCTGCCCTTAAGTATAACCACTACACAAGTCAGACTCAACACAAGGCAGGCTCAGACACACAAAAGTGCACCCAAAAAACACACACACCCTGTATACATTCTGGACTATTTGCGTTCAACTACTCGTTCCAGGGACCTAAATATGGCCTGTGACTTGAATAGGATGTGCTGGAAGGACAGATTTGTCTCCCAATGACTGCCGCATCTTTTGAATAGGCTGCCAGTTCATGTGAAGCTCAGCACCTTTATGACACTGTTCAAAAGGAACCTGGACAAGTGAATGGGGCACTGTAAATTCTTACTGGGGATAGTGCCTGCAACCCACCTGGACATGGGCAGTCATTAATAAACACAATCCTGGTATTGATTAGAGTATTTATGGTATTACATTGGGATGAAACGGCCAGGCTTGAAATGACCTCCGGGTCAATAGCCTAGTAACCTCCTATGATCCTGTGATAGTGCAGTTCACACCTGACATTCTGAACTGTCAACATTTTAACTGCACCTGGTCAGGGACATTGATTTACAGTTAATAAAATGAATTTCCATTCACTTGAACTGAAATTTCTCCAGTAATACCAGTAATTATTTAATATCATTTAATTTCTAGTTAGTAGTTTGGTTGTGTTATAACTTTCATTGAATTTATATCCAAGTAAAATTAACACAGATCCTAAGTAAGGATTACGGAATAAAGCAAACTGACTTTTTTATGACTAGTAAATCTAAGACGGAATCCAATTTATGTTGAGTGCTTTTTCAGACCTAAACTGGCAAAATTTATAGTATTTTATTTTTGTACTTATTCATATTCCAAATTTGGATTTCCCGACAAACTTGAAAAATGGTGTCCTTGTATATAATGTTTCTGGGTTGGATGACATTTTCTCTTGAGAGAAAAAAATGTAATCTATTTTCTGTGTTTGTTAGCTGGCCAATCCACTAGGAGGAGGTAATTTTCAAGGGCAACCAAAGCTCTGTCTGGCTAACTGATTTGCTCATAGTCATGTAGTAGGCAAATGAAGACAGAGTTGATAACTCATGACTTCAAGATGAAGCCCATTAGTAGCTCATAGTCTTAATCCTTTGTGATAAACTGCCAGATTAATATTCTATAAAGTAGTAGTATCACTGAGAATGGTGCTTTTATTTTATTGGCTTTGTCAGAGATTTTCCCTGAAATCAACCTTGACATATTATAGTCCTATGTCATTGCTTATATTTATAAGATTACATTGAAGATGTGTTGTCATTGTTTTGGTAAGCATGATTCATGGCTATCTGTTTAACCACATTAACAGTCAGAGGGAGAAAGGAGGCCAGTGGTTGGTTACTGTAAAACAAACAGAAACAAAAATGTATAACAGTTTATATTAGAAGAGTCTCCTTAAATAAGAATTTATTTTTTGACATGTGATTGCCAGGAAAGTCCGACTGGGTAGATGCCATTTTCAGTGAAGACTCAGGGAGAAAGGCTCCAAAGTATTATGAAGCATTTTTAAGAACAATAATTGTACAATCTTTAAAAATTATACAAAAAATACAGTTTAAATAAGTATACCAAATTAGACATATTATGAAAATATTGGTTAAAAATAGTTGGAAGTTATCAATATATATTTCAGTGTTATCTTTTTCATACTTAGTGTTGATTTTAAATATATTTATGCACTTGTTCAGGATCTCTGGTATGATACTTTTAACAGGTTTGCCATGTTTTATAATGTTCGGATACCTCGAGAAAATCTGCTAAACAAAACAGGAGATGTCACAGCTGAAGGAAAATATGTTACTCCATTTATGGTAAGCACCACATGCACTTTTCACCAAAGTTAATGTTAAACTTTTTTTTTTTAATTTATAAGCTTCACTGTAATATTGTCCAATGTTATAATAAGGCTCTGTTTAACCAACATTAGAGGGTCAACTTTGACTACTCATTGGGTAATACTTGACTAATATGTAAAATGAATCTGCAGTCCATCCAGTACAGAACAGTACCACAACCATTGATTTCATTTCTACTCTTTGTTTTAGGATGCTGACCAGCGGTTTGGTGCCTCCCTTGGTGCATTATCATCTGGCAGGGTCAACATCACTGCCATGGCATCTGTTAATCTTAAGTTGGCCATATCAATAGCTATTCGCTTTTCAGCAACTCGAAGACAATTTGGGCCCACATCAGATGAGGAAATACCAGTACTGGAATACCAGCTGCAGGTACTTAATCAGATTTGTAGTTAAAATTTTAAAAGAAGTAATGCAGTTAGAACTAAAGTTCTGTTTTATGCAGCTGAGATTGGCAAGAGAAACACTTCATGAGTGAGTTTACTTAATGCATATAGTAGTGTATTTTTAGTTATTCTTTTTACCCTCTCTTCCACTGCGTACTAGCCATTATCCCACAATCGATTATCTCATTCATTTTTCCTTTGAGGAGGCTACATTCCAGAAAGCCATCCAAGTTTTTTCGTATAGGTTCATAGGTTCATAGATTAGTACTAACTACCCTTGTGGGCCATTTTAAGCCTAGCCAATTATCCCTTGTGAGACTCGAACCCTGTACCTTGTGTTTGTAAGGCAAACACCTTAACCATTAGACCACCCCTCCCTATTTCAGTGGCTTATGTACATGCACACATTTACAAAGGCCTGTAATATTTAACCCTTGGGCATGCACATTTATTTTATTTATTTTGCATTTGTTTACCATGATGATCCGACTGGGACAGAGTCCATTTTCAGCAGGGGCCTGGTAAAAGAAAGCTCCAGTCAATGCTTAGCATATAAAGTTGGAACAGAATAACAATAAAAATAAAATAAAACAGTAATAATAACAATAAGAAAAACAATAATCAGCCAGTAATATGACATAAAAATCCACTAGCAAAAGTGAATTAAAAAAAAAACATTACATGGTAACCTAGTAAATAGATTCAACTTAACATAGCAGCATAGTTAACAATACTTCAGTGGTGTAAGTAAGAAAGCAGGTAATAAGGAAAATAGAGTTAAAAGTCTCATCATAAGTAATCTAATTGTGGACTTGTAAGAAACTAACCTGGAGTATTACTCGTGAAAAGCCAAGATTCATATAGATGTATTTTAAGAGATTTTTTGAATTGCTTGAGGTTGCTTATGGATCTTATAATGTGAGGAAGGGCATTACAGTTCTTTGCAACGCATTTGGAGTAAACAGAGTCCCTTGCTGTGTTGGATGGTTTGGTAACCTGGAGAGGATCTTTATTAGTTGAACGAACTTTACGATTATTAAAGTAGGGTTGTAGTAGATTTTTCAGAGATGGTATATTTTCAGGATCATGCAATATCTTGTGAGCCATTATTAATTGGTTGTAGTTCAGAACATGGGGTAATTCCAACCAAGAGAGTTGTATGTGTGGAATCTGTTGCAAATTTAGAAATTTTGTTGTAACATGTTTCCAGTTTGTTTAGTTCTGACTTTTTGAGGTTGGTAAAAATCGGGGAGGCGTACAGACGTTTTGAGAGGAGGTGAGTTCTAGCTATAGCTATCCTAGTAGTGTATGTTAGGAATTTTTTGTTGCTGTGTAGGGTTCCCATTTTCTTATGGACTTTTTTATTGTGTTTGAAATGTGTATATCAGATCTTTGTTGTCAATTATGACACCTAAGAGTTTTGTTTGGGGTTCTAGGAAGATCCTAGTGTTGTTACTGGCACTAATATAAAAGTTGGCTGGAATGCTAACAGGTTTAGATGGATTAGGGTTAAGTATGAATTGTGAGTTTACTAGCCATCAGTTGAATAGAGGCAAAACAATGAAGAACAAACTAGTAAAAGGAAGTCTAACAGCTGCAAGCAGAACTCTTTAAACGTACCAATAACAGCAAATAACAGCAAACCAAGTTTAAAATATTTTTCATCTATTTAAACTTTTTAACTTAAGTAGACAGGAAATATTACAATTTTCATTTAAGCCTGGGAGTGAGAAGGCATCCAAAGCTAGTTGCCATTCTAATTCATGTTCCTCAAATAATAGACTACTAGGACCCCCCTCTAATGTCTGGCATGATCTGGTCAATAGCCTGAAAGTAAAATTTATGACCACCACTTAAAAAGGAATGCTTAGCTAAAGCGTTATTCCTTTTATTTTCATCTATAGCATATAAATTAGTTTATTTGAGAATGTATGTGAGTTGGATATCAGACATACATCACAATTACATGCATGTAACAATTTAGGTACACAAAGAAGAAATAATACCAGTTATGAACAAACTCAAGCTTTAAAACTTTTAAGCTCTTAACAGGTTAGAATAGTTAAGCCAGATAAGGGTGGTGGGCTGGTAATTTTTGACATCATAGATTACAGCAACAAAATGAAGTCAGTTTTGAATAATAATGCTTACTCTAGGTCATCACTTAATGAGATGAATATAGCTCATTCACATATTAGGGGATATTTTAATGACTTGTTTATCGAGGCAAAAATTGACCTTGATACATACAACTACATTAGTATGCCTTATCCTAAAACACCGTTAATGTTTGGCATCCCTAAAGTGCACAAAGATAAGCTTAGTCCGCCTATGAGGCCGTTTATAGATGGTAGAGCCTCTTTAACTTATCCTTGTGCAAAACTGGTTGATTCCATTTTGCAAAAGTACTTGAAACTTGAATTCCAAGTGTGTAAAGACTTTTGGTCTTTCTTACAAAAGTTAAATGATTTAGAATTCAATCAAGAGAATAATTTTCTGACTATCGATGTAGTTGACTTGTACACCTCTATTCCCCATTTGGAGGCCGTGGAATGGATTGGCCTTATATTGAAAGATAAAAATGCACCGCTAGCGGAAATCAACTTAGTAGTCAAAACTTATAGACATCATTCTTACAAATGACTTCTTTATGTTTGCTTGTGAATATTATCTGTTTATTTATTTTATTTATTTATTTTACATTTGTTGACCGGGCTAGTCTAGCTGGATATATGTCCATTTTCAGTAGAGGCCCGGGGAGAAAAGCTCCAAAAGAGACAGAGGAATTTAAACATAAACATCAGAAGAGCACTTAATTATTATTACATTCAAATATATAGTCAGAGGAAGTTTAACAGAAACATAAGAAGATTAATTGGTTATTATTACATACAAGAATAAAATAAATAAAAAATAAAATAAATAAATAAATATTATCTGCAAAAACAAGGTGTTGCCATGGGTTCACCTTGCGGGGCTAGTTTGGCAAATCTATTTATGGCTTATTGGGAGAAAATGTTTATATTTACAAACCTGAAATTAATGTTACTTTAATCTATTATACTAGATTTTTAGATGATATTTTTATTATCTTTAGAGGTGACGAGAATCAAGCTCACCAACTTGTGAACTACTTGAATAATACAACAAACATTTTCAAGTTTACATTTAATTTTAGCACTGAAACTATAGACTACTTAGACATTAAGTTGACCAAAGAGTCAGTAAACAAGAGATTGGATTCAAAAATTTTCAGAAAACCTACTTACTGTAATTCTTGCTTGCATTACACCAGTGCCCACCCATTCACACAAAAAAGATCAATAGTGAAGAGTCAACTTGTTAGGGCTGCAAGAATGAGTTCTTTGGATAGTGATTTTACTGACGAATGCCACTTGTTGAGTGCCATGTTTCAAAAACGAGGTTATCCAACAACTTTAATCTACCCTTTAATTGAGGAAGTTCAGTGTAAATGTAATAATGGTCATTTTAGACCCTTCTTATTGAAGAGAGATGGGGTTCAGACCATCCAACAAGAGCTTACTGAATCAGCTAATTTTAGTAATAATTTCATGAACAACAACAGCACCCACCAGATAACAACTAATGCTCACACACTGGTAGTACATTCTGACTTAGACGGAAATGTCCAGGGTGATAAACACACTACTTTTAATGTGTGTTTTATCACAACTTACAATAATGACAGTGAACAAGTAAGGATGATTTTATATAAGAACTGGACCTTCTTGAACAAAGATAATTCAGTAGTAGATAGACTAGGTAATTTTCCTAAAGTAGTATATAGAAGGGGGTCTAATTTGAAAAACCTCCTAGAATGTAAGGCTGTTAAACCTAGAGACCAGTAGGCATGTTTACATGTGGAGCATGCAGGATGTGTAAGTACATTAGGACAGGTAACTCTTTTGTAGTGGGTAATAACAGTAAGTTTACTATTAACTTTAAACTAAACTGTAAGTCCATGGGAGTAATATACATTGCAATGTGCAGCAGTTGTCCGGCATTTCACGTAGGTAAAACGGATTGTAAGTTCCGTGAGAGAATTTACGAGCACATTTACGCTATAGATAAAAATAAAAGGGTTAACGCTTTAGCTAAGCATTCCTTTTTAAGTGGTGGTCATAAATTTTACTTTCAGGCTATTGACAAGATCATGCCAGACATTAGAGGGGGTCCTAGTAGTTTATTACTTGAGGAACGTGAATTAGAATGGCAACTAGCTTTGGATGCCTTCTCACTCCCAGGCTTAAATGAAAATTGTAATATTTCCTGTCTACTTAAGTTAAAAAGTTTAAATAGATGAAAAATATTTTAAACTTGGTTTGTTGTTATTCTCGACAAGTACCTGAATGCAATTTTTTTTAAATTCTCTACATACGTTTCAAAACTTGCTATATACTTTTGACATACATTTTTTCTGTTTAACTACTATTAGTAAGCTTGAATAGTTGAACAGTCAACATTAAGTAATTCCTCTGGCGATATTTTTTAACATTGTCTGTGTGTTTAAATAGAATGTTATGCTGATAGGCTTTTAATGTCATGTGATGATGAGTGCTGGGTTTTTAAACTGTTACTTTGTACCCAGTTTGTATTTCTGATGAAGTTACTCTACGTCAGGCATGGGCAAACTACGGCCCGGGGGCCACATGCGGCCTGTTAAACGTTTTGATTCGGCCCTCCAAACTTGAAAAAATTTAATAAATTAACCTTGTTAATGTTTTATTTCCCCTGCAGTTCTGATGTTTCCTCACTAGATGGCGCACTCTAGATATATTGGCTTTGTTGAGGTGAAGCGTAGGCCTATTACTCCACGTTTGCACTTTACCTTTGACCCACCGCCCCTCTATGAAGATGAGCGGACCCAAGAAAAGGAAAGTGGACAGAGAATGTCGAGTGTTCAATAAGGAATGGACAACTAAATATTTTTTCACTGAACACCGATCATCTGCTGTTTGCCTGATATGCCAAGAAACTGTGGCGGTTTTTAAAGAGTATAATATTAGCCGTCACTTTGCCACAAAGCACGCTACTTATGCTAGCAAGCTCTCAACAAAAGAACAGGAAGCTGCTGCTGAGAAGGTGGCAGCTAATTTGAAGGCTCAGCAAAGTTTTTTTCACCGTCAAACTGCCATTCAAGAGTCAAGTACCAAGGCCAGTTTTATGCTTTCATTCAAAATAGCAAAGGCCAGCAAACCACTGTCTGAGGGCGAGTTTTTAAAAGAATGTATGGTAGAGACAGCAGGTATTTTGTGCCCGGAGACCAAAGACAAATTTGAGAAAATCAGTTTATCACGGCGGACAGTGACTCGCCGTGTGGAACTAATAGATGAAGATATCACCAGCAGATTAAACAAAAAGGCGAAGTCATTCACTTTTTATTCTTTAGCACTGGATGAAAGCAATGATGTCAAAGACACTGCTCAGCTCCTCATTTTTATCCGAGGAATCGAGGAATCAACGAAACATTTGAAATAACGGAGGAGTTTTTGACAATGGAGTCTCTGAAAGGACAAACACGGGGAGAGGACTTGTTTGAACGGGTGTCTGCTGCCATCGAAAACATGAAGCTTCCCTGGAGTAAGCTTGTTAACGTCACCACAGATGGATCTCCGAATTTAACGGGAAAAAACGTTGGCCTGCTGAGGAGAATCCAGAATAAAGTGAAAGATGAAAACCCTGACCTGGATGTCATTTTCCTCCACTGCATCATCCACCAGGAATCTCTATGTAAATCGGTGTTACAGCTGAATCATGTTGTGAATCCTGTGGTGAAACTCGTCAACTTCATACGCGCAAGGGGACTTCAGCACCGTCAGTTCATTGCGTTCCTGGAGGAAACTGATGCGGATCACCAGGACCTGCTTTATCACTCCCGTGTCCGCTGGTTGAGTTTGGGCAAAATGTTTCAACGAGTGTGGGAGCTCAAAGAGGAGATTGGCGTGTTTTTGGAGTGGCAGGGGAAGACTGATGAATTTCCTGAGCTGAGCAACAAGAGCTGGATGTGTGACTTTGCGTTTGCTACGGAAGTATTTTCACACTTGAATGAGCTCAACGTGAAACTGCAGGGGAAGGAGCAGTTTGTGCATGACATGTACACAAACGAGAAAGCCTTCAAATCCAAGCTGTCTTTATTCTCCAGGCAGATTTTGAACAAGTCATTCACTCATTTTCCTAGACTAGCCACGCTGAAAGAGGCCGGAGCAAAAGTAAAGAAATACAGTGAGTCACTGGATGCACCGCACGGAGAATTCTGCTGTCGGTTTTTGGATTTTGACAAAATTGACAAGTCACTTCAATTGGTGGCCTTTCCTCTGTCACAAGACCCCAGCTCCAGAGGAGCTTCAGCTCGAACTGATCGACCTTCAGTCCGACCCTGCCTTAAAAGAGAAGTTCAGCTCTCTGAAACTAAATGACTTCTATGCTTCACTCAATGATGCTGCGTTTCCAAATCTAAGGCGAAAAGCGCAGATGATGTTGGCTTTGTTCGGCTCTACCTTCGTGTGTGAACAGACCTTCAGCGTCATGAACATCAACAAAGCCAGCCACAGATCCAAGTTAACAGACCTACATCTCAGATCCATCCTGAGAATCGCCACAACAAAACTAATTCCAGACTTTGATGCGCTGGCTAAAAAAGGACACCAACAACACTGCTCCCATTAAAATGTGTGTGTCTCCGTGATACGCACGTTGTTAAAATAAACAGTGCGCGCAGATCAAATATAACGCTTCACAGACTGACTTGCTGCAACTGTTTCGTCCTTGCACTGGTCGTTGTTGACTTTTGGCACCGGGGAAACAAATTGAATAAAAGGAACAGGACAAGTACATCTGCATCTCCTACCGTTTTTGAAAAAAAGACAGTCAGGAGGAGAGTGATGGTGATATCCTGAAGGATAACAGAACTTTCAGTGCTTTAAAATAAAATGGTCATTTATTTGATTTTCAGTGTTTAAAGACTCATTTCGAAGTCAGAGATTTTATTGTAATGCTTTTCTTCATTTTCATTGGAAATTAAAGCACATGTTTTCTCCATATCCCAAGATGTGTATTTTTCCCCCAATGAGGTGATGTTTTCAAAGCATGCCATCTATCTGCTCCTGTTCCGGCCCCTTTGTCAAATGTTAGAACTCAATGTGGCCCACGAATCAAAAAGTTTGCCCACCCCTGCTCTACGTAGAGTGACGAAAAGCGTGTTAAGTTATAAAATAAACTTTTGTACGTTTAAAGAGTTCTGCTTGCGGCTGTTAGACTTTCTTTTACTAGTTAGTTTGCTAGCCATGTTTCTATGTCAGAGAAGGCCTTTTGTGTAACTATTTGAAGTTGAGTTATTGTGGATGCTACACAAATGACGATTGGATCACATATTGTATAATGGATGTTGATGTAGAGGCGGTATTAAGCTCATTTATGAAGATGCTGAAGAGGAGTGGCCCCAGGATTGAAACTTGAGAGACTCCAAGTGTGATAGGAAGAAGTGGGGATAGATCTTGGTTCCATTTTACTGCTTGTTTGCGATTAGATAGATAACTATGAAACCAGTTAACAGCTGTGAAACTTGTATTAAGATTTTTTACAGTGGACAGTAACTTAGAGTGAGAAATGGTATCATATGCCTTAGTCATGTCTAAAAAGACTGAGGACACTATTTTTCCTTCATCTCTGAATTTATTTATGGTGGTAGTGAAACTTAGAAAAGCTGTAGTAGTGCTGAGATGTGGTCGAAAACCATCCTGTGATGATGAGAACAGTTTATTATTTAAAAGATATTGGAGAAATTGAAAGTGAATACGTCTTTCCAAAATTTTGGGTAGTATAGCTATGGGTCAGTTATTTGTTAATTCTGTTGAATTTCCTTCTTTATGCAATAGAGTAATGTATGCAGTTTTCTGAAGAGGTGGGACATACTGCTCAGTAATTGAGCGGTTTATTAGTATTGACACATGGAAGGAAATAGCAGCTGCTGTTAGTTTAAAGTATTCTGCTGCCAAGTTGTCTGCTGCCAGAGATATGGGTTTCAACTACAACTACAAAGCCATGTCTGACCCAGCTCTGTTAGAAATGTTACATCTAAAGAAATACCAATCCCTCCACACTACACGCTCCAGAGACCTCAACCTCATTACCACAGTCAACAGAACGTGCTGGAGGGACAGGTTCATAACCCAGAGACTGCTCATGCTCTGGAATAGACTTCCCATACATGTCAAGCAGAGCACCTCACTAGTCCTCTTCAAGCGAAATCTTGATAAGTAGATGGGAAATAGAAAGTTCACCCTGGGGAGATCACTCCAGTAGCTCTACTTGATAGTGGCACTGGAAACTAAAAACGGGCGGCACAGTGCCAGGCACTTCTGTGGGCTAGGCTTGTAAAGGCCCTAGGGCCATTAGCCTAGTATACACCTGTGAACCTATGAACTTCTTTATTAGTCTTGCAATAGTCTGTCTTGAGACTGCTTGAAATGAAAGTGTATCAGTGGAATTGCGAGAGGACTTTGGTAATTATGATGCAGTTGTTTTGTTATTCTTGGTCAGTGCTAATGTGCTATCTGTGAAAAAGGTGTTAAACTGTTCAGCAATATTACTAGTATTATCTAATAAATTGGGGGGGGGGGGGGTTGTGGTTTGACCAGGTTGAAGTAAGTTCCTGACTGTGTTCCAAACTTTGTGTGGATTACGTCTATGTTGTCATTGTAGGCTGGTATAATAGTGTTGTTTGTCAAATTTAATCTGGCGTTTGGCTTGATTTCTAAGTTGCTGGTAAGCTGTATGATTTTGGGGGTGGGGGTTTAAGGCCCATGTTTGCCATGCTTTATCTCATTGCTTTAGGAGGACTCATGTCTGATAAGTTAGCCATGGGATGTAGTTTGCTTTAGCATAAATTGTTCTTGGAGGTGTTTAGAATAGAAAGGAAGGTGTCATTGAAGTGTTGTACAGCAGCATATAGGGGAAGTTGCTTAAGAGAGGTCCAATCTGTTTTTTCAAGGATGTTAAGTAAAAGCTGTAGGTTAAAGTTTTTCTTGTTACAAACTTGGCAGTAACTGAAAAGTTTAGTAGGGTTGGTGTGATTTCTCAGTTGGTAGGTTCCAAGGTGATCACTTAGGTGATCTGGTAAACAACTGGCTATTTGGTAGCATTGGGGTTTATTAGTTAAGATCCAACAGTCAAAGAAAACACTGTAGTACACTGCGTTCAATACACAAAATAAAATATCAAAAGCAAAATCGAACACAGTTGCGTAAAATCACCAGAATTTATTCTAGCAAAGCTTTCAGGTCTCCCCTTCCTCAGTGCTATAAAAAACATTTTAATTCACAACTATATATTGTAAGACATTTAATCATGTGACACAGCCAACCAATAAAACAACTGAAAATATATAGAGCAATTAAAGACATTTACAACATTTAAAAAATTAGTACAAAAATAAATAAAGAAATTTGTAAAATATATATAAAAATATATATCCTTAGAAGAATTTACATTTTTTTTCTGTTTCTTGTCCTGTGGCCACGAATTTTCATGAAGTACATGGGGGGATAGATAACGATTTGACTTTTAGTATTTTGAGCAGACCCTGGGGGTTAGATTCCAATAGCATTAATTATACTAGGGGTCTGTTGAACTTGGAATCTAAATGCATTATTAAGTTTAATACTTTATATCCCTTTGGTTTGAATTTAGAAATTTAGAGACTTATTAATTAAAGTATGAATTTTTCATATTTGTAGGTATGTCAGGGGTATTTTGTATCAAGTATTCTTAATATTTATAATATTTAATAAAATAATATATAAATTATTTTGCATTTGAAATAAAATGTTATAAAATGATAGGTAATGTATGATGACTAGGTTCCTTTAAATGTTTGTATATATATTTTTTCAAATGAATTTGTATTGTTTAATTACTTAATTGACTATGGCTGTGGGTTTATAAGCGTTGGATTTGTTCATGGTAGATATTCCTTATGAAGGCGAAAGCCGAGGTACCAGAATTCATTCAAGTATATCAAGTTATCTATTGCATTTGGGCTGCTTATTTCCGGACACCTAGCATTTTTGGTGTAATTTTTGGTGTTTTCGTATTTCGAATATCTTGTCCTGTGTTGCCTGTAATTTATGGACTGCCGAAGATCCATAAGTCCATGGTTAACCCCCCGATGAGACCGATAGTCTCGGGGAGGGGTTGGATCACGGAGCCTCTGTCTATATTCATACAGGAATCCCTAAGTAAGTATTTGGGTCAATGTAGGAGTGTAATAAGAGACTGGTGATTTTTTGAAAAAACTATACAATTGGACTAGCAATAACAAGAATGAGAGTTTTGTCATGGCAACTCTGGACATTAATTCATTGTTTACGGTTATACCAAATGCTACAGCATGTCTTTGAGATGTGGGAGGAAACCGGAGCACCTGGAGGAAACCCACGTGACCACAGGGAGGACATGCAGACTCCACACAAAAGGCACCCCAGCCAAGGATCGAACTGGAGAACCTCTTGCTGTGAGGCGGCAACACTAACTGCTGCATCACCACGGCCACCCTGTATTAAAGAGAAGAGTAATGATGGTTATTTAAAATAAATTGCAACGGTATTAAACGCAGAGTAAAACATGCAGGTATTATTAGTGGCAAAAAGTATAAGATATGGCAATTATTTGAGCACGTTGAGATGTTATTGGTTAGTTGTTTTTGGGAGGGGTGTCGTGTTGTTTAGGCAATAAGTAATTGGGTGATAAGTTATAATTAGTATTATAGTTTGATTGGTCCATTTTGTTATAGGTGTGGTGTGATTGTGCTTAAATTACGTGTATCGGGGGCGAGAAATTGGGGCAGGGTAGAGGAGTGGAGTGAGCCCGAACAGAGCAGGTTGATCAAAATTCAGAAAAAAACAATCTGTATTAATCACAGGAAGGTTGTTTGTGCAATAAGTTTTTATCGAGTGGTGAAAAGTAAGTAGTATCCAGTAGAACAATGTACCCTTAACGGAGTTACTAAAAGCTCAGCACCTGTTCAGACCATATTACACTGCCAATGGTAGGCTAACATACCAGCCACACATGTTCCATAAAAACTAGCATAAGACAGCTGCTTGTCAGAACCAAGCACAAGCCCCTGGGCCATGTGCTGCATGCTGTGCAGTACTACAGTGGGATTAACTGCTTTCTTTCTCCTATGATGGGCATGCCAATGCCAGTTAATTAATCATACTCTTCCACAGCATACTGCTCCCTCTGCACCACGGAGGTGGGCCCAATGCATGTACCAAAACTTCTTGAGAAAAATCACATTTTATTTTTTTTTCAGAAAGCAAAGAAACATAAAAAGTCAGTTAGGGAAAATTAGACATTTTTAGTTTTTAAAACCTGGTAAACAAAAACTCTCATAATATGAAAACAGCAAAATACTGGGACACTCAAATGGCTGGAGGTAAAATTATGTAAAATTTATTCCACAGTGTCCCAGTGTAGCACTTTTTTCTTCATTCTAGGACTTTTCTTCATATCTGAGAAATTATCAGTACCATCAGTTTAAATACATTCACTTCAAATAACATGAATCAAAATGCTTAAACCAGTTTTCTCATATAAATACTTTAAATTAATTAATTAATTAATTAATTAATTAATTAATTAATTAATTAAAACCCACTAACGTGATATTGTATATAGTCACATTAAATTTCATATTTTGCATTTTATAACCATTCCTTTTTGCTTTCAGAACACTTTTAATATTTAAATGTCTGTTTAAATTAGGAGAACATCCAGCATTCAACTTTATTTATTATTTCAGTTCACAAAGTCCCCAAAAAAATTAGAATCCCTGTCATCTCCATTATCTGAAACAAAAAATTAAAATGTTTTCAAAGATAGACAATCAACAGGATGTTAACTGATGTGTTCATTATATTTTTGTTTCTGATAACACTGACATGTTCACTTATTCATTCATTGAGTTTTGGTGTAGTTTTTCTTAAATAAAAATTATATATGTGGCAAAATAGATCACCCCTCAGTATTATAATCAGTCCACATTATAGTAGAAAACAATTTCTTTGAAGTAACAAATAGGAGCCCTCATTAATGTGTCTGTAACACATGCAACTCCCACATTTAAAAGTATCACCAGTACTAATTCCATTTCCCCCATTATTTCTGTTCTTAATCTTCACCAGCAAATATTTAAATTTAAGTCCCTTTTTAGCAATAGATTAGGGAATCCACCTGCCTTACCAATTACATCAGGGTACCCCTGAAGTACTTTCCAATTATTTGTTTAATAAAAAGAAAAACACTATGTGCTACAACAAATAAATTTAAAAATCAGTTTGATTTTCTTTTGTTTTGGATTTCTCATTCCTTCCATCATCAAATCAGTACAATTCTTAGAATATGTTTTATTCAAAATTGAATTGAACTCCTTGTCATATTCCTTCCCAGTCTCAAAAAAAAATCACACTTAAAAATTCCTTCTTAAAAACTCTTCCAATAAACATTTGATCTGATTTTACCTTTTCTGTCTTTTCCATAATTTATGCATTTTCGGAATTTATGCATTTTCGGATCCGACTCGGATCTGACTTTGGCCACTTTCAACCTTTGGATCTGGAGCTGAGGCTCCTCCCCTTACCCCATAATTCCCCAAGTAAATCAACTACCTCAGATCTCATTTGCTGTCATAAGCATAGGAAGGATGTGTTGGTGCTTAGTAGTGGATAAGTAAATTTAGTCCTGTATTTTCTAAATAACTTTTGAATAAACCTTTTTAATCTTATCTTTTATCCATTTCCTTGCACCTCCCCTAACCTCTTCTCTTGTTCTTTACCTTAGGTATTGCAGTTTTCCTATTTCTCATATACACACAGATGTATATAAGTTTTTATAGTTATTATAGTTAACATGGTTTTGGTAGTTTACCAAAGCTGAAAGTTGTTTCTACCTGTTTTCTTGTGTCTTGTTTCCCTTTTTTTCCCCAGAATGTCAGACAAATCAGGATTTAAGAACTGTGTTGCCTGTGCCCACAAATTATCAAATGATAAATGTCTGTATTGTCTTGGTCCCTCACATTTGAACACCTCCTGCTCCATTTGTGAAGCCTTCATCCAGTGAGCTGCTGTTGGAATATGAAATAAATTAATCTTAAAAAGGCTTCTCCCTGCCCGTGCAGTATAAAACATCCCTTCATATTGTGCAAAACCTTATTATTCACCTTCTAAAAAACATCTGAAAAGCCTAAGGAGAAAATCAAAGAAAAAGAGAGATCTAAAATCTCAAGGAAGAGGTCTCTGGACTGTGCATCCTCTTTGAATTTAGTTTCTAAAGTTGCATAACCTTTGAAGCCAGTACTTTTCTGTAATCTGACACTCATTGGATCCAGCAAGCTCCCAAGGTTCTCACCAGGGGCGATTTCTCCTATGCTTCATTCACCAGTTCTACAAATCTCACTGGACATCCATATTCCGTCCCCACCCCTAGCCAAGAAAACCACGGTGAAGAACTTCTCAAAAGCAAACTTCACATTTCTCAAAACTGAGGTGGAATCTTTCAAGCCCCCGGGCCAGTGGAAAATACGGCCCAAAATGCAGAATCCTTTACAAAAGCATTCTATGGACACCTACAGGAATGCATGGAGCATGCTATCCCAAATAAAACCAAGACTCACTCCTCCAAAGGCAGGAGACCTGTCTGGTGGACCCCGGCCATAAATAAGTTATACAACAGAAGGAGAAAGCTACTACATGACAGAGCAAAATCCCAAAAAGGGAAGGCGTCACTAACCAGTACTAGCAAGAAACTACGATCCCTCATAAAATCATCTAAGGCCAGCTTCGAAAGAAAAATTGCACAAGACACTAAAGATAATCACAAGGCCTTCTTTAGTTATGTCAGAAACCTGGGAGGCAACTCCCAGATATGCTCTGAGTTAGTGCAAAATGACAAAAAATACACTGAACCCACAGACATTGCCAACATCCTGGCAGAAAGGTTCAGTGCAAACTTCTCTCCCGCTTCCCCCCCAAAAGAGCAAATGTCTATCCCAACAGAGTGTAGCCATCCTGAGATCACAGATGCACAGGTGAGAGCTGCCCTCTCCAAAGCAAAAAACACAGCATCAATGGGACCAGACGGTGTCCCGGGCTGCGTCTTACACGAGCTCCAAAAAGAACTAAACCCTCATATAAAGGCACTGTTCAGTCTCAGCCTTACTTCAGGATATGTACCCAAGGAATAGCGTACAGCAACAGTGGTCCCACTCCACAAAGGTGGTGCCACAACAGACTCCGGAAACTATTGCCCTATAAGCCTGACTAGCCTGGTCTGCAAAGCTATGGAGCGTATCATCATGGAAATCATAAACAAAGACATTGGGAACCTCCAGACACTGGATCCTACCCAATTTGGCTTTGTTAAGGGCAGATCTTGCCTCTTGAACCTGGTCAACTTCTTTGAAACAGTTACCAAAGCCATAGATGAAGGGAAGGTAGTCCACACAGCCTACATGGACCTCGCAAAAGCGTTCGACACAATACCCCACTCAGGCATCATAAATAAGCTCACCAGCTTAAATATCAACCCCTATGTCACAAGATGGGTTGCAAACTGGCTCAGGGATAGAACCCACATGGTCAGAATAGCAGGTGCCATGTCAGACTCTAAACTTGTTCTTGTGTCCCACAAGGCTCAGTCCTGGGACCTCTCTTGTTCGGTATATATTTCTCCAAGGTACAGGCTAACACGGGTGGACTGTGGCTGACCAAGTTCGCAGATGACTGCAAACTGGGTGCTGTAATCGACTCTCCGTCTGACACAAGCATCCTCCAAAAGGGTCTCACAGAGACAGATAACTGGTGCCAGAGCCATGGCCTAAAGTTAAATGCCAAAAAGTGCATAGTCATCCCCTTTGGGAAAAACAAAGTGCCCACAAATTATCACATAGGTGGTAATCCATTAAGTACGGAAGAATTAATTAGGGACTTGGGGACCCAAGTAGATAGCAATCTCTCCTTTGACAATCACGTTGCCAAAGTGGTTAGAAAGACCTTCTATATAGTCCACCTTATCATGAAAGGGTTCACATCTAGATCAAGAGAGGTCATTGTGCCCCTCTACTCATCATTTATCAGGCCCATAATTGAGTACAATGCCCCGTTTGGTATGTACCTTACCCGACACCTTCAGCAACTGGAAAGACCCCAAAAGTATCTCACCAAGGGGATCAAGGGGCTCAAACAGATGCCCTATGCAGTTCGGCTAAAGAAACTCCAGCTCTACTCAGTTGCATACCGCCTACTCAGAGGCGATCTGTGTCTGACGTATAAAGCCATCTCCAACCCAGAATTAATGGACATGCTTCACCACAGGAAATCCAAATCCCTTAGAGCTACACGCTCCAGGGACTTGAACCTCAGCACAGAAACAAATAGGACATGCTGGAGGGGCAGATTCATATCCCAGAGGCTCCCCTCACTCTGGAACAAAATCCCAATCCATGTTAGGCAGAGCCCCTCACTGACCCTCTTCAAGAGAAATCTTGACGAGTGGATGGTAAGTTTACCCCTGGGATCTCTTCCGTGTCACTGCTTGACAGAGGTACAGTAAACTAACCTTAAAATGGCTACCTTCTGTGACCTACTATACAGAGGCACAATCAACTAATCTAAAAGGGTGGCGAAAGCCAAACACACTCTGGCTAGGCTTATAAATGCCCTAGGGCAGATAGCCTAGTATCAACCTATGAACCTAAGAAAAGTGGTACCATCTTTTCAGACTCCTTTCTGATCAGTCAGATTTTCCAGGAGACTTACTAAAACAGATGTGGACAACATTATGTGGAGATTTCTTTGGACCAGATGCAGTTGGAAGTCCTCCTGGCTCCAGTCACTGTCAGGGCTGAGGGAATGGTTTCTTCCCCACATTCAGTAGGTTTGGAACCCTTAATTCTCAGTTCCATCCAGGGCAGGTCTGCATTGGTACCCAGGCTTTCTTTTTTACTGATGCCTGTGAGTTTTTTGATTCGGTCAACTCCAACTTCTTCATACCTGTCTAAGTCTCGGAGCCAAATGATCAGCATTGACTCCATCATGTTAAGTTCAGAACTGAGGTCTTGGAACTGTTCCTCCCTCTCGTATCCTTGGCATTAGACAGTTCCACTCCAGTGTTAGCCTTGGATGTGACCTGTGCAGTATCCCGGGTTGAGCCTCCTTACAGGACTTCAGCTCCTATGGCTTGGCTCCCCAGACCTGTATTGATGTCTACTTTTGAGCCTTTTGAGAGAGTACTCTGAAATTCCAGAGAGAAGACTATCCTGTTGAGTTAAGATTCACCCCCCCCCCCCAAAGAATCTCCCAAGATCCAGAACGTACTCTTTTTGTCCTGTTAGGACATCTCATATGCAAAAGTCTTATGCCGACTACTATGGAGAGACCACGTCAGCTTCTGAATCCTCCTCAGATCATCCCACTAAGAAGTTGCGCAGAAAGTATATGTTCAAATGAAGGCACCTGGATTTCCCTCAGAAGTGCATCACCACTAATACTGATTTTGTTGAAGGAGAAGTGCGTCCCAGATCCCCCTTCAGGACAGGGCATGTTGTTTGGAGAAATCCTTGAACCATTTAACCAGAATGGTGGATTGTTGTCCCAGCCACTTTCTCCAGAAGAGTCAGTTTTTAGCAATTCTTTTGGTTCTGTCCAGTTTATGTCTTTGGTAGTTCTGGCCACAAATGTGATAACATATCTCATTTCTAAACAGGACACAGCTTAGCTCAACTGTAAGAAACCAGATAAATTTGTCATTGCTCCCAAGAGTCATACCCATTGAAGTAAGGCCCCAGCCATGGATTCCATGGTAGTGACACAGCCACAAAAAAGGAACTTCCAGAAAAAATATTCTGTGTCCATCCATCAAACAGAGAGTCTTGTGCATTGGAGAGATTTGGAAAAAGATTGTATTACTCATCTACCGTCTGAGTGATGGCATTGAATTATTTGGCATACGTTATACAATTTCAGAGAGATTTCACCAAGGAAATTTCCAGATCTCTCCTGGAGACCTTGCCTGTGGATCAAAGAAAGTCCACTGATGTGAAGCAAGCTACCTTCTAATGATTATCTAATCTCTCTATGTGCCATTCTCCAGTACCACAGAGGGTGTATCTAAGGCAGCCCTACAGGTATACCCATCAGAGGACATGCTTGGGTGAGATTGTGTAACTGTGTGGGACATTTTGTGATGTCTTTCTGAATACCCGTTATAACAGATCTACACTCTTTGGTCTGAAAATGAAGGACACAGTATTTAGATGTGAAAAAGTAGGTAAATCCCTTTTTGCTATAGGGATCAAAATTTCCAATCCTCAAAGGACCTTTTCCAGGAAAGAAAGAGGAGACAAGAAAATCTGGTTCCACAAATCCCAGGGATTTTCACCTAATACTCTCTGGAGACAGAGCCCCCCGTGATAGAGAGGAACTCTCATAATGAATGTTGCTCTAGAAGGAGAGGTGGTCCATAGAATCAAGGCTTCAGAGGTCCTTTCTCTGAGCAGCCTTTTCAGTGCTTCTGAAATGTTGCCTGACTGCTGCACTCCAGAGGCAGTAGAGGGTGCTTTATCTCTCCATCCAGCAGCATGGACCTCCATCACTTAAGACAAGTGTGTGCAGAAGATCATAACCACAGGCTACTTCCCTCCCTTCCACACTTCCACTTTAGCCCCTGAAAGACTTCCCAATGTTCCACCCTCTCAAAGGTAAGCTGATAAAATAAAGAAACTTAAACAATTGAGTTACCCACGAGGTCCCACTAGACTGAATAGGATTCAGAATTTACTCGAGGTTCTTTTTAGTGCCAAAGAAAAATGGAAGCCTAAGGACACTTCTGGGCCTAAGTTACTTGATCAAATTTGTAAGAAAAATAAAATTCCAGATGGTCATGATATAGTCTCTTTTTTTCCTTTTCTGAGGGAGAACAACTGAGTGCATGTGATAGAGCTTCAGGATGCGTACTACCATATAAGGATGGACAGATGTTCCAGGAAGTATCTTCCCTTCTGGCTGCAAGCCAAATGTCTCACCATAACCCCCCCCCCCAAGGTGTTCACCAAACGCATTCCCATACTAGTAGCTTGTCTCCAGCTGCAGAGGTTCTGGGTGTTCCATTATTTGAATGACTGGCTCATCACTAACCATACCAGGGATCTACTCATCCATATCAGCAACTCCTTGGTCCATCTATCTTCAGATCTAGACATTACAGTGAACCTAACAAAGTCCAAACTTTTCCCAGCTCAGTCTTTAGAGTTCATAGAAGCTCAGTTGGGCACAAAGCTCCAAAATGCAAAGCTTCCCCAAAAAAAGATTACATCAATTCATCATCAAACTTTGGCTGCTTTTTCCTGTCAGAAACTACCAGCAAAAAAATGATTCTCTGTCTTCTAGGCTACATGGCAGCTTCAGTCACCCTGGTTCCCCTGCCCAGGTTGTACAAACAGTTTGTACAGTGGATTCTTGCAGTCCAGAGGTCGATAAGACAACAACCCATGAGATTCCAAGTATCATTAACGATGATTTGCAGAACACATATCCAGTGATGGTTAGAGTCACTTACAGTTGCCACGTTTTCCATGGACATCCTTTCAATTTTGCATAGGTTCATAGGTAGGTACTAGGCTATCGGCCCAATGGCCTAAGTACGCCTAGCCAACAAGGTTCCATGGCTTATGCCTCCCAAGAAAGTTAATTTCCTATGCCCCTGTCGAGCAGAGCCACAGAAATGATCCCTGGGGTGTATTTGCTATTTCCCATCCACTCATCAAGATTTTTCTTGAAGAGTGCTAATGAGGAACTTTGCTTGACATAGATGGGTAGCTTTTTCCAGAGTATAGGAAGTCTCTGGCAAAGGAATCTATCCCTCCAACATGTCCTGTTTATTGTGATGACAAGGTTTATGTCCCTAAAGTGTGTAGATCAGATGGATTGGGATTTCTTTAGGTGTAGCATGTCCAACAGCTCTGGGTTTGGCATAGCTTTGTATGTTAGGCAGAGATCACCTTGGAGTAGGCGATATGCTGCAGAGTAAAGCTGGAGTTTTTTGAGATGGTCAGTGTAGGGCATCTGTTTGAGGCCAGTAATCCTCTTTGTGAGGTACTTCTGTGGCCTTTCCAGCTGCTGCAGATGTCTTGTGAGGTACATTCCAAAAGGGACATTGTACTCTATAATGGGTCTAATGAGTGTTGAGTAGAGGGGAACAATGACCTCTTTTTTCCTGGATGAGAACCCTTTTGTGATGAGATGTGCCACTTGGAAGGATTTGTTGACTATTGTGGTGATGTGATTATCAAAGAAGAGACTACTTTCCACCTTGGTCCCAAGGTCTCTTATCGCACATTCGGCATTAAGTAGACTGCTGCCTATGTGATAGTTTATGGGTACAGAGTTTTTGCCAAAGGAGATGACAATGTACTTTTTGGCATTGAGCTTGAGGCCATGCCTCTGACACCAGGCATCTGTCTCAGTGAAGCCCTTCTGTAGGATGTCCACATCATTTGGGGACTCGACTGTGGCTCCTAGTTTGCAGTCATCTGCGAACTTCATTAGTCAGAGGCCTTCTGTGTTAGCCTGTACTGCAGAGAAGTAGATACCAAACAGGAGAGGTCCCAGGTCTGAACCCTGTGGTACTCCTCTTGTCACTGGTTTGAAGTCAGACTTGGAGTCTGCAACTTTTACAGTGTGGGTTCTGCCAGTGAGCCAATTGGCAATCTATCTTGTGACGTAGGGATTTATACCTAGACTTGTGAGTTTAGCTATAATTCCAGAATGAGGGATGGTGTCAAAAGCCTTGACCCTCGTCTACAGCTTTGGTGACTGCCTCAAAGAAGTCGATCAGGTTCAGGAGGCATGATCTGCCTTTCACAAACCCGAACTGAGTGAGGTCCAGACTTTGGAGGTTACCAATGTCTTTTTTTATGGGTTCCATGATAATACATTCCATGGCCTTGCAGATCAGGCGCATCAGGCTAATAGGGCGATAGTTCCCAGGATCAGTGGTGGCTCCACTTTTGTAGAGTGGAACAACTGTTACTGTGCTCCATTCGGTGGGCACAAAGCCTGACGTGAGGCTATGATTGAACATGGTGCTTAGGTCGGGAGTCAGTTAGTTCTGAAGTTCGTGTAAAACGCAGCCTGGGATGTTGTCCGGTCCCATGGATGCTGTGTTTTTTTGTTTTAGAGAGTGCAGTTTATACCTGCATAGTTGTGATTACAGGGACTCTGCATTCTTCCTGTATAGATATGGGTCCTTTAGGGGGTGAGAGGGGGGTAAAGTTAGCACTGAACCTGTCTGCCAGGATGTTGGCAATATCAGTTGGTTCTGTAAGTTTTGTGCCATTGTCTTGTAACTCAAAGCAGATCTGGGTGTTGCCATTGTGATTCTTGACATAGCTATAGAATGCTTTTGGTTGCCCTTAGAATCAGTGGTAATTTTGTTTTCGTAAATAGCTTTGTAGGATCTTATAAGGGATCTCGGCTTCTTACTGAGGCTGACCAGGGAGCTCCTCCACTTATGGGATTTTACTCTTTTGCAACAGTTTCTTCCTTCTGTTGTACAGTTTGTTTATGGCAGGGGACCACCAGACTGGCTTCCTTTTTTTGGAGGATAGCGTGTTGGTTCTGT
Organism: Protopterus annectens; assembly: GCF_019279795.1. NCBI lineage: Eukaryota > Metazoa > Chordata > Ceratodontiformes > Protopteridae > Protopterus > Protopterus annectens. Next base: position 1,341,053,484 of record NC_056729.1, read on the forward strand.
TTGGGATAGCATGATCCATGCACTCGTATTAGTGCTTATAGAATACATTTGTGTAGGATTCAGCAGTCGTAACTGTATTGTCCATCAGCATGGGTGTCATGAAGTTCGCCACTTCTGTCTTAAGAAGCATGAAGTTGGCTTTGGAGAATTTTTTTTACAGTGGCTTCCTTTGGGGTGGGGGCGGGATGTGGATATCTAACGTGATTAGCTTATTGTCGGATCTGACCAACGAGGAGTTGACTTCAGGTGTGGAACACTGGTCACTTATGTTGGTAATGACTAGGTCTAGGATATTGTTGCCCTGGTGGGGGTGTGGATAAGTTGATCCAGGGCATTGGAATTTATGAATTCCAGAAAGTGTTGAGTGAAGGAGTTGGTACATGTGTAGTTTTCCCAGTTAATGGTGGGGTAGTTGAAATCACCCATTATTAGGGTGTTTGGTTGAACCCTAATATTTTCCAGTATATCAAGAAAAGAGGAGTGGAAATCTTGGGTCATGGTGGGGGCTCTGTAGCAAGCTACAATTTGGATTGCAGTTTTGCCTAGAGTTAGTTGCATTTGCCAATGTGACCACTAACACTTCTTACGTGGGGTGGGGTGGGGTATTACCTGTGAACGACAATCTAAGGTACGTCACTGTATTGAAGATGAAAGCAGTTCTAGCACTACAGGCCTTTCAGGACTCCCTCCTCGTAGATGTGATCCCTATCCAGACAACACGTCAGTCATCTGGTACATTAACAAACAGGGAGGAACCAGATCTTATCTTTTATTTCGAGAGGCCATGCGAGTGTAGCAGCAGGCAATATCTTCTCACCATATCTAAATAGCAACTTTTTTGGTAGTCCAGTGTGTTAGCAGGCAGGTTGAGCAGGTCTGTCCTTCCTCCTTATGAGTGGTCTCTCAATCCAGTAGTCATAGAGAAGGTATTCAGCCACTGGGTACAACCTTACTGTGATCTCTTTGCATATCCCAATGCCAAGTGCAGCAAGTTCCTTGCTCTGATCTCTAAGGAGGGGCAGACATCAAGGGATGGTCTGATCCACAGGTAGCTCCCAAGACTTCTTTATAGCTTCCCTCCCATTCCTTTGATTCCAAAGTTCTTACAGAAAGCATTGTCGAAAAAGATCACAGTCATTCTCATAGCCCCTACTGGCCTTGGCAAGTATGGCTTCCCTTCCTCTGGCCTCATCTAGTACACCATCCCTGAGTGCTGGGCTGAGCTCCAGATCTACTCTCCCACCTATCAGGATCATCTCAGCCAGACATTCAATCCGTCAATTTAAATGCATGGTTTCTTCAATTTCAGCAATGGTAAAACAGTCCAGGTTTCCATTCTCAGTTTTTCTCATACTGACTTTGTATCAGAAGCGTTCTACACGTGCGATTTACAAAAGCAACTGGAAACGGTTCTCCAGCTGAGCAATTGAGAACAATCCTGACCCTTTTTCAGCTCCTCTTCCAGCGATCTTGGAATTCCTGGCCTAACTTTTTCAGAGTGGCGCCAGCTATTCCACAATCAAAGTACAATTTGCAGCCATCTCTTCCATTCACACTGGTGAGAATCACAGTTCTGTTCGATCTTAAGACTATGTAAAGCCTTTCATAAAATAAATTTTCTGTTGCAGTCCCCTCTTAGAGATCCAGTTCCTCCCTGGGATATTACCATTTTAATGCAAACCCTAACTAGTCCTCCTTGTCTGAAAAACCTCCATACACTGTTTTTCACAAAGGCAGAGTGAGTTTGAGAACTAACTGTTCCTTTCTTCCAAAGGTGGCTTTTGAATCTTATCGACCTATCTATAAATCTCCCTGTATTTTTCCTGTTATCAAGCAAAGGTGAATATACATTACACTTACTAGATGTCCACTTTGATTTAAGATTCTACTTTCTGTAGACAAAAGCCTTCAGGAAAACTGATCAAGTATTTGTTTTTTCTCCCCTATCAAGATGGGAAAGAGGTTATCCAAAGTCACTCACTCCCATTGGTTGTCTGAGTGTATATCCTGTGTAGGAAAAGAAACGGGTTTATCACTGCCTAATTCCCCAAAAGCCCATTCTACTACCTGGTTCAAGGTCCATGCCTTCATATCACATAATAAATTGGACATACAGTACAGATCAAGAACCTCTTCGGGTTCAACTGTGCTCCAGTCTATCCTTCCATAAGACCACACAGGTGTTATAGTAGCTGGGGACTCTGTCAAGGAACAGGCGAAAAAAGCATCACCAGATATGAAAGTTATGTACTCACCAAAATAATAACTCTGCGTTGCCTGTTTCCATCCTTGCTCAGCTTTGCAACCCACTTTCCTCTTTCATCTATTTTGTAGCATTTGACATTTTTTTAACTCCTGTACTGTTCTGGCTGACATAATCCTGGCTGCTAGAGGCTCCTTATCGAGACCAATTTTTTCAGCTGTTTTTCTTTTTTTTTTCCCCATTTCGACCTTAGACATTGTATACCTTCTTTTTTTCTTATGGGCAAACTCCATCTGAGATTGTTGGATCAACATTGGGAATTATGGGAAAGAGGAGGAGAAAGAGCACCAGATCCAAAGCTTGAAAGTGGCCAAAGTTGGATCCGACTCGGATTCAAATAGCCATACGTTGAGGTAGGATGTAAACAGACAATACAGATCTATTGTTATGGTGAGCATGTAACTTTTTTACAAAACAGTGATATTTTCAAAAATGCCTCATCATCAGTTGTTAATCTTGATATTCTGTTAACGTGTGTATTTCTTCTTCTTCTTCTTTCGGCTTTTCCCGGTTAGGGGTCGCCACAGCAGAACTCCGGTCCGCTAATGATTGGCAGTAGATTTTTATGGTGCCGAGTTGCCAGCCCGACACCCAACCTTCAACGAAGGCATGCCCATTCACACATGTTTTTCGAATGCCACTCGACTGCGGAGAGGATGTGCAGACTCCATACAGAAGGCGCTCCAGCCGAGAATCGAACGGGAGAACCTCTTGCTGTGAGCTGACAACGCTACCGCTGCACCACCACGGTCTTAAGGGGTGTCCACTGGTGCCATGAATAAAATTAACATAAGTGAGCATCTTATAAATGTCTGATCTATAACATTTATTCTACTTATCAAAAGTAATGGCACCATCCAAGAGTTGTATGTTTTCTTTCTCACTACCACAAGTGAAGTATCAAAAAATATCTACTACTGTCTAACATATGTTCAAAAACCACTAAGCAGTGCATCAGGAACATCCATAAAAAGAAAATATCATCGATAAAATGAACTATAAAATCACGAACCTAAAAAAATTTCATTTGTACAAGCAGGTTATCTCCCAGTCATTCATAACTAAGTTAGTAAATGATGATGGCACCTTGGCCCCCTTTATAGCATGTCTTAATTACTTATATAATTGCCTCTCTACATTACCTCTACCAATAGGAAGCATAACGTGTTATTGTCCTTATTAGCAAAGTTTGTATTAAAGGACAAAAAATGTCTAACCATCACCTATCCCACATTTTGTGGTATGGCGGTATACAGCTAAGTGACATCAGCTGTAACCATCACCAAACAATTTTGTACATGACCACAATTTAAACTGTTCAATTTATGTAAAAAGTGACAAGAGTCTGTAATGCATATTGCAGAATAAAATTCAGTTTACTGTCTAATTACATGGATACACCCACCAAACAGCAGCTTTTTCACTGTTAGACAATTTCTTAGACACATTCGCAGAATCTATCGGTGAAAATGGAAGGTTGTTTTCATTTTGCATATTTTAGGAATTCAGAAAAAAAAATAGGCAACTTTGAGAATTCCACTGACATAATATCAGATGTGTCCATATCTCTATTACCTCTGTGTAACAACTCTAGGAGTACTAAATCTATATATTGATATATCATAGACCCTTTTTTCCAAAACAGGAATATGAATAACTATTTCTGAATTAATGCTGTTAATCTTATCCACTTATTTTGATTTATTCATTATGACCATACCACCATTCTTGCCATCTTTCATAAATGTAATAGCCATCATATTTATTAATGTCTGCACAGATTTCTTTTATTATCCATTTATATTATACAGTCTTTTCCTTGGTGGTTTAGACAGCAATTTCCTAAAATCATTTGTATAAAATAATTTAAATGAATTCATCACTGGTAACAAAGACAGATTGAAAACACTATTTTTCTTTAAATAACCCCTACCTCACCAATATTTTTATTTTTATTTGTTTTTGCCTTCATCTGAAAATAACCCCAGTTCACTATTGGTTTACTTATACCTCTTGACCTCCAGCACCATATGCTTCCATCCACAACCCCTTTTTCCCATTTGTGCACATGGGGTAGGGATGTCATTTCAACAGTGACAATCATCTAGAGCCAAGGTTTACATCACTGGGTGGCTAGCCCTGTCACTTTGGTTCTTTCACACCAAGTACTCGTATGCACAGTCACACCTATGGCCAACTTAGGGTGTCCAATCCAGCTACTGCATGTCTTGGGAATGTGGGAGGAAACCAGAGCACATAGACGATATGCGATCACAGGAAGAATTTGCAGACTCCGCACAGAATGTATCCCAGCCGAGATTTGAACCAAGGATCCTCTTGCTCTGAGGTGATAATGCTATCCGCTGAGCCCTGCAGCACCATATGACATCAAGTAGTACAGAGGCAAGATCTGGGAGTCATGTAGATGTAGTTAATAGATTGTCTGAATGCTCCTGACAACCATGTCAAACACACTTTGAATGGAAATTGTATACATTGCTCTCTAAATGTGGGGTTCTACATAATACGATAAAGCCATATTGTATAGAATATTAAAAGTATCCACTTTTTATTTTCAGGGCCATCTTAGTTCTACCATTTTTAGGCAAAATCATTGAAAAATTAGTTTGCACACAACTTTCAAAGTATATGCGACAGCACAGTCTTTTGACCAGAAGCCAACACAGGTTCTGGTTGGGAAGAAACACCATGCCATCCACCTGCTCTTTATATGGTGTAGGGCCATTAACATGGAGGGGGGGCTGTCGTCGTAGACCTTACCTGGGTATTTAACCTAGTCAACCACAGTCTGCTGTACAGATTTCCTCTTTCCATAGTTGCAAGTTTCAGGACAATCAACTGGTTTAAACACTTCCTTTCAAATAGGAGCTATAAAATAAATATCAGGTCTTCCCTTTTAGACTCTTCTCCTGTGCATAAATGTGTACAACAAGTATCAGTTCTCTTCCAACTCTTATTTTCCGAATGTCTTAATAGATTTTCTTCTGACCTTGTCCACATTCCAGTAATTTTATATGTGAATGGCAGATCCTTTTCTCAGGTTTATAGGTTCATAGGTTAGTACTAGGCTAACTGCCTTTGTGGCCCATTTTAAGCCTAGCCATTTACCCCATTTGAGAATCAAACCCTGGACCTTGTGTTTGTAAGGTGAACACCTTTACCATTATGCCAACCCCCCACCCCTAAATATTAGTCAGAATGTACTTTGCCATGGAAAGTGCTTCAGTGGGAGTCAAACTGGGAATGCCTGCTCGTAAGGCAAATTCTCTGCCCACTACAGTATTCTCACAGTAATGACACCTTTACTTGAAATGATCTTGCTCTCTTGTCAGCCTGTGTTAAAAAATGCAGCTTATTCTTAACTGTAAAAAAGATGATGGCTTTTTGTTTGGGAATTAACTAGAAAACAAAGAAATAAAAATCAGTAACTCCATATGTGTACAAATAAACCACTCATTCAACTATCTAGGAATCTGTGTGCACCCTAACTTAACTTCCAGCATCACCTACAGAATAAATTTTCTTAAAACAACAATGGTATTCTGGTAAAGAACAATTTCAAGTTTTTTTGTGTTTTGAAAACAGAGCGACAGTCATCAAACGAATACTAGCAGCCCAGTTGGAATGCAGCCTTTAGTGATTCTGTCTTAAAACACCCCATTAAAATTTTGTATGCAGTGACCACAGCGTCTCTGTTTTAGGTTCAGAATTCTGGGAAGCCTTCCCCTCAGACATAAATAACATTAATATTTAACCTTCCTTCCCAAAAAATCTCAAAACTATACCTAAATCAAAAGTAACATCCATCCCTTCCCAACATCATACATTAACATCTTTCTTTAGATTTCTCGGTGTAATGCTTTCATTATTTCGTGTGCAGTCATTAAGGAACTTCAAAGTATGGCTTAGAGTTAAATTGTATATATTTGCAAGGGTTGGGGAATGCACTTTAGTATTATGATATTTTCTTGAGAGTCATGCTGAATTTAAAAATTTTTTGCATCTGACAGTTTAGAATCTTGAAATGTAATATGAAATTGTGCTTTGTCATCTTTTCTGTCTTCTGCATACTTAAATGTTTTTGCATCAATTTTATAGTGTAATGTACACCAAACAAATATCGCACCACAGGGATAAACGTAGGACTGTTTAAATTAGCAAAGCAAGTAAAAAGTATAATGACTATAAACAGTCCACGAACAGGCATGCAGTACAAACAGTCCCGGTATATAAAAATAAAGTTCTTTTATTGTAAGTGGGTAAGCACTTTCACATAGAGCTTCATCAGACCATTAAAACAAGGTGGTCAGAAGTTAATTTAAATATAAAGCATCATCCAACCAAATGCAATCAATTCCCAAATCCCCAAAACATCCATTTTAAAGGGAAAAACTCTAATAAAACATAAACATTAAAAGATTCATTTTGAAAACCTCAGACTCAGTGAGCCTATATTAAATAAATATACCCACAATAAATACCTATGAATTTAATACATACATCAAGGTGCTTGTTTTAGTTTCATGTGCATATACATGTAGTAGATATTAAATTCATAGGTCTTTATTGTGGGCATGTTTATTTAATATAGGCTCATTGAGTCTGAGGTTTTTAAAAGGAATGTTGTAATGTTTATGTTTTATTAGAGTTTTTCCCTTTAAAATGGATGTTTTTTGGGATTTGGGAATTGATTGCATTTGATTGGATGATGTTTTATATTTAAATGAACTTCTGACCACCTTGTTTTAATGGTCTGATGAAGCTCTATGTGAAATTGCTTACCTACTTACAATAAAAGAACTTTATTTTTATATACCTGGACTGTTTGTACTGCATGCCTGTTCATGGAGTGTTTATAGTCATTATACTTTATATTGTAATGTGTTTTTGATTATTTCTTTTCATTTTTCTGTTTTTTCCCTTTTGTTTATAGTTAAAGGCATATATACCAACTTTTTCACTGTAATATATATTCCTTATTTCATGAGTGTGGACTCCCGGCCAGGGTAAGAAAATGGTGACGATTGATCAATGCTCTGTTCTTTGTTACCAAATCTTAAAAAAAACATAAAACTTCTCACTACATTCCTAGCTACAGAGCAGTTACATACCTTGATGGACTTCCACAAAGCCCCCAGTGGCCCTTGGGTAGAGTTCATGTGCAGGATCCTGCCAGTTTATCTCATGTAATGCAGGGCTAACTACATTGTAGTATGGTAGCCTTTGTGGAGGCAGCAGCAGTCATAATTTTCTCTTACTAGTTGGAATTATGCTGGAGATCCACAAAAATAAGAGCTAATCTAAACATCATAAAACTGCATTATAAAATTGCTGAGATGTTTTACCACAGTATCATTGCTTTGCATTCTAGACTTGCATGTAGATTTCCAATTCAAATAACAGGAAACCTTAAATGAAATGTGAGAATTGCAGTTACTGTCTGGAATATGGTGCCATGCTTTCTTCTTAAGTATGTAACATTAAAAGAAATTCAGAATCTGTGAAAGTAAGTTCAGCACAGTAATACCATATATGTGTTTCTCCATCTGCAGAAAGTACTCTGCATAAAGCCTTAATATTTAGCTTACACAATACTATATTATTTTAATGTGTTCTAACTGTATTAACTGACTGGTATATCCAGAAATTCTCAAACGATATTGGTAGGTTCTGCATTGTAGCAAGTCAGAAAATGTAAGGCATCAAGCTATAAACCTGAATGAATTTTACACATTGGTATAAGAGTGCTATGAAGACAGGAAATGCAACGGTAAATGTTGAGATCTTTCAAAAATTTCTTGACACTGCCCCAATGCTCTGAGGAGTTCCAGTTGCAGTACATTTCAAAAATTAAGCAGTTAGTTTTACAGAGAACTGCAGTTATCATCAGCAGATATGATTTTGAGTATTTGGGTCACTCTGATTGTAAGGACCAAGACACATTTTTTTTTTTTAAATCTGTCAATAAGTGAGTAGCACCAGGCATGGAAGACGACTATGTCCCAGCTGATAAGGCTTCTCTTAGTATCTAAGGTAACAGAGAAGCTTGATGAGGAGAGATAAGTGTGAGTGGCCAGTGCTGGCTGCCCTAACCTTGGGAGAAGTTAGGTTTGTAGTATAGGGGATCTACTTTTGTATCGCGAAACCCACAACACTGAACGCTATTTTCCCAAGATGAACATAAATACTGAAAATCCCAATAGGACGATTTTTCCCAGAGCAAGTAAACACTTGCCCAGTGTGGGGAAATATGCCCTTTTCTCCACTGTAGTGTGATCCCGGAGTTGGTATATATAGTTGGGGGGGGGCACCTAGGTGGGTTTTACATAGTCCAGTGTGGTTACATTAGGTTTTGGGCAAGTGTTTACTTGCCATGAGAAAAATTAGCCCTTCGGGATTTGTATTATTCATTATTTTCATTTTGGGAAAATAACATTCGGTTTTGTGGGTTTCACGATATAAAAGTAGATCTGGTATAGGTACCCTACTTCCACCTCTTGAGAGTTCATTAAGGTGGCAGCTTCACTGTTGCAGTGTTTAGCATTGTATCAAAGTTAGATGCATAAAAGCATGCATGCATTTAGTGTTCATGGTATTGTAAACCCATGGTATGACATAAGTGCTCGTAACAGCAGAAGGGAAGAGCTACTAGAAGTGATGTCTGCCTGTTGCCACTGACATCTGAGGGGGTGAGAGGCACAGTGGAGATGATTGCCCAGGATATCAGTGGTAGCTGGAGAAGAAGACTGAGGAAATAAATATCTGGCAGTAAGTAATCCAGTGGTTTAGGAGATGGTTTGAGATCTGCACATGGTTCTTAGTTTAGAAGTAAAGTGTAGAGCTTGGTATTTATGTCTCTGCCTTGAAATTTTGAGATAAATGAACATTTCACTGATGTACGCAGCATCACTATTCCAACAGAGAAGGGCATATTGCTTAATAATGCATTCATACACCAACAATGAAAGCAAGGAATTATAGAACTATAATTATGTTATTATCATGAGAATTATAGAAGCCCACAACACAAAACTGGCACACTGTAATATCTGGGACAGCATCAGATTACTAATGTAGTATGTTGCATATCTGAATTTATATTAGACTTTACATTTCATTTGCATTTTTTTCTGCTAACTTAACTCCAGTATTTTTAACACAAATTGTAAGTAATTGCTCCTTTTGTTTTGATTTATGTTGGAGTTTGAGTGCTCAGACTAGAACTGGAAAGAGAATGAAGTGTTTTGGGCCTTAATCTGGAGATTTTATAGGGTAGCAGGGTTGTGTATTTATTTATTTATTTCACAGTGAAACCACAGCCACTGCAAATCCAAACGCCAGTCAACCAAATAGCAGCGACAGCTAAAAACAGGAACTGAAGAGTCTGGCAAAAATCCGTATCCAAATACTCAATGTATAGAATAATTTATTTGAGACTGAGCGCTTTCACCTTACAAGGCATCATCAGAGTCAAATAATGAATGCACCCTCACCCTATATATACTAAAACCAGATACACATTAACAAATTAAACAATTAAAAACAACCAACAAGCCTTCAAAGTTAATTAACATCATCCTAGCTATAATAATCTCAGAAAATTCAATCAACTGTAATACATATAAATACATAAATGTATAAAAATAAAAAATACAAAATACTTAACTCCATACAATAACATTTCTACATTTCATTCTAAAACTATTGTGAATAAAACATTCATATAAATTGATGTTATGATGTTTACCACAATTTACTCAATCCTATTGTTTTATATATTGGTATTTATATAGATGTAAACCTAACTACACACTTTACTAAAATTTCTTACTATAATTGATTGATGTTATATACATGTGCAAAATCTATAAAACTTGCGATCTATGTAACAAAAGTGGCTTGATGGAAATGTAGTCATTCAGACCCGGATACCTCATTGCATTCAGCCTTAACTGCCATTCCATCTCCTTCAAAGCCACCCTGTTTTTGACATCGCCACCCTTTTCAACATACACCCGATCTATTACAAAAAACACAAACTTCTTAAAATTGTTACATTTCAAAGTGTGAAGATACAAAGCATTATGTATGTCTTTATTCTTTATAGATCTTAAATGTTCAGGAATCCTATCTCTAAGTCTACGTGTTGTCATCCCTACATAAAATGCATCACAGGATGAGCAATTTGCCACATATACTAAATTCCTAGAATTACAATTGCAAATTCCTGGGCAAGGTAAGGTATACTGATAGCCTGAAATCACCACGTAAGGGCCATCAGCAATATACCTACAACTCTTACATCTTCCACATTTGTCCATCCTAGACCTAGTGTGTGGCTTACTCCTTTCCAAGATAGCCTTCAAGTTTTCACCCCTACTATAAACTATCACCGGTTCCTTACCCACCAATTGGTTGACTGGCGTTTGGATTTGCAGTGGCTGTGGTTTCACTGTGTTATTTGTTTATACCCTACCTTGGTTTCAATTTTCTATTTATTGATTTATTTACTTACTTTTTGTTTGTTTGGAGGGATTTTATAAATATTATCAAATGAGATATTTTGTTGCATATACTCAAACAGATAAAAAATTAACAAAGGACATCTGTTTAGATGTATATTTTCTTCCATTTTTTTTTTACCTTACCAAACCTCAGCTCCCTCCTAAAACCACTTCTACTTTTATAAAACAAGCCATTCACAGAATGCAGAAATTGCCTCTTATAACAAGAAGTTGTTTCACAGTGAGTACTCCTGAAGAATGCCATAACCCCTTTGGCTTGAGGTTGTAGTTGTCAAACAGAAATTAACTTTTGGGTGAAGCATATATTTCCAGGCAAGATAAGTTTTAGAAAGGCTATGTAATGAAACTAATTTAAAAGTAAGTAGAGGTCCAGAAGCTATAATGTATAGCTGTATAACCATATAAACAGTCACTTGTTGAGCCATTTAAGGAGCAAAGGAGTAATAAAAATAAAATGTCACACAGTTGTGACTGTGGACTAGCAGTCTTCTGGGAGACATTTTAGAAGATGCATTGTTGTTGTTTCTATAGTCATCTCTATTTTCTGAGAGAGGAGTTTTTATGTCTGCGGACAAAGAAAGCCAGAATTCATGCACCATCGCTCCATTCTATTGATCGCAAGGCCTCACCACCTCTTCTGCCCAGAGAATTCAAGAAAAGGCTAGCAGTTGGACCACATCATAGTCAGAGTAGGTTGAAGATAGTGGAACAGAGCTGCATTAATCAAGCTTACCTGATTCTTCTTTGGAGCCACCAGACGTAGAGACTGAAGAAGATGTGGGAACCTTTTCAAAGAAAACCCTTATGAAGTAGGCATGAGACCCAAGTTTACTTATTATGCAGTTTGCCATTAGGATAGTAGAAAGGGAGGAAAAAATGATGAGGTTAGATGCCTGCTTTGCTTGGAGGAAAGGCAGTGAACTGTAAGACTGTAACATTTCCAATGTCTGCTATTGTGCTTAGTGGTGACACCTGCAGTCTGAATGTGTGATCAACTTGTATGCGGTCTGTATTGTGATTGCTAAGTACTGATGGAATGATCAGTTAGCATGCAAAGGAATTAACAGCTGGGCTGTGAAGAAGGTGGTCATACACTGAGCAGCATGTTGATTAGCGCTATTCTTTATGTGAAAACTGAGAAAATATTAAAACACTATAAGAAAGTAGCCAAGAGCTACATTGGGAAAGACGCCTTCATGACTGCAGAATGAGCTATTCCTGACAAAACTATGGCAGAATTGGAAAGTTATAAAAATTGGGGACACGAGTAGAAAATGGTTATTCATGTACATCAGGCAGAAGAAAAGCACATTTATCCCAGCAGTGAGAAATGATAAGAAGCAGGTGTGAGATTCAAGTTACTACGTCCAGCAGCCTTAAGAATATCTTGTTTCCCGCTGAATTAAATACATTCTGGTTGCAGAGATAAAGTGGAAAAAAATAACCAACAATGAGAATCCAGAAGTGGAAAAGACTCTGCCTCTTGGTCTTCTCACAATAACAGCGTCCATAGAGAGACCTTGCCAGTGATCCCTTTCCATTGTTCCAAAGGAAGATGCTTGATTGACAGAAAAAAGACAGGGAGAAGAATACCTTGGACTTGGTACAGGTCAAGATAATGAGGAAGAAGACCAGCGGCAAAGTCAAACTAGCGAATAACTAAGGGAAAGTTAAAGCATAAATCCCATAAGATAGAATTTAGACACATTTCTTGTATTCCTACAAGAAGAAGTGTCTAAAAAAAGACTTTGAGTTTATTGAATGTATTAAACTGCATGGTGGATTCTAAAGCATATACCACACTTTGCATCATTAATGTTTAGAAGGACATTGAAGGGAATGACGTAGTAGCTGTAAGTAAAAAAAATAGTGTTTGTTAACATTTTTATACATATATATGTAGACTGCATGTCATATTGTAAATCAGTTATGTAGAGTATGCAATCAGAGATGTCTTAAATGTGAGGTGAGACAGTTTTTTCAGTGACTGCTGTGTATGCCAGTGGTATTAAAGTAAGAATGTCCTTTTTCGAATTGTAATCTCTCCAGCCTTTATATTATATTTGGATAGGAAGGGCTGAAAAGTAACAAGAGAAAGTTAATATAATGTTGTGATCCCTGAAATGCTGAAGGAATGTGCAAGTGTATTAATTATGTTATATGTAGACGTTAAATATGATGATTTCCCTTGTTTTTTTAGCGGTAGATGTCTAGAATAATTTCCTGGGTTTAAGCTATAGGCAGAGCACTTTCTAAGCAAATACTTCAGAAAACAAAAGAAAATGATACAGTGGTTGTTGTTTATTGAATTTACAAAGCTATTAAGTTTATAATTCCAGTACCTCCTGTTTTGAATAAACATCTGCAAGCAATGTCTGACCAGTGTTTCATGAGTGAACTGTGTAATGGTGTTTACTTAGATTTGCAAAGTTACTGTTTTTTTTCATTAGCAGCTAGTGTTGGAGATAATGAGTGTGCAGTTAGATTCATTTAAGTAGGAAAAGTCTGAACAGTATGTTCTTAGTAAAGTGCACAAGATATCAGTAAAAAAAATGAAGTTTGAAACTGTGGGAAGTGACTAGTTATGCAAGTAATTGCCTTCCCAGCAGCCTTATTAGTTTAATTAATTAAATACAACACTACACAATTTAGTTTACTTATTGAGGAGAAGACGGTGTACTTGCAGCCAGTGTACTTTTTCTTAAGGCTAAATGGTAATTTTACTGAAAGTATGCAAGTTGTTTTTCACATCTGGGAGGGGGAATAGAGATGAGCTAAGGACTAGTAATCCATATAAGTAAAAACACACACTTTAGGTCGCAATGTAGTATGATTAATCCTCATTTTAGAATAGGCAATACCTGTGGTGCAGCAGTAAGTTTGGGAGATCTGCCATTACTTAGAGGGGTAGACTTCTTTTTTCACATATGTGTATATAGTTCCATGTGTTTTATTGCAAGGCAAAAGGATTTAGGGGGTTTAAAATGTATTTAGTTTTTTTTTCTTGAAGCAAAAACTCTGAGAAAGTGTGACTTGGTTCAAATGGAGTTGAGAAGAAGCAACTACATAAATATACAAACCTTCCAAACATTTTGTGTGGGCATGCAAGATGCAAGTTGGAAATATATATTTAAAAGTAATTTCATGTGTAATATATGGAAGTAATAGCTTTTGAACAGAATGGATGCATTGTCATTGTTAACATGGAATGCAAATGACCTTGCAGATAAAGACAAAAAGCAGAGTATTAAATTATATTATGAGAATGTAGGCCGCAAATAGCAATGCTAAAGGAGATGCATTTGCATAGAAATGAGCATGTGAATTTGCCAAAGAAAATATTTCAAGGTGGACATTATGAGGGTGGAAAGGAAAGTGGAGGAATAATAATACTGATTGCAAGAGGAACTCCATTAGTGATAGAAATGGGGAAACAGGTAATAATGGATGCTCTGTCATAGTAAGGGGGTTATTTGCAGGGGAGGAGTATTATACTTGCATATATCTATATTCAATCCAAAACAACTGATATGGATATTCGGAGAATTTGGAGAGAAATAATTAGCTTTCAGCAGGAAGTACTAGTTGTGAATGGGAGATGAAACCTGATTTATAATAGTGAGGATCTATCAGGGGAAGATCAAAGAGAAAATCTAATAAAAGAAAGTATATTTTTGAAGATGCGTATGAGGGTATATGGCATAGAAGATGTGAAGTTACTAGCAGGAATGCAGACCAGATTTACATATTGTCCCATAGGGTAAAATAATTGTGTTAGACTAGATTGAAATTCTATTTTGCAGGACCATGTGCATTTAATTAAAAAGCTTTGAGGCCCATCCAATAACTGCATCAAATCATGCATCAGTAAAAACTACAATAAATATGCAGAGTAATGATGCAAATATGTGATGCTGGCACTTTCCCATTTACATGTTTGAAAGAGAAGGAATTTAAGCAATGGGTAGTAGATATGATTTGATAGTTATTAGAGGAAGATACAAATTACTTAAGAAGAGATAGCTGATGTGTGGAATAAAATGAAAAAGGACTTCAAAACATGTCCGAAATGGTGAGATAAGAAATAAGTAATAGTTATTAAGAGAGACTGCACCAACCAAGAAATATTCCGGAAGCCAAAACCAACCAACAAATATTCATTTACTCTGTGGTTTTAGTTCTGAGTTTTTTGTTCATTTACACTGTGGTTTAGGTTCTGAGTATTTGGAGAAACTGACAAAGGTTAAAGTGCCACAAAAGAAGAGGAGTCTCACAGAACAAGAAAAGGAGCAACCACAAAGTGCTAGTGGGAAAATAAGGAAGTATACTGGTAATATGCATAGGTTCATAGGGGTACTAGGCTATCGGCCCTTGGGCCTATACAAGCCTAGCCATAACAATTCCCTGGATATTTCTTCCCACGATATTTACTTCCCTGGACCCGTGTCTAGCAGGACGACTGACGTGATCCCTGGGGTGAATTTCCTATCTCCCATCCAATCGTCGTGTTCCTTTTGAAGAGGGCCAAGGAGGCTCTCTGCTTGACATGTATGGGCAGTCTATTCCAGAGTATGGGGAGTCTCTGGGTCAGGAACCTATCCTGCCAGCATGTTTTGTTCATTGTAATGACTAGGTTTAGATCCCTGGAGCATGTGGCTCTGTAATTGAGCATCTGTTTTTGATATTTCTGAAGCAGAAAAGGTCTTAGCACAGATAGGCAACATAAAGAAGGTGGAGTTGTCACCAAAACATAAGGAGTCTTTGATGAAAAAAATAAGCTTAGGCCTTGTTTGATATAGGTTCATAGGTAGATACTAGGCTATCGGCCCTGGGGCCTATACAAGCCCAGCCAAAAAGGTACCCTGGCTTTTGCCACCCAAGAAAATTATTTTCCTGTGCCACTGTTGAGCAGAGCCACAGAGGTGATCCCCTGGGTGAATTTCCTATTTCCCATCCAATCATCAAGATTTTTCTTGAAGAGTGTTAATGAGGAGCTTTGCTTGATATAGGACATAGGTTATAAAAGCATTAGGGATATTTCAGGTTTATAAATATTTATATACAGCAGAGGAACGGTGAAACCAAGAAAAAGGTACAAATGGAAATATTTATTGACGACTTAACTATGCCAAAGGTAGAGGAAGATGAGGCTCAAAAGTTAATGACTAAGACAAAGAGATTAGATAGAAACCCTGGTATATAATCAAGCAATAGAGAAGACTCCAGGAACATACAGAAATTTGGAATTTATGAGGGATACTTTAGTAAGATCAGTAAAGTTTTGCTTAACAATATTTTAGAAAGGAAACAGGAGTAATCCAGAAACTTGACTCATGTTTGGTATTCCACCCAGAAGGTGAGAGGACTATCAGGAAACAGAGTACAAAGGATTAGTTCAGATAAAATCACTTTAGCTAGCAGATCTAGAAGGCTGACTCTCTCTCTCTCTCTCTCTGTCTCTCTGATACCCTGCCTGTGGAAGGAATAAACATTCCTTGTTGAAGTTTCAAGTCGTTTATTCAGTACAGTTGGTAGATGGACAAGTGTTCATGTTCTAACAACGTTGACTTAGTTCTTAGAATACTTTCTTCTACTTTAGGAATGTAATATTCTGTATGGTTGTTATTGATCTCCTTAAGGATCTGATTCTAAAATCCTACTCTGTCCTTGAGCACCCCCCTGCATGGTCATCATCACCTCTTTCCATTTTGAATTATAACCATCTGCTTTTGTTATGTATATGAGCCTTAATTGTATAGCTGTAAAATATTCCTTAAAATCAGGTAATCCTAAGCCACCTTGCTCGATTGAAAGGATCAACTTATTCCCCTTAACTCTTGCTCTCTTCCCTTCCCAGATAAATTCCTTCAACTCTTCATTAATTATCATCCACAACTTATCCTCTGGTAAAAATATGCCTGACCTGTATGCAAACCTAAAGGGATTAAAAACATGTTTACTGCTTGTATTTTATTATCCATATCCATAAACAAGAGCTTGCAGTATCTCAGTTTTTGTATTATTTTTTGTTTAGTCTCTTTCCATATATCATTGTATGAAAAAACAGAAACCTTTTTAATCTGTACTGCTAAATATATCATATTTCCATAAATGTGAGTGTTGCTGAATCAATTCATGTCTGGGTACATAATTTGCGGTTTTAGCCTTTGTTGTATCTTCATTAATTTTATATCCATAAAAGACTTGAAACTATCCCAAAATGTTCCAGAACACTAAGATTATCTTTTCTGTATTTATCAGGTGCAAAATAATGTCATCTATAAATAAAGGCATGTTTTCTTGATTACTGTGCCAATTATATCCTTGGAATTCTGTGTCCCTTATTTTTTTTGTCAATGGCTCTACATATAAAACAAATAAGAAAGAGGAAAGAGAACAACCCTGTCTGTTTCTTCTGTTCAAACACAACTTAGTAGAGAGGAACCCTCACACTTTAATTCTTGCGTCTAATCTTTCACATATCCTCCAAATTAACCAATTATTTTGTCAGGGAATATAAATGCTTCTATTACCTGTCTCATAAAATCCCAGCTTACTCTGTCAAATGCTTTCTCTCCATCAAGACCCACCAATAAAAGAGGTATTTTCTTAGCTTCTGCTTCCCTCTGAATCATCATTGTTCTGTTAATGTTATCAAATGTTTGCCTCCACTCCACAAAACCACATTGATCCATATCTGTCAGTTTTGGCAACACCTTTGCCATTCTTTATAAACACTTTATAATTGTAATTTAAAAGTGAAAAGGGTGTGTGTTAAGCTTTGTCTGATGGATGTTTAATGTCCTTAAGTAATACAGCAACTACAGCTTTCTTCTAAGTTGTTGGTGCTTCCCATCCATTTAAATACTGTTAAACAAAATCTTCCACATCCTTATCACTTTCTTCCTGCTAACTTCCAAACTTTCACTGGAATTCCAATTGTTCCTGGAGAATTTCCTGAAGATTGATTTATAAATCACCATATTTGTTTCATCTCCTCCTGTCTTAACTGTTAGTGGTTGAGCCTCATCTACCTCTAACCTTAGCATCATTAAGTCTTCCTTAAATATTTGTATTTGTGCTCTTTTTTGATTTCCCCATTTCTCTAATTTCTACAAGTTTTCATAACATTTCTGAAATATCTGTAATACCTCTGCATAATCTCTTATTTTTCTTTGGTGATAAGCCTTTCTACTTTCTGTTGCCTGAGTTGTTGTGCTAAAAATTTTAGCTTCTGGAGTTATTATTAAAAATAGTTGCTTAATGGCAATCTTTCTAAGCTCATACATATTGTCCAGATGCTCTCTTATTTTCTCTTTAGCACACTGCATTTGCGCGTCTTCCTGTTCTGTGAGATTCCCCTTATTCTGCAGTACTTTAACCTTTGTCAACCTCTCTAAATAATTCTTACTACTTCTTAATCATATCTCTGTCTCTCTTATTTCTATACAATTTTTAAACTTCATTTTTATTTTATCCCACTCACTAGCTATAACTTCTGAAAATATTTCAGTCTTCTCTGCCATTGTCTTAAATAATTTCCTTTATTTCCTCTCTTTTTATAACAGGTAGGTTGTAAACGGCCAGTGTCTCATTTTTACTTCATTACCTTGCATTTTTATCTTAGTTTTTATTGCTGCATGAACTGAAATAGTTATTGGATGTGTGTCAAATCTTTCAATGAAATGCACATGTTCCTGTGAAATATAATCTCTGATGTTGTAAATCTTTGCTCATTACTTACTATTAGAACTTCAGTTTCATCCTCAGAACTGATACGGCCGTTTCCAAGCTTGCATCAGCCAAAAACTCTCAGCTAAGACCTACCCATAATGCTCCTCTCCCAGTTACTCCAGATCTCATTTGCCACGTTCGTAGTCAGATGTGCTAGCCATCTCTCTCAAAGCTAAGTAGAAAATTGTCATTTTAAGATAGTTTCTCTTCAAACTTTTTAGTCAATTTAGCCTTTTCTCTGTGTTGCCTATAACCTAATTCTATTCCCTACCCTTTACTTTGGTAATTTAATTCCTACCATTATTGGTACTGTCCCTCTCTCCTGCCTTTGTCAGGCCCTTCCTTACTACTTGTGGTATTTTTTAAATACCATCGTTGATTTTCTCTCACCTTTTTCTCTTCCTTATTTTGTTTTTTTCTATAGGATAGTCTTGTTGCCTTACTATGTCAGACAAAACTAAGTTGGGGTTCAAGCAGTGTGACAAGTGTGGGCGTAAGATGCCTAACTCGGATACACATGCTTGTTGTGTCTACTGTTTGGGCGTCGATCATATTAAAGACTGTGACAGTTGTGCTAGTTTTAGTAATCGTACACTAGCAGAATGTAAAAATAAGCTTATTTTAAAAGGTTTAATCAACACATCTTTTTCGGAGGCTCTAGTTGAGTCAGAGGTCTCACCCCCTCCACAGACCAAAAACATAAAAAAAAAAACAGAGTCACTCGGTTCCTGCATCTCCGTCAGTTATGGAACTGAGTCAGCTCCTTGCTTCACCGGCGCTCTTGGCGCAGACCTCTTCGGCACCAGGCTCTGTATCCTCTCCCCTGGTGCCATCCATGATATTCACCCTATTTCAGTTCCAACCACGGCACCACTGACTTTGGTGCCATCCTTGGATCTGACATTGGCTCCTATGACTGTATCTGCTTCAGCACCATCCCCGGCCATGGTGCCAAAAGTTTCTTCGGTTCCATCGGCTCCAAAACTCAAATATCTGCCAAGAACAAGATACTCTCCTACTTACGAACCTTTTTTGGAGCAGAGGTTTAGCCCCTTTCTAGAAAGACCTGATTCTCCTTCAGCATCCTCCTTTAGATCTACTAGGAGTTTTTCTGAATTAGATCTAGTGCAGGTTGTGGACCAGCTTCTGGCAGCTAGGGGATTGCCCATTCCAGCTAAACCTTCTGTCTCTCTTGGCTCGGAATCTTTTACTACATCTTCCCCTGTTTATCCTCCTCCGGCCTCTACCCAGATCCCAGAGATCTTGGTACCGATGTCCACTCCACTGCATACTGTCTCGGTTCCAACAGCAGTTTTTCCCCTGTCGGTAACGACCACCCTTGCTGCATCAGCTCTGGTGGAGTCGATGCTCTCTCAGAGCAGTGATTGGACCGTCAGAACCTTGGTACCTAACCCGGCACCTAATTTCTTGCTGGCACCTTCTATGTACATGGCTCCAACGGCTTCCAGTCCTCTTGGAGCTTCTCACCTGGAGGTGGGCTCCTCAGGACGGGGTGTGACCCCGGTTCCGAGGTTGTCCTTTCCGGGTTCCCATCCCTCCTCGGGCAGGCCTGCTGTCCAGATGATGGGAGAGGGTCCTTGACTCTGCTGTTTTGCAGTCAGCACCAGTGACACCAGTATCAGAACTCCCCCTAGCATGCACCTCTCCCAACCCTCTATGTCGGGACCCCAGACGTGGGAGTCGCAAGACTCCCCTTTGAAGAGAACCCCTTCTCTGGAGTCCTCCTCAGAAGATCCCACTGAGGAGCCACCCTGGAAGAAATGGTGCAAGAGGAAGCACATTGATTCCCCGGAGGAATCTATCACCAAAGACACTGATTATGATGAGGGGGAAAGGTTCCCACGGTCTCCCCCAGATGATGTCTCATTCGGAGACATTCTCGAAATCCTCAAACAGCAGGGAGACTGGAAGTCCTCTAACCCTTCTTCTGAGGCATTGGTCTTCTTGCAGGCCTTCCATGCCTGGTCATCTATTTCCTGGGTGACTCCACCGGCAGATGACATTGTTAAGCTCATTGTGCAGCATGCCTGGAAGGCCCCGGACAATGTAGAACCTGTCCCCTGGAGGTCCGACAAAATTTTATCTACACCTGAAGACCAGCCCCACTGGTCCAAGCAGTTGACAGTTGATTCTATGGTCATGGCAGCGCCACCAAGAGAGAACTGGCAGAAGATAATTCCACTGTCCACCCTCCGAACAGGGAGTCCTGAACCACGGACAGACTAGAGAAGCGGACCTATGCTTCAGCGACCTTTGCCATTCGATCGCTGCACTATCTGGCACATTTTACTCGCCTCCAAAGAGACCTAATTTCTGAAATGTCTTCCTCTTTGGTGGGAGTACTGCCTGATGAGGTGCGTGACACTGTCACCTCGCAGCTAGCTACCCTTGAATCCATCTCAATCTCCTCAATGCGTTTGATATCTCACAGCACCGAGGGGGAAGCTCGAGCTGCCGCATCAGGCATTGTCATGAGACGTAAAGCTTGGATGCAGTTGTGTGACTTCGCAGACCCCTTTAAATCTTCCTTTGTCAATGTACCTGTCGATGAATCTGCACTTTTAGCACCCAAAGTACGAGACACACTTGCACGTAGTGAGAAAGACAGAAAGACCTTGTCTGCTGTGGGCATACACTTTTCCAACCCTCAGAGGTCTTACTCCAGGAACCAGAAGGGAGGAAAAATGTGGTTCAAGAAATCCCAAGGATCTTTTCATGACACTTGTGGTGAACAATCCCCCCAGGGCAGAGGGGGCAACTCATATGGAAGACGCCCCTTTCGGTGTAGAGGAGGTCCGTGTAACCAGGGTGCTAGAGATTCTTTCTCTGGCAGACCTTACCAGTGCTCCTGAGCAGCAGCCCAATTGCTTTCCTCTGGAAGCAGTCGGAGGTTGTTTTTCTCTGCACCTACCAGCCTGGCATCTTATTACTACCGATGTTTGGGTGCAGAGAATAATATCCAGAGGCTACCAAATACCATTCAATTTAATTCCCAAACCCATCAAACGAATTCCCGATGTACCACCCAATCAGAGGGAATTCGCAGCCTTAAAAATAGAAAAGCTGCTAAGAAAGTGTCATCCAACCGGTCCCACCAGACCAGACAGGATCCGGGTTTTACTCTAGGTTCTTTTTAGTGCCAAAAAAGACAGGGGACTAGAGACCAATCCTGGATCTCAGCCTAATGAACAAATTTATCAAACCTCAAAAATTCCGGATGGTCACGGTACAGTCCATTCTTCTCTTCCTAGGGAGGGACAATTGGATGTGCTTTGTAGACCTCCAGGATGCGTACTACCACATAAAGATGGATCATCCCTCCCGGAGGTTTCTCCGCTTCCAGCTGGGAGCCAACCACTACCAACTCAGGGCACTGCCATTTGGTTTCTTGACAGCCCCCCGAGTGTTCACCAAATGTATAGCAGTTGTGGTAGCTCATCTTTGACTACAAGGATTCCAAGTGTTTCCCTATCTAGACGATTGGCTCCTTACCACTCCGACCAGGAATCTCCTAGTCTACAGCCTCTCTTACACTCAAGATCTCTCTCTCTCTCTCTCTCTCTCTCTCTGCTTGGGGATTACAATCAACAAGGACAAATCTCAGATGTCCCCAACAAAGACATTGGAATTTATTGAAGCGGTCAAGCCCCCCCCCCCCCCCCACAGGCTTTTGAAAATAAGACACCAAATCCAAGACCTTCTTCCTCAGACCTATGTACCAGCACGTCTTGTACTGCAACTCTTAGGCTCCATGGCGGCTGCCATTACGTTAGTACCACTGGAGAGGCTGCACATGAGATTCTTGCAATGGCTCCTTTCCACACAATGGTCGTTTCTAACTCGACCACATGATACGTCTTACAAACCATCGCAAGGAAGAAATGCTATGGTGGATGAAGCCACAAACGAATCTTTGGTGTCTGCCGTTCTATCTTCCCCAGTCCAAAGCCACGCTGACCATGGATGCTTCTCTGTTGGGGGGGCATTTCCAGGGAAAGACAGTCCAAGGCACCTGGTCCCCCATTGAGGCCAATTTGCACATAAATGTCCTGGAACTGAGGGCGGTTCTCTTAGCATTGCAAGAGTTCCATGCATCCCTACCCTCAGGGACCATTGCAGTTCAGTCAGACAACATGTCAGTCATCTGGTATATCAACAAGCAAGGCGGAACCAGGTCTTACCCCGTTGTCAGGAAGCCATGAGAATTTGGCACTGGGCGATTTTCTTATAGCAACGCATATTCCTGGGAGTTGCAACCTTATTGCGGACAATCTGAGCAGGAACATCCTGATGCCTGACGAGTGGTCCCTCAACCCTGTAACAGCGGAGCGGATCTTCCAACACTGGGGCAAGCCTTGTTGCAATCTGTTTGCTTCCCCCCTAAACTACAAATACATAAGTTACTTTGCTCTGATCCCCCCTCAGGGGGAACCCCTGAGAGATGCTGTAATGTATAATTGGCCCCCAGGTCTTCTGTATGCTCCACTTCCAAGGATTGCCAGGCTGCCTGACATCCCATATCCTGTTGTGAAATTCTTCTGGCTTCACACAAACCTGCCACCAGGAAAGTTTATTCTAGTAAATGGACTAGGTTCTCTATTTGGGCCAAAGGTCAGAACTTAGACCCTTTCTCTATACGTATTCAAAAGATCTTACAATACCCGACTACTCTTTTACATGCAGGAGCCTCAGCATCAATGATCACTGTACATTTAGCAGCTATCGCCAGTTTTCATAATGGACTTGATAATTCTTCGATTATGTCACACCGCCTATGCAAGACATTTTTGAAAGGAGTATTACATGTTAAACCTCCAGTCAAGCCTCCCATAGAACCCTGGGACTTGACTTTGGTGCTTCAGTCTCTCATAGGTCCTCCTTTTGAGCATTTTATTTCATGTGATTTAAAATTTTTGTCATGGAAAACCTTACTTCTAGTATCACTTACCTCACCAATAAGAGTATCTGAGCTGCAAGCCTTGAGTGTCAAGAGACTTTACACGATCTTCCACACAGATAGGGTGTCCCTTCGTACTGACCCTTCCTTCTTGCCCAGGGTCATTTCTGGATTTTCCATTAACCAATCTATTAACCTGCCGGTTTTCTTCCCTCAGCATTCTAATAGAGGGGAGTACCTTTTGCACACCCTTAATGTGCATTGGCAGCGTCAGTGTTATTTGAACAGGACTAAATCTTTCAGGAAGTCACATCAATTGTTTGTGGCCTTTGCAGGACCCAGATCTGTTTCCAAAATGGCTTTATCCTCCTGGCTTAGAAATGTCATTACTTTTATCTACCAACAGAATAAGCTATCCTTACCTTCCAGAATAAAGCCTCATTCTACCAGATCTATGGCTACTTTTGTAGCTTTTCATTCCAAAGCCTCTATGGATGATATCTGTGCAGCAGCCACTTGGGCAAGACCTCATACCTTTATCTCTCATTACAAATTGGATTTGGCCTCCAGGGACGAGCATCTTTTGGCTCTGTGGTGCTCAGGATTATCCTTCCTTAGGGCCACCCAGGACTCAAGTAGCTGGGGACTCGGTCCTAATAGTAATTAATGAGCAAAGATTTACATCATCAGATAAAGAAGTTATGTCTTACCATAATGTTCCATCTGTGTTGTAGATTTTTTTCATTCATTACTTCCTGCCCTCCTTCCCCCTGACTGCACTCCTGGTGGACTTTAGGAACTCCTGGTTAGGGTATTTGCTCAGACAGAGCCTTCTACTATTTTTCTATTACTACATCTATTATATAGGGGTGGGCAAACTCGATCTGAAGTAACTAGGAGAGGGGCATTATGAGTAGGTCTTAGCTGAGAATTTTTGGCCGGCGCGAGCTTGGAAATGGCCATATTGGTTCCGAGGATGGAACCGGAGTCCTAATAGTAATGAATGAACAAAGATCTACAACACAGATGGAACGTTATGGTAAGACATAACTTCTTTTTCTGTCATGTCTAGCCCAGTTGTTGTACCTTGGGGAGTAATATGTAAATTCTGTCTGAGATCTTACTACTGAGTTCACGCCTTCCATACCATATATTTTGATTAATTTCTTCAGAAATCTACCCCCTTTTGTATATTTTTCATTCTCGGCTTCCTGATACATCCTCACTATTGCAAATCAGTTCTAGATGTTCTTTGTGTTTCACTGTTGCAGTCATTACATTTGGGTTATCTGCTTGCAGTAGCTCTCAGTCGGCCTGATCAACAAAGTCTTGGGTCCTGCATCGGTTGCTGTGCCTTCTTCCGTGACTTCAGGTCATCAGGGATATAAAACAAGCAGCCAACACCATTACATCACTCTTTCTTGCCGTGCAGTGCCCAAAACAGAAGCAGTTCACAAGTGCTGGTCGTCTGACTCCTGAAATTTTCATTTTCGAGTTTCAGAACCAAAGTCTTCAACTAAAGCCAAGTACCCCAATGGGGAAACTTTTGCTTGTTCCTTACCAATGTCAGTAAAAGTTAATATTTGCATTTCTTGTGGAAAGCAAATACCTCACAAAGATTTTCATTCGTACTGTATTCCTTGCCTAGGCCCTGACCATGACTTACCTTGTTGTCAATTCTGTGCCTTATTTAATCAACGCACTATCCGTCGTCGGTATATTTTCTCCTCTAAATATTTTGGTTCTCGGTTCAATTATCCTGAAATGTCATCGGTTAGCCGTCTGACTACCGGTATTCTGAAATAATGCAAAGATATAGACAGAGACAGGCCGCCTAGATCCAAAGCTGCCGACGACAGTTCTCCTAAGCCAGTCACCAGTTCACCGGTACTCAGTGAAGCGCTTTCACAGCCCCTGATATCGGATACTTCTGATTCATAGGCCTCTACTGAGACCAATTCAGAGTCCGGTATGCCGTGAGATGCTTCAACTGTGGAACCTGCGGATGTCTCTACCTTGGATGGGTCCGGAGCCGCTGTGCAGGCACCGGCTTCTGAGGGTGTATTCAGGCTTATGGACTTGCATATTAAACAAATGCCTCCTTCTTTAAGGCCTAAACCTCGAACCATGCCTAAGAAACTGATGCCGAGGCCACATGCTCAGGCCTCTATGCCTAAAAAACAAATGATAAGAATGGCTAAAGATCTTATAACTCTAATTAGGGGAAGCCAACCTCTCCCTTCTAAGAGACCTAGAACTGAATTTGTTTGTGAATCCTCTGATCAGGATTCTGAATTTTCTGATTCTTCTGATGATCTGGATTTACCCTTATCTACTTATGAGGATTCTGATGCAGAGGACTGTATTCCCTCTGCTTCCCCTCCAGAGGATTTTTCTTTTGGTGAAACCTTGCACACTTTAAGGGAGCATTTTCACTGGGAAAGCCAGGATTTTTCTGATTCAAAAAAGAGGCTTAGGGATTTCTTACTCCTACCGCAGCATAGGCCTTTAGCTATACCTCCGGTACTAGACATTGTTGATGATGCCTTTTCGGAATCTAGTTTCGCCCCTGATTCTTTGCCTCCTGCTCCCAGAAAACCTGATAGATATTACAGGGTCCCTGATTCTATTCGCACAAGTTCCTTTTTAAAAATCCTACTGCGGATCCAGAGACTATTTCACAGGGACCCAAGGGCATTAAGTCTTCTACTGCTAAAAATCCTACCCTTTCTGATAGAGACTCCAGGGTGCTGGATAGATGGGGTAAGAAGGTTTATACTTCTGCAACCTTGGCCATTAGGGCCTTAAACTGTCAGTTTAAAGTATCAACAACATGTTATTGGATTGCTTAAACAGAAAATGATGTTGATTCCTGACTGTGCTGAAAATAAAGAATTGCAGGATTTAATGCATTCTACTGAACAGGTTGGAAAACATACTTTGCAATGTGGATTTGATTCTTTAGAAGCCTCTTGCAAGGCTGCTGTCACTGGGTCTGTACTCAGAAGGCATGCATGGCTTAAGGAGCAATCTTTGCCTGATCATGTTAAAGCTAAACTGTTGGATGCTCCCTTAAATCAGGCCCGCCTGTTTAGCAACAAAGCTGAGGAAGTTCTTAAAACGATGGAAGATAAAGCTAAATCTATGCAAACTGTGAAAGATTTTTTTACAAGTTCAGCCTCCAAGATTTAGTAGGCATTGGCCCTCTAAGAATTGGTCCTTTCTGGCCCCTTCCAGATCTTCCCAATCCAAACCCAGACACAACAGAAACCCCAGGTTTCAGTCACAGGGTATGCACAATACTATGCAGTGGTGGGCTTCCGCATCCAAGTCTAAGGGTAGTAAGACTCCCCCCTATGGAAAACTGTCTCATTGACTTACCTTTAAAACTTCCAAGCACTTCTCAACTGAATGCTCCTTTAGGCGGAAAGATTGGTCTGCAGGCCAAAAACTGAAAACTCATAGCCCAGGACAAATGGGTCTTAAATATAGTGTCCCAAGGATACAGATTTCACTTCCACACGTTAACAACACCAAGTGGGTGGCCAGATCTACCCCCAAATTAGTGGGCAGAGGCCCAAAAGCAAGTACTTTCTCTCTTAACCATGGGGGCTATTCAGTTGGTACCAGAAGAGGAAAAGGGACAAGGTTTCTATTCAAGACTTTTCCTGGTACCCAAAAAAGACAATTCATGGTGTCCTATCTTGGACCTTTCTACTCTAAACACCTTTTTGGTGATTCCAAAATTCAAGATGCTGACTCTTCACCAGTTGCTATCTATGCTAGGCAAGGATGCTTGGTTGGCAACATTAGATTTAAAAGAAGCATACCTGCACATTCCTATCAGGGAATCTTGCAGAAGATACCTATGCTTCAAAGCAGGCTACACACATTATCAGTTCTCTGCACTGCCCTTTGGCTTATCTACTGCGCCCAGGGTATTCACGAAGTGTCTAGCTCCAGTTATTGCATTTTGCAGACAAAGAAATATTCAAATATACTCATACCTGGACGGTTGTCTAATTCAGGCAGAAAGACAGGACATACTTTTGAATCATCTTTGTACAAAGGGTGTTGACTTGTCTGGGGTACACCTTAAATGAAAAGAAATCACACCTGGTACCCAGTCAACAAATTATATTCCTGAGAGCAAGCTTGAATACAACTTCCCAGATGGCTTTCCTCATGCCAGAGAAACAGATTAATTTGACAACCTACTTCAAACAAGTGGCCACAAAAACCCTGCTATCTGCAAGGCAGATACTGCAAGCCTTGGGGTTCATGGCCTCCTGCATTCTTCTAATTCCATATGCAAGACTGCATATGAGGAAACTACAATGGTATGTAAAAAGCCTATGGTGTCAACATTCTCAGGATCTAGAAGCAATAATTCCTATTATACCTTGCCTACGCCTAGAGTTTCTTTGGTGGGCAGAGAACTGTCACCAAAACAAGGGACTACCATTCACGCTACCCCCTGCTGCCAAAACCCTAACAGACACATCAGACTATGCATGGGGGGGGGGGGCTCACTTGGCAGAGAAGTACATTCAGGGCAAATGGAACCCAAGTCAAATGCACCTGCATATCAGTCAAAAAGAAATGCTAGCTGTACAGAATGCTGACAGCCTTCAAGGATCACATTCTTCTAGGACAACTAATGGTAAAGACGGACAACACCACTGTTATGTGGTACATAAACAAGCAGGGGGGTACGCATTCTTACCCGCTCTGCAGACTAGCCATGGCATTGTGGAACACAACCTTGAGCTACCAAGTGAATCTACAAGCTCAATTCCTGCCAGGTAAACTAAATACACTGGCAGACGGACTAAGCAGAAACCTCATGGACCCACACGAGTGGAAAATGGAACCAAGGATTTTCAACATGTTGACAAGCAAATGGGGGAGCCCAGATATAGACCTGTTTTCCCCCCATACTATCAATTGGACAAATTTTGCACAAGGATTCCCCACAAACAAGCTTGGAAAGTGGATGCTCTGTCCTTCAGCTGGAAAAACCTATCAGTTTATGCATTTCTTCCTGTGCCTCTGCTCTCCAAAATACTACTAAAGATCAAACAGGACAAGCCAAGGATGATTTTGATTGCACCAGACTGGCCACGCCAACACTGGTACCACCTCTTCCGCAGTGTGTCATGGTTGGCCCCATGGCACCTGCCTCAGACACCTTCCCTGTTGTCTCAGCAGGAGAACCAGATTCTGCACCCTCAGCTTCAAACACTGAACCTAGCAGCCTGGCTAATTACCTAATCTCTCCTTTACCATCCCTCAGTAAACCAGTGATGGATATCATTTTAGAGGCAAGGAGACCTAGTACTAGAAAATCTTATGCTGCGAAGTGGAAAAGATTCTGTGCCTGGAACCAGTCTCAAGGGATGAGCACAGCAGCGCCCAATTTACCTCAGATTTTACAATACTTAACTGGGATGCTTCACAAGGGCTTGTCCTTTTCCTCCATCAAAATTAATGCCTCAGCCATTTAAGCTCATTATAACACAGATCCTCCCCTCTTCTCTCACCCACTGCTCAAGCAGTTCCTCAGAGGAGCCAAAAATTTAAGGCCACGGAGGAGAGCTCCAACTCCAGTCTGGGACCCTAACTTTGTCTTGGAGAAACTCACTCTTCCTCGTTTTGAGCCAACTGCTACTGCAGATTTAAAATTTCTTTCTTGGAAAACAGCATTCCTTTTAGTAATCACTTCAGCAAGAAGGGTATCTGAATTACAGGCCCTTATGGCAGTGGAGCCTTTCATCATCTTTCATGCGGACAGGGTGTCCCTCAGAACCAATTCCTCCTTCATGCCCAAGGTGGTATCCAGTGTGGCTCTTAATCAGTCTATTCATTTGCCAACCTTCTTTCCTGATCCACAGAACAAAGGGGAATGGGTACTGCACTCCTTAGATGTGCACAGACAACTTAGATTCTATTTGGACAGGACTAAACCTCAAAGGAAATCTGAACAACTGCCTGTGGCATTTGTTGCAGGGAAAGAGGAGAAGGCTATTTCAAAGCAAACCATTTCTAAATGGATAGCTCATTGCATTAATTTCTGCTGTAAGTATCATGGAAAACCTATCCCACAGGGCATCAGACCCCACTCTACCAGGGCTGCATCTACCTCTACAGCCTTTCTCAGAGGTGTCCCAACCAGGAACATCCTAGAAGCTGCTACCTGAAGTTCTGTACATACTTTCACCAAGCATTATCATTTACCAATTTTCCCTAATTCCAGAGCTGGCTTTGCCACTGCAGTTTTGCAGGGCCTTATAGCTGGTCCTAATGCTACTTAAATTCCTCCTCCCAACCTTAGCTTTGGCAGTCTACCCAAATGTAATGACTGCAACAATGAAACATGAAGAACATAGTACAGTTGTGTACACTTACCATAAATGTAGATGTTCCAGTATATTTACTGTTGCAGTCCTAGTTACCCTCCCTCCAGCCCCCTAACTTCTTTTGGCTATACCTCTGCTTTCCTTTACTATGCTTAAAAGCTTTTGGTGTATTTGCTTTTTTGTTGGAGGTATATCCTTGTATATTTATATATTTAATTGCTTCCCATTAGGGTGGCACCTGATGTCTGGGGCAAGAAAAACTGATGTAATGGCGTCAGCTGCATGTTTTATACCCCTGATGACCAGACGTCATGGAAGAAGGGACAGCAGTCGATGCAGAACCCAAGACTTTGTTAATCAGGCCGACTGAGGGCTACTGCAAGCAGATAACCCGAATGTAATGATTGCAACAGTGAATACACGCGAACATCTACATTTATGGTAAGTGTACACAACTATACTTTCCTATCTATAAATATTATTTCCACTCTGAAAGCTGATAATTTTTTCCAAAATTGTCCTAAGCTACATAATAGCAGTTTTCAGTGGAACATAAATGCATCCTCCCTTGTCAATAGCCCCTTACTCCTACAAATCAGTTATTATTTTCTTTTTTCCCTTTTCTGTCACTATTGTATCCCCTCTAGAAATAAGTATAATTACCTCCCTTTTCCCATGTCCTTGATATTCTGCTGAATATCCATCCTGGAATCCTTTTTTTTTTCAAACTTACATGCTCATTCCTTTACAAATGTATCTGCTGCAACATTGTTTCCACTGTGCATTTCTTAATATAGTTCAATACTCTTTTCTTTTTATCTATACCTCTTAAGGCCACTTGTGTTCCAAGATAATAGGGTCTATATTACAACAGCGAAAGCTCAGGTTAGCGAACACCTGTTCGCCAGCCAATATACAGTGGAATGTCATTTCCACAAACGGCCACAACAGCAAATTTTTTTCTAGGGGAAAAAAAATCACTTGGCCAAGCAGAAACAACATAGCATTACAACCCCCCCGCCCCGCACCCTCCTAACTAAATATACCAACTCCGAGATTGCACTGCAGTGGGGGAAAAGGGCAAACCCACAAAAATGGCCAAACAATATTTTCCCCTAGGAAATAATTTGCTGTAGTGGCCATTCACGGAACTGGCATTTCGCTCTTTATTGGTTGACGAACAGGTGTTCGCTGACCTGAGCTTTCGATATCGTAACATAGACCCAGATAATATAATAAAAAGCTATTGTTCCAACCTGTTAAGTAAGTGTTAAGTTAAGCATTAAGTATGACAGTTTTTTTGAATCGTACATACTCTTAACAATTCATATATTAAGAGTAGAATGTTATAAGAAGTGCCGATTTATGGTAGGTTTCAAAATATTTTACAAGTTCATTTAGAGAAATGATGTTGTTGCTTTAAGTGGAAAGGTGCAATTATATTATTTTATTAGGTAGGAATTTTGGTGTTTTTTTAAGTATTTAAGCTGTGCTTTTTGATTAAATCTTTGTTCTGATGAAGTGTATGGACATACATGAAAGCGCTTAACCAGTATCGTGTATTTGTTTTTTTGGTGTAATAAAAGCTGTTTAAAAAGAAAAGCTGTTTGGATCGTGGCTATATCTTTGGGACATTTGTGCTGATTATTGCCTTCATTGTTGGACCCTTGGATATCGTTGGCGTCAGTTGTTTGCAATTTGGCCATGGATTCCATTAATGACGTGTCTGAGAACTTCTCTCCTGTCCGGAGAGATGAAGTAGATAAGATTCATTCAGAATTAGTCATTCTTAAGGGAGAGATCACTCGGTTACTTGAGTTGATGACACCGCCTACCAGTCTATCAAAAACAACGCCCAGTCAGGTTGGGCAGGAAGTGGTATCATCACCACGCTCAACATCACCAAGTTTGCTTTCTGGTAACGCCAGTTTGGATGATATACCTAATGGACAAAGACCCGTGGCACCCTCAAATTCGTCTTTGGCGGGATCTACAGTAA
Source organism: Protopterus annectens (assembly GCF_019279795.1). Classification (NCBI taxonomy): domain Eukaryota; kingdom Metazoa; phylum Chordata; order Ceratodontiformes; family Protopteridae; genus Protopterus; species Protopterus annectens. The sequence continues at coordinate 1,341,085,303 of NC_056729.1, forward strand.
GACATGGCAGCAGCGGGGGCTTTTTTAACTTTTCTAGTGGATCAGCTAACCATTTGGATGACGTATATCTAATTTCGGGAGCAAAACCAAAGCGTTTACCTCCTACTAGAACATATTCTGCCAAGGAAGGACAGCAAATTGGAACATCTAACAACACTCAAGGTACTGATAAAAAACCTATGCCCGATTCTAGGGAAGGGAACAGTTACAATTTTAAAATTAACTTTGACAAGTTTTTACATGTACCATATGATTTTGGTTCTGGGGGTCCAGCCCAGGACGATTACAGTAAAAACGAAAAGTTTAATCCCACTTTGAAGGACATGATTTTTAATTTTGGTAACAAGCTTAACAAAATTAAGAACTTACAAGTGGATAACATGTATTTTCGTAAATGTTTAGAATGTAACATAGTTCCCATGGGGCTTCGTTTTTTCAAGCAACCCATTGGGATTGAATTGAGTGTTGAAAATGTTAAGAAATGTAATCATATGTTTGACAATTTTGGAAGACAATTTATGGAGTTTGTTATATCTTGCAATGATCACAAACTCAGCGTGTTGTTAGAAGAGGCAGACAACATTAGTCAATCTATTACTAGTTATTTGTTATTTCCCCAGTGGGAAAAGCTTTTTGTTAAGCAATTTCAATATGCTGAAAACAATGGTAAAAAGAGCTTTGAGAGAAAATGTAAGAAATTCTCTAGGGATTTGAAACAGTATGAAAACGGGACTGCATACAAATGGAATAAGAACAGTAGGGGGTATTACAATGAAAACAACGAGGGTTTAGATGGTGAAGGTTGTAACAGTTTTGTAGACCATGAAGATTTTTTATTACGAGAGGAAAGGAGGTACAACAGATGGCAAGAACCTGGAATGAAACAGGGAATAAAGAAATATTGGTACAAACACAGGGAATAACAAGTTGTGATTTTTTTACTGATGTTTCTAATTATTTCCCAGAAGGTGTAACCAACAACGTAGTAAATATCAAAGGTGATTTGAAAGTGTATAATTATACCTCACTTCCAGTTAACCAAGAACATTTTTTCTAAGGGGATGAAGTATATTCCAAGTAAATCCTTTGACTTGGTTGACACCCTGGTTGAATTTAAGTTATTTCTTAGGAAACTCAATCTTGGTATATTTTTTCAAGACAGTATTTCCAAACCTTCTGCTATCAACACCCTTTAAAGAAGAAACACCTTTACACCACCTATGCACAAAACACTAGTATCTTTTGAGAATGTTGTCAACAAGCATCTATATGTCTTCCACAACCAGATGAGAAACAACCCAATAAATGGTACTAAGGATAGAGAGATGGAGAAAATCTTGGACACCTTGTGTGAGCACAATATTAGGATTATGTCAGCTGACAAGGGGGGTGGCATTGTGTTATATGATCAGAACGCATATACAGCAAAAATATTTGATATATTAAACAATTCCACCCAATATGAGGTTTCTTCTCTCAATCAAATTAACATAGCACACCACAGAATTGATCTTTACTTAGAAGAATTTTTATTAGATGAGAGAATTGATGAGGATCTGTACAAGTTTTTGAAAGTTGATTTTCCAGAACTAGCTACTATTTTTGGAATTCCGAAGGTCCACAAAGATGTGTTGGATCCACCCTTCAGACCTATCATTGCTGGCAGCCACAGTAAGACCTTTCCTCTCGGAAGAGTTGTTGACTCTTGGCTGAAGCACATTATAGGTAGGACCAAACACATCATGAAGGATTCATGGAAATTTTGGGGTATCTTTACCCAGGACCTTTGGAGTTCAAACATGACCTTCGTTACAGTGGACATAAAAGATCTTTTTTCATGCATCCCCAAGGGTGAACGTGTACAAAGATTTACTAGTAGTTTGTGTAAGCATAGTGGGTTTAGTTGGGAGAAAATACAACTTTTAACAGATTTCATTGAAATTATACTTGAGAACAATTTCATTTATTACGAAGGTGAGTACTACAGGCAAACTTCAGGTGTGGCAATGGGGGCAGTTTGTGCCCCCATATACGCAAACCTCGTACTCCTAGACTGGGAAGAAGAGTCCGTATTAAATACAGATTGGATGGAATATATTACCTGTTATGTTCGATACTTGGATGATTTATTCATTTTGTGGAAGGGTGATGAAATACAACTTAAAAGTTTTATTGACTATATAAATAACACCACCACATATCTACAATTCGTACATCAATTTAACAGGGTGGGGATCAATTATTTAGACGTATTTATCTACAACGATGGCACGTTCTTCCAATCTCACATATACAGAAAGGATACTTTTAGCAATGGGTACTTAGATTTCAGTAGTACACATCCGTATTCTCAGAAACGTAGTATACTGAAGGGGCAGTGTATCAGAGCTGCCAGGATGACATCTTTGGAAGGGAAAATGAAACAAGAAATGGAATTAATTGGTAAAATGTTCAAGGAGAAAGGGTACCCAGAGCACATGATCAAGGATGTAATACAGTACGTAGTTCAAGAATGTGGTAAAAAATACCCACCATTATTGGGGAAGGGGTTCATTTCACCTTCTTTGAATATTAACACAAACGAGACAAGTAATTTATTTGGTAAAAACAAAAACAACAACAGTGAAGGACAATATTCAAAATCTTGCATTTTGAAATATGGGCAACATGTTGGTAAGGTTAAAGAAATAATCAGTACCAACTGGAATATCATCACTAGTGATGTGGGTATCAAAAAATACATCAGTGACAAGCCCACGTTTGTGTATAAAACAGGGTTCAACATTAAAAGGATTACTGAACAGAAATCCAGCAGGCAGTTTTTAAAAAATTCTAACAATAAAAAGGGAACCAAGAAATGTGGACATTGTTCACAGTGTTCTTATATATTTGAGGAAGACAGTTGTACACTCAGCAATGTCAACAAGAACAAAATTTGGTTTGTCAATGGCAATTGTCAGTCTCGACATTTGATTTATTTAGCAATGTGTTGTACCTGTCCTTGTTTTTATGTCGGGAAGACCGACAGGCAGTTTAAGAACAGAATTTATGATCACACATATTGCATAAAGAAAAAAGATGAGAACAACGCTTTATTTCATCATGTTGTCAGTAGCAACACTTGTTGTAATTTTAAGTTTGCAGTCTTGGAAATTGTGAAGTCCAGTCCAAGAGGTGGTGATATCAAAAGTATTGTGGGAGAGAGGGAAATTAAATGGCAAATTAAATTAAATGCAGCATGTTTCCCAGGTCTCAACGAGATGATTCCCACCAAGCCCCTTATAAAAAATTGATTGTGTTTTATTAGGCTGAGAGTACATTTGGTATTCGCAATATTTTGGACATTTTCGACAAAAAAATCTTATTAACATTATGTTTTTTAATCATAACTTATTCATATATTTTTAACACCATTGTTTGATTATTAATTTATTTAAGGAAAGTATTTTATAACTCATATTTAAAACAACGGTAATATACATTTGAATTAAAAAATGTAATCAAACATGTAACGCTTATTGGGTAGAATGATTTACTATCAATGTATTGGCATATCGTACATACTCTTAACAATTCATATATTAAGAGTAGTATGTAATAAGAAGTGTCGATTTATGGTAGGTTTCAAATGTATTACAAGTTTACTTAGAGAAATGACGTTGTTGCTTTAAGTGGAAAGGTGCAATTATACCACATCATTTTATTAGGTAGGAATTTTGGTGTTTTTTTAAGTATTTAAGCTGTGCTTTTTGATTAAATCTTTGTTCTGATGAAGTGTATGGACATACATGAAAGCGCTTAACCAGTATCATGTATCTGTTTTTTGGTGTAATAAAAACTGTTAAAAAGAAAAGCTGTTTGGATCGTGGCTATATCTTTGGGACATTTGTGCTGATTATTGCCTTCATTGTTGGACCCTTGGATATCGTTGGCATCAGTTTTTTTGAATGCATATTTCCAACTTTCATATTACATGCATTCACTAAAGTTTGGCATTCTGATTTTTTATACAGTTGTTTCTTCTCCTCATTTTTCAAGACTTTTTGTTTAAATGAAAACCCTTGCTCAGAACTCTCAAGATTAATTGCTTTTGCCTGCAGACAGCTCGTCTTCATGTAAAAGTAGTCCGCAATGAATCTTTGTAAATTTCACTCAGAACAGAATGCATGACCTCCTTCACCTGCAGACTTCTTGACCAACAATGAAAATTTGGAAATTGAAACAAAAGCGTGCTATTATCTTTGTAGATGTATACAAATTTGCATTTTTCATGTCTTTCTTTATTTTGTCGTATTTTTCAACCCTACTTGCTTACAAAAAATGTTTCTTATAACTTAAACCAAGGGCATTAATCTTGATACTCACACTTGTACAAATAACAGAAAATATATTAATTGTACAAGTAGTATAATCAATGCAGTGTTCCAACCCCAGTAGCCCAGCATATTAACATTAAATGTGCTTTTGTACAGTCTTATTTCTCTTGTTATACTGTAAAGCCTATATTTCTTAAAACTAAGAAAGTACTTGTTTACTTTAATATCTTTAACACACACACGAGCCACTGAAAAGACTCTCCCCACATCTAAAATGCCCCTGAGAACACACTTCACAAAACTGATTATGTATAACATGCAGTGTATGTTATGAAATGTTTAATACAAATATTGATAAGACAAAAAATTGTTCTATCTACAGTTACTATTTTCCCTATTAGTGTCCTTTAAACATTAGTGACATAAAGTGAGGTATGTGATTTACAGATCACTCACTAATTTAACAAAGTTAACAAAGTTCAGTTTTTTCAGCCACTTTTTCTTGCAAAGCCATGTTTAAAAAATTGAAATGATGCTTTATAGTCTGCTCTTTGTTCACTAATTTCATTGTTGCTTATCTTCTTCCTGTTCACCTCCATTTCCCAACATCGTACTGTGATTCGTGTCCAAGGCACTCATGATTCTTTTAGTCAACCCTGTGCTTTTGTGCGTCTCTCAGGCATTTTACTTTGAACACTGAAAAAGGATTCACTGACTGTCTCTCCATGAGCTTCATTATCAGAAGAATGAAAAGCTGAGTCCCCTTCTGTTTACCTACTTGCTTTTTGTTGGATGCTGTTTTTTTTTATTTTCTCCTTAGCTTGTTCTGCAGCCAAAAATGACTTTGATTCTCCAGGAAAAATGTTCCGAAGATAGCTGGATACAGCAGCTTGACTCTCACACCTGCCTCTCAGCATTCCCTGGTGGCTAGAATAAATTTGCTTTTCTTCTGCCTATTGGACAGTGAATAATCATTTTCCACAAACATTCTGCTGCCACCAATTTGAATACTTTTCTATTCTGCCACAGTTTTGTCATGATCACCTCTTTCCACTGGTATGATTGCATTTGCACTAATAGAGATCTTGGCTGCTTTCTCATGGCCAGGTTTTGATCATACACTTGATGTGAATACATCCTGTTGTGGAATGCTAGTCCAGTTGCTTATTTGTGCTTTCATAAAAAGTCTGTTCCTTCTAGTTTATGTGGTTCACTAGAAAATCTGAGGTTTTCAGTGCGAGCTCTATCTTCTAACTCTCCCATGTTTGGAAACAGGTCTTCTTGTAGAGTCTCCTATGCAGCCAGTCTTTTCTTCATTTCAATCTTGAATTTTGAAGTTTTATCAGTTCATCTGAATAAGCCGCAGTGATGCAGCAGTAGCATTGTCGCTTCACAGCAAGAGGTTCTCCCATTCGATTCTCGGCTGGAGCGACTTCTGTGTGGAGTCTGCATGTCCTCCCCGCGGTTGAGTGGCATTCGAAAGACATGCGTGAATGGGCGTGCCTTCATTGAAGATTGGGCGTCGAGCTGGCACCTTGGCACTGTAAAAAAAAAATTCTACTGCCAATCATTAGTGGACCGCAGTTCTGCTGTGATGACTTCTAACCGGGAAAAGCCAAATGAAGAAGAACATCAGTTCATCTGAATAGCTAGTTAAAGTTTCTTCTATTTTCCAGCCTTTTTTTATTTATTATTTTTTTGTTGATATAGTCCTTCAGTATTTCATTTTTTTTTTTTTTTTTTCGGTAAATTACCGGGTGCCATCTCCTATTCCAGAGCTGAAGCCTGAACTGCTTTTTGCTGAACAGCTGCAGAATTCTACAGCCAATGTTTTGTCTTCACCTTTTCTGGTTACTTTCGTTTCATTTTCTCTAAATTTCTTCTTTGTTGGTATCCAGGCAGTGTACATAGTAGCCAGTAACTAAACTGTGCTCAAGCTGACAATATAACTGGCTATTATTTCTTCAGTTTCTTTCTTAACTGTGGGCGAGCTGAAATTGAGCTAATGATCTGTGTACTGCCATATTGGAAGTCCTCTGCTTTCCATTTACATTGAGATAACTTCCTCAGCTGTGAGTAATAGGTAATACTGTTTTATTCACTTTATTCCATTTTATGGCTCAATTATAGTGGTGAGTCTTGACCAGCTTCATATCAGTGACCATACATTTTGCACATTGTTTTGTATCTCTCTGCTTCATAATGACACCCAATCTTTTTATTCAGTTCAATTTCTGTTAACTTGTAAGAGCTACTGTTACTTTACCTGGCAGCTGAGCTTATTTAAATAAGATATTCTCCTAGCAGACTATCCAAACTTGTAAACAAGTCGGTGTAGTCTGTAGTCATGAAAGGTGTTTTGCTTTGGCCATGCTCAGTATTTGACATTATTCTGAAACTATGCTACCTTTTCTTTATGCATCTTGGCCATGCTTGTACACTCTGAATGCATTTCACCATACCTGGCTTCTCACAAGCCAGGCAACTCAAAATGTTAAACTATCTTATGGAGCCACTGCTGCTATTTGAAACAGGATCTTTAAACTTGCTGTTTTTATATTCATGTTGTTAGTAACTTCTAACCCACTGGCTTTCTTTATTCTTTGAATAAGTAATTAGCATTTCCAGTGCAATTATTTGCATTCAGTGTTTTTGTTTAAATATTCAAATGTTTTTTCTGACAAAATACTATACTCAGCACCTATGTCTGTTTTGAGATCACCACTTTTTGAAATAAATTCTGTACTTCTCTTTCCTTTTGTGTTGACAATGTATCTCTTTGCTATCTGATTTCAGAGAGTTTGGTCTGGCAGTCAGAGCAGAGGATTAAGGCTATGATCTGGTAGTGAGATGTTTCCTGTACTTCATAGTAAATGGTTTGATTCTTCCTCCTCCATTTGTCTACCATGTGACTCTGAGCAGGTCACTTAACCAGACAGTTTTCCTAGTTCTCTCCAAAAAAATGGACACTTGTGTTCGTTATCCTTATCTTGTTAGTAAATGAATAACATAAAATTGTCTATTTCCATTTGAGTTACTTACAGAATTTAAATTTTTCTTTTTCATTTTTGTCTGGATAGCATGCAGATTCTTTGTAATGCTTACTTTTCTTTTACACATCTTGGATAAATTATTATTTCTACCACAGCTTCTACAAGGCTGACTGTATACTGGACATGCCTTACACAAGGTTCACTTCCTGTGCACCTTATGACTTTTTACTATTTACCATTACCGTCTGTGTGCATTTTCCTTTAGATTTCATTTTTCCATTATTATTTTACTCCCTTATCTCATGCATTTACATTTCTATATTCAACTCCATTATCTGTGTTTTGGTTACTGTTCTTTAGCCCAGTAATTCAAGTATATTTAGTTTGTTTAAGCATTAATTTCATGGGAAAAATAACTAATAAAAGGAAAACATCAAAACATGTAATATTTGTAATGCTCCAGGAATGCATGGATCAGGCAATCCCAAATAAAACCAAGACTCTTTCCACAAAGGGCAAACGTCCAGTCTGGTGGACCCCAGCCATTAACAAACTTTACAATAAGAGGAGAAAGCTATTACATGATAGAACAAAATCCATAAAAGGGAAGTCACCCCTGATCATTATTAGTAAAAAAATACGAGCACTCATAAAATCAACTAAGGCCAATTTTGAGAGAAAAATTGCTATGGATTCAAAGGACAATCATAAGGCCTTTTTCAGCTATGTTAGGAACCTGGGTGGAAACTCCCAGATATGCTCAGAATTAGTCCAAAATGATACAAAAATCACTGAACCCACAGACATTGCCAACATACTGGCAGACAGGTTCAGTGCAAACTTCACCCCCTCTCCCCTAAAGGAGATAACTATCCCAGCCGAGTGTAGCCTCCCGGACATCTCAAATGCGCAGGTGAAAGCTGCTCTCTCTAAAGCTAAAAACACAGCATCAATGGGACGGATGGTGTCCCCGGCTGTGTGCTACACGAGCTAAATGAGGAATTAAACCCGCACATAAGGCAGCTGTTTAATCTCAGCCTTACCACAGGATACGTGCCCAAGGAGTGGCGTACGGCAACTGTGGTCCCACTCCACAAAGGCGCCTCTACGGACCCTGGTAATTACCGCCCCATAAGCTTAACAAGTCTAGTCTGCAAAGCTATGGAGAGGATCATAATGGAGCTCATAAACAAAGATATAGGGGATTTGCAGACATTGGACCCGACCCAGTTTGGCTTTGTCAAGGGAAGATCATGCCTTTTGAACTTGGTCGACTTCTTCGAAACAGTCACCAAGGCCATTGATGAGGGAAAGGCAGCCCATACAGCCTACCTTGACCTTACAAAGGCTTTCGACACAATACCCCACTCGGGTATTGTAGAAAAACTTACCAGCTTAAATGTTAACCCATATGTCACAAGATGGGTTGCAAACTGGCTTAAGGACAGAACCCACAGGGTTAGAGTTGCTGGCGCTGTGTCAGACTCCAAGCCGGTCACAAGTGGTGTCCCACAGGGCTCGGTCCTTGGCCCCCTATTGTTTGGCATCTACTTCTCAGAAGTACAGGCCAACATGGGAGGACTTTGGCTGACAAAGTTTGCAGACGACTGCAAACTGGGCGCCATAGTGGAAAGTGCATCGGACACGGATATCCTTCAGAAGGGACTCACGGAAACAGATAGCTGGTGCCAGAGCCATGGCCTGAAGTTAAGCGCCAAAAATGTATAGTCATACCCTTCGGGAAAAACAAGGTAACCCCAAGCTACCATATAGGTGGCAATCCACTAAGCACAGAAGAGGTTATCAGGGACCTGGGGACCCAGGTTGACAGTGGCCTTTCTTTTGACACTCACATTGCTAAAGTGGTTAGAAAGACCTTCTACATTGCCCACCTGATCATGAAGGGATTCACATCCAGATCTAGTGAGGTCATTGTTCCCCTGTACTCTTCACTTATCAGACCAATGATAGAGTACAATGCCCCATTCGGGATGTATCTCACCCGACATCTGCAGCAATTGGAGAGACCCCAAAAGTTCCTCACCAAAAGGATAAAGGGACTCCAAAATCTGTCATATGCTGCCAGATTGAAGAAACTCCAGCTCTATTCAGTCGCATACCGTCTGCTCAGAGGTGACATGTGCCTGACATACAAGGCCATGTCCAACCCGGAATTAATGGACATGCTCCACCTCAAAAATCCAAATCCACCAAAACCACTAGAGCAAGCGACTTAAACCTTAGCACGGATATAAATAGGGCGTGCTGGAGGGATAGATTTATCACTCAGAGACTCCCTATGCTGTGGAATAAAATCCCGGTCCATGTGAGGCAGAGCACCTCGCTGACTCTGTTCAAGAGAAATCTAGACCTGTGGATGGGAGATCGTAGGTTTACCCCAGGAATCATCTCTGTGTCACTGCTGGACAGAGGCACAACAAACTAATGGGCACAGTATTTTTTCATATAAGGGGTGGCGTAAGCCACAATAATTTGGGCTAGGCTTATAAATGCCTTAGGGCAGATAGCCTAGTATAAATCTATGAACCTATGAACCTATGTTATGATGTTTGAGGAAACATGGGCGAAATTCTTGGCTAGGCTTATAAAGGCCTTCAGGCCAGTAGCCTAGTATCATCCTATGAACCTATGAACCTATAACGACATAGGTTCATAGGTAAGTACTAGGCTAGCTGCCCTTGTAGTCTATTTTATACCTAGTCAGTTTCCCTTTTTGTGCTTTAAATAACTCATCCCATTTGACTATAGACTGGCCTTACCCATCCCATGGTCGATAGTTATATATTACCCCTAATAAGAATAAATGGAATCATACTATAGATAAGTTGAAGGGACCCATGCATGTAGGATAAAGAATTTAGGAGCTGCCTCTGTCCATTAGTACTCCAAGGGGAAGTCCTGGTTTCAATTTTCTGTTTCCCATCCATAGATGTAAGTTGCATTTGAAAATGGACAGGTGTGAGCTTTGTTTTATGTGTGTGGGAGTCTATCCCACAGCAGTGGTATCCTCTGCGAAATATATCTATCCCTCCAAACCATTCTGTTGATGTTGCAGAAGAGGTTTGATCCCTAGATCAAGTATTTTCCATGCCATTTGACTTGCTGTTGTGCAGTAAATCCATCTGTAATGAGTGAGAGAATGCCTTTTATGCCAGACACAGTTCACCCCGCAGTCTGTAGGATACTGAGTATAGTGAGAGGAGTTTGATTCGGTTCATGTAGGACATGTTGTTTAGGCTTGTATCCTTTTAGTAAGGTATCTCTGTGGTAACTATATTAAAACATAAATCATTTTGGTAGTTCCCCAGACTCCATAAGTCTTTATTATGACTGCCAAGCAGTGATGGGATGGATCAGATGATATACATTCCAAATAGGAATTAGTCTTACTTTTTAAGTCTGCATAACACTGTATTATTTGAAGATTAAAGGAACAGAAGCACAAGAAAGGGACATTGATGTCACTGTTGATCAGTGTCCAAAGGCCTAGCTAGGAATTTGGTAGGACCAGTACAGAAGGATTCCTCAAATTTGGGGAGGAGGCTTATGCAGGTAAGCAAACACAGTAACATTTTTAAACATACTTACTGTTCATGTCTGGTACAAGGCTGATGTGCCATTCCACTGCTTGAAACTTATACCTAAACAGCTGGTTCAAAGCATAGAGCTTTTGTATTATCAAAGGATGAGAATCAAGCTAGTTGGGTAGCCAGCATCTGCTACTTTGATGGCTTGCATCTTTCTGGGAAAGTTTTTTTTTTTTTGGGAGGGGGGAGTGGGGGGCATGTGGTTTGGTTGAAGTTATTAGTACTGTTCCAACTGATGCTAATGTTTTGATTGCAAATTCGTACATATGTGAAAGACACTGTCATTATCATCATGGTTGTCTTGCTGAATCTGACTGGATTTAACTATGTTTGGTTTATAATTGTGCTGTGCTGCTGCTGTTGCTATTGGCAATGTAATCAAGTGATTGGCATGCATTCCTGCTTATTTTACTATCATTAATTGAATAATTAGAAAGTTAATTTATGTAAATCTCTGCCTCTTACCTATTAAGGGTATTTGCCTTTTCCCCACAGTTGTGCAACAGTGGAGTTAGTATATTTAATTAAGGAGGGTATAAGATAAATAATGAGCTAGGAAATCTCCTGACACTGGATCCAAGGCAGTTTGATTTTTGTCAAGGACAGATCATGGGTGCTTAATCTGGTAGACTTCCCTGAGAAGGTCGACAAAACAATGGATGAGTGCATAATGGTTCACACTGCCTGCCTCGACCTGGCCAAGGCATTTGATACAATACCCAACTCTGGCATTGTTGAAAAATTGACAAACTCAAGAAGTTAGGTATAACACTTGTATCACCTGGTTGATAGCCACCTGGCTCATAGACAGGACCCAGGAAGTTAGAATTGGGGAGTCCACCTCTACAGAGGGGCCAGTTATAAGTGGATTCCCTCAGGAATCGGTCTTATGATGAATCCTTTTTGGCATTTACTTCTGTGAAGTCAAGACCAATGCCAAGGGCCTGTAGCTGACCAGATTTGCTAATTAGAAGTAGATATAGAATCCTCCTCTCATACTAATGTTCTCCAGGAAGGGCTGACACAGGCAAGTAACTTCTGTCAGAGTTATGGACTAAAACTAAATGCCAAGAAATATATAATTGTATCCTTTGAGAAGTCATTCAGTCATGGTAACTATCATATTGACAACACAACCTTAAGAATTGCTCTAGTAGTCCAGGACTTAGGAACACACATAGACAGGAATCTAACTTTTGACCATCAAATGTCTACAGTAGTGAGGAGATCTCTGAAGTCAAGACCAATGCCAAGGGCCTGTAGCTGACCAGATTTGCTAATTAGAAGTAGATATAGAATCCTCCTCTCATACGAATGTTCTCCAGGAAGGGCTGACACAGGCAAGTAACTTCTGTCAGAGTTATGGACTAAAACTAAATGCCAAGAGATATATAATTGTATCCTTTGAGAAGTCATTCAGTCATGGTAACTATCATATTGACAACACAACCCTAAGAATTGCTCTAGTAGTCCAGGACTTAGGAACACACATAGACAGGAATCTAACTTTTGACCATCACATGTCTACAGTAGTGAGGAGATCATTTTTTTTGTGGGGGAACTTATAAACAAAGCTATGGCATCTGGGTAAAAGGATGATATTGCTCCACTGTATTCAGAATTCATCACCCCTGTCATTGAGTACACTGCCCCTTTGATATGTTCCTAGCCACTGGGCATTCAACAGTTGGAACATCCACTGAGATCCCTCACTATAAGAATGCAGGGCCTTAGTAACATGTCCCATGCAGACAAAGTAGTAGCCCTATCCCTGTATTGTGTCTCCTACAGGCTGTTGAGGGGAGATCTATGCCTGGCATACAGGGTATTGTCAGACCATACCCTGGTGGACCTCCTGCATATCTGCAAAACAAACAACACCAGAATTACCCTTCTAAAGACGTAAACCTTTCCTTTGATATAAACATGGTCTGCTGGAGAGACAAGTATGCATCCCAGAGACTACCCTATTCTCTGGAACAGACTCACACTCATATGAAACTGAGATCCTCACTAACGCAATTCAAGTGTAACTTGGACAGTTAGATGGGGAACAGGAAGTTCATCCCTGGTGTGACATGTGTGTGTCTAATGGACACAGACATCTTGTAAATAATCTCCCAGACCCATGCTTGTAAATGTTTTATCTCCCAAGCCTCTGCTAACACTTATCATGAGTACCAGAACTTTTTAGGGATTTGGGATGCATCACTAGGCTTAAAAAGGCCCTTGCAGTTGTTAGCCTAATAAACCCCTATAAACCTATAAGAGGAGATGAATTCCTAACATGTGAGATGCAGGGACTCCCCTCCTTTTAAAAAATGATGTTGTACTCTGTCAGTATCAATGTATGTTCACTTTACATGATGCAGTTTTGTGGCATTTTGTTTTTGTTTATTATTATTATTATTATGGATTTCATTTGTTGAGTGCTTGATTTTATTTTATTTATTGATATCTGATTACGGGGAATATCCAGTGGAGTAGAAGCCTGTTTTCAGTGGAGGCCCAGGAAAAAAGCTCCAAATTATTACAAAACATTTTAAGAACAATAACTTTACAATCTTCAAAAATAAAACAAAAGCATCTGCAGTTTAAATAATTATAACAAATTAAACATAATGTAAAAAATATTGGTTAAAAATCAATACAAGGTATATGACAGTAATTTAATATTTAGAGAAATTTTAGACAGTTTGTATATAAATTAAAGTCAAGTTAGTCTAGTACAAAGAGAAATTGCAATATGAAGTGAAGGAAAAACAGGCTTACTGTATATTTAGATAGAAAGTCAGGGAATAGAATTAGATAGAAGTAAGGTAGTAAGTGAAGAAGGGAGGGTAAGTAGGTATAAGGCATGAAAAGGTACTTGTTCGCATTTAGGGATAAAGTTTATCCTGATTTTGTGCAAGAACAAAGCCAGATTTCAGCTAGGAAGTATTTTGGTGTGGTTTTGAATTGTAAGTGTGAAGTCCTATCTTTCCTATACTTCCCCATGAAAATGTAATAGTATCTAATGATTTACATGCAGCTAAAGCAAATAGTATAAGAGCAGCAATTGTAAATTAGGAAAAGACATACCATATATCAACTTGATTAACTATGCAGTTAAGATAGTGAGTGCTAGTGTGCACAATATGGACAAAACACTACCTTATCTTTTGGATTTGAAAGAAGACCATCATCTAGGCATTGTGGCAGTTTCTTACAGAAATGTGAGGCACTGCCTCCTGAACTTAGTAGGCTTCTCTCAAAAGGTTTCCAAGACTCTGGACAGTGGTCAGCCAGTGGACACTGCTTATCTTGACTTGGTCAAAGTTTTTGACAGTATCTGCCATGCTGGTATTTCTGAAAAATTACACTACCTTAATATAAACCCTTGCATTATCTGTTGGATTGTAGATTGGTTATCCAACATATCTCATGTTGTGAAAGTTGCTGGTACCCTTACTGAGTGTAAAATTGTTACTAGTGGGGTGACGCAGGATTGCTTCTGGCCCTCTCCTGTTTTGACATTTATTTTGTATACATCCAGACCAGTGTCCCAGATGTATGGTTCACTAAGTTTGCTGATGACTGCAAGTTGGGCTCTGCTGTCTGCTTATTGACTGATAATACACATCTCCAGCAACAGTTGGAATATGCACATACCTAGTGTACCAAAAATGGACTCAAGCTAAATGCAGAAAGGTGTAGCAGACTGCATGGCAACAGTCTGCAAAAAATCTGCTCCAGCCATATACTTAATAAACTGTACTCCTCTTCAAACATACATTTTCATAAGAGACCTGGGTACTTATGTGGACAACACTTTGTTTTTCAATTATCACATTTGCACCACTGTCATAACATCATTCTATCTGGCACTGTTAATTTCCAAGGGAATATGCTTCAGATCCAAAGAAGTCATTGCACCACTGTACTTTTCCATTATCCAACCAAGTGTTGAGTATAGACAAATCCAACCATATCACTTAACTGGAAACGTCCCAAAGATTTCTAACCAAGGAAACTAAAGGCTTGAAATCTTTCAACTACCCTGAGACATTCATAGAGAGAACATACAAACCACTAGACCATTGAGGAGCCTAGCTCAGTTTCACAGTTATCCCAGAGAACTGCCTGGTAAGTGTCTTGCACAGAGGTACACAGTAGGCAAATGGAAACTGAGTGAATCAAGTCCTGGACTACCGGAAGCAGCTTGTTAACAGCTCATACTCTTAATCTTTTGTGATGCCAGGTTAGCATAACAGTCCTTATACTCACTAGCCTAACAGCTGCTCCAAGAGGACCTATGTCTCACTTCTTGTGCCACAGAAGTGTTAAATAATGTGGATCATGACGGAGAAGTAATCTAATAAGTATGAATGTTCCAGGGCAGCTTTAATATCATATATATTTTGAGCAGCAGTGTTCCTTCAGTAGCAAGCCGGCAGACTACATATAGATGCTTTTTAAAAGCAGGAAGTACAAGCATTTTGTTGGTTGTTAACTAAATACAGTGTAGGCTAGCACAGTTAGTCATTATCAAAAAGGAGTGTCCAGAGTGGAATTTTTTTACATAGTCTTCTCAGAACCAAGCATATATAATCATGCCGTGTTAGCTTATTAGAATTTTCCATTCTTTCCTGTGCACACTGTACATACTAAACGAGTTAGGAAAACGGTCTTTGATCACATCAGCATGAACTGTTCTCACTCTTTTCTTGACACGTCAACAAATACTGTAGAAGCTGAAGAAAGCCTGGTATTGCCTAGTTTTTTTTTTACAGGGACTTGATTTACAGCTCTCAAAAAATGAAATTCCATTTTAAAATGTAATTTACAGTTTATTCTGATTTCCTTATAATTTTATTCTGTATCTTTATGCTTGGATCCATCCATCAATCCTCAACCCCTTTTCCCCTTTTTGCACGTGGGGTCAAGGTGTATATAAAATTAAAACAGATTCTTTGTATAAAACAGTCCGCAAACAAGTATTATAAGCAGCAAATATGAGAAAATGTACAGATTTCAGTAAATTATTTATATGGCTTAAAATGCCAGATTGTGGGAAAATTATAGATCTCAAGTAGTTAACTTCATTTTATCTGCAACCTGTGGGTATTCAGATCCATATCGGATCCAAGCCAGCAACTTATTTTCTAGCATCTGCTCTGAGCTCCGAGCTCCTCCCCCTACCCATAATACACCACCATGTCCTGTCTTCTCCCACATCTCATTTGCCGCGCCATAGTGAGCATCGTGGTCTCCTTTGCTCTGAGCTTAAGGGATAAGTAAGTTAGTTATTTCTATATTGTGTGTAAGTGGTCGTTAGTTTCCCCCTCCCCCGTTTTTAGTGTATGCTGTCCGTCGGTTATAGTTTTTAAAAAAAATAAAGTTTTTCTTTCTGAGAGTAGTTTCTAGGTCCACTTCCCTTAAGTGTGTGCTAGCGTGTTGTGTTCCCTCTTTAGGGAGTGGTGATTAGTTTTTCAGACTATGGCTTTTCAGCCTAAGTCAGTTCATAGGTTCAAAGGTTCATAGGTAGGTACTAGGGTATTGGCCCTGGGGCCTCTACAAGCCCAGCCAAAAAGGTACCCTGGCTTTTGCCACCCAAGAAAATTATTTTCCTGTGCCACTGTTGAGCAGAGCCACAGAGGTGATCCCCGGGGTGAATTTCTTATTTCCCATCCAATCATCAAGATTTTTCTTGAAGAGTGCTAATGAGGAGCTTTGTTTGCTATAGATAGGTAGTTTATTCCAGAGTATGGGAAGTCTCTGAGACAGGAATGTATCCCTCCGGCATATTCTGTTTATTGTGGTGACAAGGTTTAGGTCCCTAGAGAGTCGCAAGATTCTCCGGTTAGGGAACCCTTCCCTACTCCACCATCCAAGACTTTGAGGCCAACTTCTCCAAGGCTCCGCTCACCCTGTTTCTCACCAGAGCCGATGGAATCTTTTCAAAAAATGTACAGAGTGTGGCCATAAGCTCTCACCGGCTAATGGTCACACTCTGTGTGTAATCTGTTTGGGAGTGCCCCATTTCCACCCAGTGTACAGTCTGTGCAGGCTTCAACCTGGGGGCCCTCAGGGATAGGAAGGCCAAATTGGTTTCCAAGGGTCTTCTCCCTGCCTCCATGCTGGATTCTGCCACGGCCTCGGTCTCTGGTACTCCTGCCCAACCACCCACTCAGACAGGGACTCAAACTCCCGCTCGTTCTGGTGTTGGGGAAGATAAAGACAAGGAAAAAGAAAAAACAAAAGAGGGAGAAAAAGAAAAGGACTTTGAAAGGCACAAGGAAGACAAGAGAGGAAGAGGGATAGGCCTCGCAAGAGGTCTCCGGATAGGGAACCCTTCCCTACTCCACCATCCAAAACTTTGAGGCCAAATTCTCCAAGGCTCCGCTCACCCTGTTTCTCACCGGAGCCGATAGAATCTTCCGATCCGAGGCCTTCCTCACCCTTCCTGCGCAGACCAGCCAGATCCGAGTTGGTCGCCTCTTCGCGATCAACTCGGAGCCTATCAGATTTGGACATGGACAGGATGATGCGGAGATTCATTCAGACCCAAATACATTAGGGAGTCTTGCCAAGCCCCCCTCCCTCCGGAGAATCGACCTCTATGCCTTTTTTCAGCCCCATCTCTCTTTCCCCAATCCGTGTGGCTTCTTCGGGGTTTTTGGATCCGAGACTCTTTGGAGCTGGTAGCTCGGCGCCGACGGTTCCTCCAACCTCGTCTCCGGCTGTTACCCTGAGTTCCTCAAATCCAGCTAGTTCGGATCTGAGCGACTCTCTGAGCCATGGACAGGGAGTTGGACCTGAGGGAGTGGATCCATCTTCGGCTCCGACCTTTAAGGATCCAGACCATTCCTTTGGATCTCAGGCTACCCTTACCTCGGCTCCGATCCCTGCTTCGGACCTGGGGAGAGCTTCTTCCTTGCTGGGTGCCAAGGAACTACACTGTCCTTTGGCGTTCGAAGTGGTGGAGAGGGTTCTCTCCCAGGGTTTGAGACCTCAGCCCATCCCGTCAGATTCCACCCAGACTCCACTGGATTTGGCAACGACTCTCTTCATCCTGATTCAGGGACAGCCCGTGCCAGAGGAGCCTTGGGTTATTCTCCATGAGGAACCCCCCCCCCCGCGGCTCACGAGTCCTCTTCAGAGAGTTCTACTGAAGAGGGCCCCCGTAAGCGCAAGTGCAAAAGGAGGCACTTGGACTCCCCTGAGTCCCTCACTACGAACACGGATTTAGATGAAGGAGAAGGTTCCCCCAGGTCACCTCCCAAAAATGCTCCTTTGGTGACATCATGGAGATCCTCCGCCAGAGGGGAGGTTGGTCAGCCCCAAAACCTTCTATGGATGAGTCCGTGTTCCTGGAGGCCTTTGGCATGGGCCCATCTACTTCCTGGGTGTCCCTGCCAGTGGACCCCTTGGTGGACCTTATTACCACATGGGCATGGAAGGAGCCTGACACCATAGAGCGCATCCCCAAATGCCCCGACAAGTTTCTTTCTCCTCCCACCGACAGACAACCTTGGCCTAAAGGAGCCCCTGTTGACGCTATGGTGGTTGCAGCAGCCACCAAGAAGGAACTTGCGCAAGAGAGTTCCTCATTCCACCCTCCACACAAGGAGTCCAGGTCGGTGGATAGGTTTGGGAAGTGCTTTTATTCATCAGCGACCTTTTCCATCCATGCACTAAACTATTTGGCACATGTGGTATGGCTGCAGTGAGACCTTGTCTCGGAATTTGCTGAATCTCCCCAGAGTCTTTATCGCAGTAGGACAAACAACTGTTCTCTGCGAAAATATCGACTCTGAAGTTGGTATCAAACATGTCCATGCTTCTCCTTTCCCATGCCACGGAAGGAGCAGCTAGGGTAGCTGGGACAGGTGTAGCCATGAGGTGTCATGCCTGGCTCAGGTTGTATCAGTTTGTGGACCCTTTCAAGGCGTCATTTACTAATGCTCCCTACGATGGTTCCTCCCTTTTCGGGAAGACAGTACGTGACGCTCTTGTCCAGAGCAAAAAAGATGGGAAGACTTTGTCTGCCATAGGGATCCGCTTCTCTAACCATCAGCGGTCCTTTTCTAGTAACCAAAGAGGGCAAAAGAAGATGTGGTTCTGGAAATCTCAGTTTTCCCAGGAGTTTCAGGACAATTCTTCCCACAGAGGCAGAGGGGGACAGGATCGACACCGATCCAGAGGTAGAGGGGGTCCCAAGAATGTCGGGTCTAGGGAACCTTTTTCTGACAGGTCCACTCAGCAGCCCTGAGGGGTTGCCCGACTGTCCTACTCTGGATGCAGTCGGGGGGAGATTGTCATTATACCCAGCGGCATGGGAGTCTATAACTGCAGATCGTTGGCTGCTACAAATAATATCCAGAGGCTACACTATCCCATTTGTTGCCCTGCCAAGTGCTACAAGACGACTCCTGGATGTCCCACCCGCTCACAGGGAGGCCACAGTTCTAGAGGTTTCAAAGCTGCTTTACAAACAAGCCATCAAACCAGTCCCCCTCGACCAATCCAGATTAGGCATTTACTCCAGGTTCTTTTTAATGCCAAAAAAAGACAGGGGACCTCAGGCCCATTTTGGACCTGTCAACCTTGAAACCTGTCTGTCGCCATACAAAAGTTCCAGATGGTCACCCTACAGTCCATTCTACCTTATCTATGAGAGTGCGACTGGATGTGCTCATTAGACCTCCAGGATGCTTACTACCATATCAAGGTCCACAGAAGCTCCAGGGGGGTTTCTTCACTTCCGGCTGGGAGCCAGTCACTTCCAGTGCAGAGCTCTACCCTTTGGTTTCACCACAGCCACCAGCGTGTTCACCAAGGTAATGGCAGTAGTAGCAGCTCACCTGAGGCTTCAGGGAATTCAGGTATTTACTCACCTAGAAGACTGGCTCTTCGCTGCATCCACCAAGCATCTTCTGTGTCTGGCCCGAGACTACTTTCTTCTCCTGGCAGATCAGCTGGGGATTACAGTCAATGTTCACAAATCCCTTTTGCAACCAGTACAAGTTCTAGACTTTATCGGTGCATGGCTAGACACTTTGCAGCTAAAAGTTTTCTTAACACCAGACAGGATCTTACACCTCAGGTACCACATCGCTCTAATCATAAACCTCAAATTTCCAAAGGCAAGCAATGTTCTCCGGGCCCTGGGCTCCATGGCTGTCTCAATCTCTATTCTCCCTTGTGCACGCCTTCATATGCGGTTCCTTCAATGGACTCTAGCTGTCCAATGGTCTTGGCTAGACCTGCCTATGGATTTTCCGATAAGGATCAGTCACACCTTTAGGACATCTCTCCTTTGGTGACTCCATTCACCGGACGTTGCAGTGGGACGCCTTTTCGTGTCATCTCCAGCCCAAGCCACAGTGACTACGGGCACCTCCCAACTCAGGTGGGGGGGTACTGTTCGGGAAGGGCAGGCCAAGGCACGTGGTCCCAGATAGAGACCAAGTTGCACATAAATGTTCTGGAGATGAGGGCAGTGCTGTTAGCGTTGAAAGCCTTCCCCACTGTTCTTCCTCTGGGTATGATTGCAATTCAGTCAGACAACATGTCAGTTGTCTGGTATATCAACAAGCTTATCCTCTGTGTTGTGAGGCTATGAGAGTGTGGGAGTGGGCGATTTCCACCAGTCGGCTTCTGATCGCAATGCACATCCAGGGATGCTCCAACATTTTAGCGGACAGATTGAGTCAGGCTATTCTGATGCCATACGAGTGGTCTCTGAAACGGTCAGTAGCAGAGGAGATATTCCTTGCATGGGGACAGCCTTGCTGCGATCTGTTCACATCTCCTTCCAATGCAAAGTGCAGCGAGTTCTTTGCTCTGATTCCCTCACCAGGGGATGCCCCCAGAGATGCTGTAGTCCATGTTTGGCCCCTTGAGCTACTGTATGCTTAGCCATCATTGCCACTCATTCTGAAGTTTCTTCAGAAAGCTTGCCGACTAGGGTGCAAAGTGATCCTCATTGCCCCATTCTGGCCTTGTCAAGTTTGGTTCCCCTTCCTTTGGTCTCATCTTCTAGCGCCTCCGTGGATTCTGGATCCCTGCCCAGATCTAATCTCTCATCCTTCGGGTACCTACCCTCCCAATCTGGACAGTCTCAAGCTGACAGCTTGGCTGCTCCAGTTCCCTTGATTGCCAGGACTCATGGTCTTTCATCCCCTGTAAAATCTATACTAGTGGCTTCTCTTAAAGATTCCACTAGGAAGGTCTATCGCAGTAAATGGAGACGTTTCTCTGTCTGGGCCTTTCAGAGAAACCCGGATCCTTTTACATCCCCTGTTCCAGCGGTGTTGGATTTCTTAACTAGTATTTTTCAGCAAGGAGCTAGTTCCTCCACGGTGAAAGTACAGCTGGCAGCCATTTCTAATTTTCATGCAAGTGAAAATAAGATTGCACTCGCCTCTTCTAGACTATGTAAAGCCTTTCTAAAAGGCACCTTTCTTCTGCGTCCTCCCATCAAAGATTCGGTTCCTCCTCTCACGTTGGTTCTCCAGTCATTAGTAACTCCTCCTTTTGAACCTGCTACGTCAGTGGATTTAAAGTTTTTGTCTTGGAAGACAGCCTTCCTAGTGGCTATTACGTCAGCTAGGAGGGTCTCTGAGCTTTTGTCTGCCGTGCCTCCTTATTTGATCTTCCATAATGACAGGGTTTCTCTCTGTACAAATCCTTCATTGTTACCCAAAA
Organism: Protopterus annectens; assembly: GCF_019279795.1. NCBI lineage: Eukaryota > Metazoa > Chordata > Ceratodontiformes > Protopteridae > Protopterus > Protopterus annectens. The sequence goes on from NC_056729.1 coordinate 1,341,106,912, forward strand.
TGGCATCTCAATCAAACGTAAACAAAACATTGAATCCACCTGTTTTCTTTCCATATTTTCAGAACAAAGGGGAATATAAATTTCATTTGTTAGATGTTCATAGACAACTTTGTTTCTACCTTCATAGAACTCATACCTTCCGTAAGTCCGATCAATTATTTGTCATTTTCTAAACCTCGTTTGGGAAAGGACATTTCCAATGTCTCTTTAGCCAGATGGATCGCTCTTTGCATTCTACACATTTACAAAGCCAAGGGTTTATCTCCTCCTGGTCTGATTAAAGCTTATTCTATCAGGTCCATGGCGACTTCCGCTGCTTTTTGGTCTAAGATTCCTTTGGATGACATTTGCGCAGCAGCAACTTGGGCAAATTCTCATACTTTCTTCTCTCATTACAAATTAGATTTGATTTCCAGAGGGAGAGCATACTTTGGCTCTGCGGTGCTCAGGAATATCCTTCAATGAGGGCCTCCCAGGATTTGTTGAGTAGCTGGGAACTCTGTCCCACAGGTTGCAGATAAAATGAAGTTAACTACTTCAGATAAAGAAGTTATGTACTCACCATAACGTTCCATCTGAGTAGTTATACTTCATTTTTCTGCAAACTTTCCACCCTCCGTCCCCCTGACCTTTTCATGTGAATAAACATGTTAGGTTTATTTACTTGTTGCTAATTTGTATAGTTGCAGCAAACTCGATCTGATGGAAGATTGGAGATGGTGGTGTATTATGGGTAGGGGGAGGAGCTTGGAGCAGATGCTAGAAAATAAGTTGCCGGCTCGGATCCGATATGGATCCGAATACTCACAGGTTGCAGAAAAATGAAGCATAACTACTCAGGTGGAACGTTATGGTGAGTACATAACTTGTTTTTTTTTTTCCACTACTCAAGACAGTCCATGTTCAGGATTTACATGTATTTTCTTTTACAAAATGGAAAATCAGTGTCCCTGTTTATTTATTAATTTGTTGACCAGGGTAGAGCACTGATCTCAGAGGACCATTTTCAGGCTCTGTCTGGGGTATACAACCAAAATTAAGAATGCAATGATTAAAGGATAACCAGTTCCAGCAAATGTGTGCATTACAGAAAAGATGTACAAGCACACTAGTGTGAAAATGCCTCTTATCTTGTGTGTCAGTATGACTTGTCATTGCAGTTAGGAAAGCATACATTAAAAGAACAGATGCACTCAAGATACACGTTTCTTCATAAAACTTGTGGCTGTGCAAACACCTGCAGTAGTAAATCTACACCAGTAAGTAAACAAAACTTGCTGAAATTATAGGCTCCTAATTCATTGTATTCCTATTCTATGGGAGAAGTTAACCACTGTACGTCAAAGAACTGCTTTAAGGCAGGTCTTGATGATTGGATGGGTAGGCTCCAGGATCATCGTGCATCAGCCTGCTTGAGTTCAAAGGTGAGCAATATAACCACTTGAAAGGGTGGCAGAAATCTTTAGGTTTGTCTGCATGTGGCTTGGCATTTTATGATCACTCGCCTAATATTGCTCCAGTATTCTTGTTTTTTTTTTATGCAAATACTTGTGAAACACAGTACATTAAATGAACCAAGACATTGTATGTATATATATTTGGCTCTGATTCTTCTTCATTTCAGTACTAAGATACATTGCTTTGCCAGTATTCAGAGAGAACACTGATTATTTCATTTCCATGCTATTTTCATGAGGTGGATATCAGCTGATTGAATAGTCCAAGGGTCATAAGTGTTGTCCTCAGAACTATAGAACAAAGTCTGAGGTTGTAGTATTCATAATATTTCCCCTTATACTAATATACAATGATCCTGGTCTTGGAGTCTATATATATGTATATATATATATATATATATATATATATATATATATATATATATATATATATATATATAAGCAGCAGGGGTGTGGAGATAGCTTCCCTGCAAAAATGCTTAAAAGTTAGTTCTAACAGTCCATTTTTCAGTTTGCTGCATTTTTTTGAAATGACAGGATTTGTCAGTGTCAGGTGTCATAATTATATAGGGCCCAGGATATCAAAGTCTTGCTTTTTGAGTGTGCAGTTTTGGTAGTTTATACTCACATATTTGTTGTTTGAAGATGATGATGTCCTCAAAGCCTCATGTGACTGTCATCTCTAGCATTATTTGGTATGAATCGTTGTGTATAAAGCAACTGGGATGAAAATTCATCCATCCACAACCCCTTTTTCCCATTTTTGCATGTAGTGTGAGATTGTCACCTCTACAGTGACAATCATATAAGTCAATATTCACACTACTGGATGGCTAGCTCTGGTTGCAGTTGGTCTTCCGTACGACACACGCACTTACACCTATGTCTAATTTAGTGTATCCATTTCAACAAGTACATGTCTTTAGAATTTGGGAGGAAAATGGAGCACCCGGAGTAAACCCACTTGAACAAAGAAAGGACATGCAGACTTTGCACAGAAGGCACCCCAGCTAAGAATTGAACTGGACAACCTCTTGCTGTGAGCCACCAATGCTACCCACTGCACTACTGTGCCATTGCTGGGTCTTCGAGCATCAGAGCATCTCCTATAGCAATGGACTTCCTCCAGTCTAAGACTGTGGTTGGTGCAGAACCTAAGATTATCATGGAGAGTCATTCCATTGACTGCTTCCACTTAGGGATTTTTCATTTATGACCACTCCTTACACACCCACCCCAAGTATGTTTAAGTCCAAAGGTTGTAACCCTGTGTGGATCATTCTTTCCCTCAATGAATATGTAGATGAATGTCCTCCCTCTGGGATGGCACCTTCATCCTTCTCTGCCATCATCTCAGATGCCTGAGCCAGTAATCAAACTTGGGCCATGGTTAGGGCTTTATCTGTGTATGCCATGGTGATAGCTACTGGCTTGCATTGCTGATATAACAACTGAGCCATAAGATGAAGCTGTATGCTTTCTGGTCAGTCTTTGTTTCGATACTTGCCTTTTGTCATGAGGTTTGTGTAGCGACTACAAGAAGGAGATTGAGAATGCAAGCAGCAAAAATGAAAGTAGCATCACTAACTGGCTGGGCTTAATCTGTGTGAAAGGGTGAGACATTTTGCATTCTGGGAAATCTTGGAATACTACCACAGGTTTGTACTGTGCAACTGTTTCTGTGTTGATAGGAGTCAGTTGAGGGGGTTTGGGAACCTCTCAAGGATAGCCTCTTGGTGCCTGCCTTGGGAGATACGTAAGCTACAATTTACTGGAAGGTGGCTCCTTGGCACACACAAGGATATGTTGGAGGGATTATATTTCTCAACTTTTCTGGAAACGTGTGAAACCTACAGGATGAACTGGAGACTGTGGCAGTAGGGAAGTCTGGTTGATATTTTGCTACCATCATGAGCCTCAGTAGGACAAGAGGTTTAGACAATAAAGGATCAGATACTTTTGAAGTTGACTGGTGAATGCATTGCGGTTGTATTAAATATTTAGCTTTAAAGAAAAATAAGTAGTACAACAAAAATGCAGTTAATACTTTTTTAACATAGTGCAATATACATGCTGGGTATACTAATCAATTTTTGTAACACTGGATCACAGTTAATTGGCCTGAAGAGTACAGCTTGTTGTAAGTAAACCTAAGTGTCACCTGTTTCCTGATTGTCACTGTTTCTCACCTTTAATACATTTCACTGTCAATTCAGTCAGCTTATTGCATTGACAGGTCCTCGACTTTGGCATTGTGAAACATTTCCTTTAAAGAAAACATGTAGAATGAAATTAACATTTTTTCCATTTCACAAAATGTTAATTTAACATTTTTTTCTTTTTTCAAAAAGTGTTGGTTCTGCATTGTTAATAATAGTAATAAGTTATTTATTATTTATTGGCATTTGTTTGCCACATTATTCCAGCTGGGTCTAAAAAGACCATTTTTCAGCAGAGACCTGAGAAGAAAAGCTCCAGTACAAAAATGTACCCCAGGATTCACTAATCTTCTGTGTAAGACTAAATTAGTCTTACACGGAAGAGCCAGCCTAAGAGTAAGATGGCAGCGCGCCATGCATATTAATGAGGGCGTGCTGCCTCAACTCTAAAACTAACACGGAGTGTGGACGAGTGTAGGGGGCGTGTCGGACTGCCGATCAGTCCAAATATTCACGCCTCTGCAAGTTTTAAACACGGGAAACGTCTAGTTACATGAGCAAGTCTGCTCACATGTGTACATTCTAACACTAAACTCCCCCATATAGTAAACCCCATACAAATATAAAAAGTAAAATAAATTTTTTATTTTTTTTTTTCCGATATAGCTGCCCATATTTGTGCGTGTTTGCCCATTGCTTAGCTACAGTTAGCAGTTTAGACACCGAAGAGGATAATAAGAAAAATATATGCAAATTAAGCAAAATAGCGATAGCATAGTGGTTAGAGCTTTCGCACAAAGAGGAGGTATTCCCGGTTCGAGACCCACCACTACACTTTTCATTTTCTGTTGGAAATTTGTATACAAAAATATTTCCTGACATGTATTATTTAAAGTTTTGTAAAAAGCATTGAAATGTTATATGTAGTAGTGAACGAATTTTACATATATATATATATATATATATATATATATATATATATATATATATATATAGAGGAAGGTGAAATGGTTATGCATACTGATGCATGAGTAAATTATTTTAAGCAATGTAAAGCACTGCTAAGCACATTTTACCAGTATTGAGCATATTTATATTTAATTGCTCTTAGCTGAGCACTGTGTTAACTAGCACAATGTCTTTGCAAGGAGCTGCACATCGCACAAACTAGTGCAAACAGAACATGTTTGTGTGTAGCTGTGCACCGTGCTAACCAGCGCAATGTCGGGCAACGTCGAGCAACGCTGAGCAACGTCGGGCAGAGTTGAGCAAAGTCTGCTAAACACGGCCACACCTCCTTCACTGTACCTTAACCATTGAGGTCTGGCCAATAGGAAAATAAAAAACAGTGACAGGGCTCGAACTCGGGATACTGTGTACTATAGTCACAGTACATAACCACTAAGCCATGACAGCATTTCATAACCATGCACTTTCAACAGACACATATCTATCAAAGAAATATTAAACATTACTAACATCAGCTAAGCAGGTCTGCCTACAGCTGAGTTTTTTCCAAACTGGCCAATCACAAATAAGTGCGAGAAATGAGGCATATTTAAGCCCCACAGGCGGGAATACTTGCCATAACTGGTTGTAGCTCCCTTCTGCAGTCAGCATGGCTGGGATTGGAGAAGGCACTCGATTTCGAGTGCAACGTTGTGGCATTGAGGAGACCAAAGTAATGGTTTGGCTCCTTGTCCACAATCACGAGGAAAGACTCCTGCGGGGCCAGTACCAGGGCACCCAATACAAAATGGAGGCCTGGAACTGTCTAGCTCGTGACCTCACTGATGCCACTGGTGTTCCTCGGACTGGTGAGCAGGTCAGGCACCATTACTCTGACCTGAAGCGACGCAAGGAGGATCAACTGGACCAGTGGATCCAGGAGGCCTGTGGGATGGCAAATGCCCCAGTACTAAGTAGCCATTGTATTAAGTATTTAAGAATTGCTATTCTTGTCTATACTATGGATAGGTATGTCTCATTATCACTGCATTTACTTCACAGCTGCAGGTGCCCGGGCTATGAATCAGCAAGCCCATGAAGATAGGCTGCAAAGGCTGCATCACCAGGCAGGTTAGTAATTATTCTGCATGTACTGTTATATAAAATAAATGAGAGAGTCTTCAAAAAACTGTTTTAACCCAATAACTAAAGGTATAATAATTCTTTCATAATTACACTGCATGTACTGTTATATAAAATAAAGGAGAGAGCCTTCAAAAAACTGTTTTAACCCAATAAATAAAGGTGTAATAATTCTTTAATAAAGGTATAATTCCTGGAGTGCGTCTGTGTGATTTTCTTTGATATGTTGTTGTACTGTTGCATTTTACAAATAGTACTGTTATATTAAGCAGTGTTAGTTAACCCACACTTGGGTAGGCCCATATAAAGTGGATGAAGGGAGTTCCAGTAGCATTTATGCATATTTACAGCCCTTAACTGTTGGTTCATGCCCATCATGTACAGGTTAATCTGGCACATGAATAGCTTGGTATTGTGTTCCCCAGAAATGCCAGTGTGCTGCCAGAAATGTAGGGAGCTGTTAACATATAACTTAATATTTCACCTGAACATATCTAGATAATTATATGAAAGTAGAGCTGTCAGTGTACCATCACAGTAGTAGTGTGTGTGAGCAACTCTCAAAATATGTAGCAGTAACATCTGCATCCTGGACAGTTTGTATGTCAGATACAGCTCATGTATATAATGATCTAGCAAAATCCAATTACACAATAGAAGAACATTGGGTAGTGTAATAATACATGCAAGGGACATATAACTGCAGTTAATAGAAATGTAGTGTAAACTAGAAGGATATATAAGTTGTTAATTGAGCTATATTTTCCACCCTACTGTATGTGCATAAAAATGCAATTCCACACCTCCAATCTCAAAACATTTGTTGGGACATATGTCCTATTGGTTTATAAATATTTGCATTCATTTCTATGCATGTACCCTGTTCAGATACCACAATATTGGTGGCCTGTTGCCATCAATTAAACCTGCATGCTTTTGTAATGCCCACTATTGTTCTATATATGCATGTGTTATGCTTGCTTTTCAACTGTTGAAACTCTGGTGTGTTGGGTTAATGGGAATACTTCTGCATGCTGTTATAACTAACTGGGAATGTTGTTGATTGTTACTAACCCATATCTTTATTAAATTCTACAAAACATAGTTTGTATGGGAAGGCTGGTCCCAGCGGACCCACTTGTCCCACCTCAGCTGGCCATGGCACCTGGCACCAGCAGGTCCGCTGCCCAGCCTGGGACCTCCTCCTCCATTGGCCCTGTGCCACCTTCGGGTAGAAGCGCTGCAGGGGATGGGGCTCGGCCCCCCCGTGCAGGCGTGGGAGGAGGAGGGCCACCTGTCACCCTTCGAATGGTCCGGGCTGTGGTGCGTAGAGAGATTGAGTGTTCTGTTGCAGAACCTCTACTCCAGCTTGAGGCATGAGTGGCGCAACTCCCGGGTCAGCCTGCCCCTCCTACACAGCCCCCAGCACAGCCACCCTCTAGGCTGTGAAGGTGCAGTGGTGACTACCCATGGGTGGGGATCTCAGTTCCACTGTTGCCATTTGTGGGCTCATGGGCTTGCGATTTTCAAACATCCCTCCCCGTCAATGGTGTGCACCCACCACATGTGTCATATTCCGCCCCTGTATGTGTCTTGTTTGTCTTGTCTGTTTACCTCCCCAACCTACCTCCCCAAATATACCTACTTCCCCTACCCCACATTCCACTCTCACCTGAAAAACAAAAGGGCAGTCTGCTCCCAAAAACAATTACTCCCCATACATAGCTGCCCATTTTGCACACATGTCCCCTAGACAATTAAAATATATTTTAATTGTCATTACAACATACTTTGTTGTCCTCACCCCTCTCTCAGGGGTTGAAGGTTTCATATTTACCTCGAAATTTATTCCATAAGCACAGCTGTTGTGTTAAAGAAATGGGCAGCTATGGACCTTCCCTACACCCGTCCTGCACACCCCAAGCTATTTTCCCTACTGTCTTTCCCTCTTTGTGCCCCTTTTTCACCAATTTCCTATCTCCCCATTTTCTTTTCTTTCAAAGAAATGAGCACGGGGTTAGCGGGAGTAAGCACTATTAAGCAGTAGTTAGCGGGTTTGCGCGAGTGTGCATGTGTTTGCGCTTAGCTTATTACTGCTTAAAAGTGCCTTAGCCACTCTGTATGTTAGGGCCCTTGTTCTGCTCAGCAGCAAAATAAAACACCTCTGTCAGTCTCGAACCCGGGACCTTGTACACACTACACTGCATGAAGTACCACTAATCCACGGCAGATATACAAGTTGGTGCTGAAATAAATATATCATGCATCAGAATGAGTGAATGTAAAGGAAGAATATGAATGCCATACCTCACAACTTGTTCTGTGGATCTTTACCAACAGTTGTTGTGGGATTACATTACATGACTGTGATAAGAGAAGCAGCCATTCTAGCAGGAAATAATGTTACACCATCACTTTACAACATCACAGCAGGACAAACACTGGCATATCTGTTTAAGGCAGAGGCCATACCTCCCAACTGTTCCTAATTTTCAGGGATGTCCCAGATTTTGAAACAAAATTTAGCTCTGTCCCTCTGAATCCCTCCGAAAACTACTGACTTTGACCAGAAAGGTGGTGAATTACACGTAATGACTAATGACAATAAGAGTTAGACACTTCTTTTACTTCAGAAAAGGTGTATTAATCCATATGCTCTGGTTCTCTCAAAGTCTCAACTTAATGGCACTAATATTTTAAAGGTGTCCCTGACTTTTTCTCTACTTTTCCCCGAGTCTGTTCAAATATGTACCTGAGTGTTTGAGAGGTCTGGCAGAGGCAGAAACACAGAGGCATAGCAGCCTTTCTGCTGTTACACACTGTGCAAATAGCTTTGGAAGGAGTTCCGGAAGCATACTCTTATGTAGGAATACAACACTGAAATACAAAAGGATGTAGCCATGTAATGGTAGCAACCAACTGTAACAATGCCATTGCTCTAGTGTTGAAAAGGCCTGTGTGGTGCACAGACAAAGAATAACAGGCTAATCTCTGGCTACCATGTGGATAGGTCCACAGTTGGGAGTTATGCAGACAGACTACTTGCCTTGATAAACTAATATGTACACAGCAACCCTGTAAATCCAGCAAGATAAAATTCTCACAATAATACATACGCTCTCTGTACTTCTGCACCCCTACCCAAATGTAGAATATACCTGTGTTTGCAGGGTCTACCAAAGATGTAGGTAAGCATACTCACAGTACTGAAATGTGTCCTGTTTTCTTGAGCAGCTTGTGCTAATGTCAACACTAAAAAAGCACAGACTGTTTAGAACTGAGTAAATGAATATTCACAGTATAGCAGTTCTCAAACAATTCTTGTGCCAGAGGAATACATCTCAATAACTAGCTTTGTATGGCAGTTAATTGTAAAATTTGAAAAGAAAGTACATCCTCCCATGTATCTTGGGTTAGCATTTTGAGGGGTGAGTACATTTCTACACTGACAAGTGTGTACTGGAAGTAGCAACATTTAGGTCTGAGTACATAATGTAAATCACTGGTTACACCCCTGGCTTCTGATATAAGAACTATACCAACCTTCTGTCTTAAACAATGATGTCCACAGCAAGCAAGGATGATCTCCATCTTGGAAAGCTGAAAGGGCCACGCCTACCTGAGTTAGCAATTTATAGTACTGGGTTGCTATGACAGTGATTACTGCAATTACTACACAGCAGGCTGCATGCAATTAGCAAATGGTGGCCACTAATTTGTGCAGAGGCCATCACATGCTCATGTGCAAATACCTACAAAAGCAGGCTGCAGTCGCTGCCAACAAACTCAATCCCTCTATTGCAGAGACTGACAGAGAGAGAGAGAGAGAGACAGAGAAAAGGAAAAATAAAAATAAATAATACCACATCATACAAAGGAAAGGTATGTGACACACGTGTGTTTACTGGCATGTAGTAGATGTTTTTGAAGAGTAGTCTACATAATGTGAACCATTCATATGTGGCAGCAGTACTCATCTATGCACAGATGTCCTGCTTAACTACTGCTATGGACAATACAGTGTGTACCTGTGGGCAGTGGGGCATACCTATGAAATGTGTAGCTCAGCATTAAATGTCAAAAATCTGATCCATGTTATCTGTGTTCTGTACAGTAGTGTGGCCAATGGCTGTTGGGGGGATTAGTGCTACCATTATATAAACATGGGTGTGAGAGAGCAACACATGCATGATAGTCATATTAAGGTGTAGCTTAGCATTGGCAACTGCTGTAGCAGTCTAGTATGCTTATCTAGCATTTGTAGCTATATATACCCCCTCTAATGTTAGTGTGTGTTCACATGTGACACCTGTTTGTGTTGCAGCAAGGCCCAACAGTTCAGCTGTGAGGTCCAGGGACTTACAACAGTGTGGACCTTGTGTGTGTATGCCACACACATATGGAGAAATATATATCTGTCATATATATTCACATCTGTATATGTGCATAGAACAGGGGACATATTGCAACTGTTTGTGAAGGGTAGAGATATATATGTTGGTGAAGGTTAGTATGGGCATATTTGTATGTAGGTTTTAGTGTGTGACGAACAAGACAGCATACAGTGCTGGTATATGACATGTGGTGGTTAAACAGTGTGGGTGGTTTGTTCAGTTTGCAGTGTTGAAGCCAGTGAGGCCTGCTAAAGCTACCCGGGCTGTGAACACTTTCAATGCATTTATCACAAGACTGTGCAATATTATTACATTACTGTACACCTCACATCCTTTGTATAATTGATATTCCCACTATGAAAGGTGAAATGTATATATGCCTACATATATATATATATATGTATATGTACACCAATGGATGTGTATATGTATACACACACACACACACACGTATATATATATATAGAGAGAGAGAGAGAGGGAGAGAGAGAGAGAGTCATATATACTCATACACACCTACATCTACTTGTTGCAATAGATTCTCTGTACTGCTGACTGACTGTGATGGTCAATGTGTTTGTGAATACGTCAAAGATATGTATTTGTGGGATAGCTTAGTGGGAAACTGTTTATGTCATGGTATTATGGGTTCTTGCTTTGATCCCAGCAAAAGCTGTGTATTCTGTTGCTAGGCAGAAAAAGTGCTATGGCATACAGTGTGATTAAGTCCCCTGGTTTTAACTGGGGTGTGTCATTGGAGGCTAAAGCACTATACATCTATGATTATTGATTGGCACTGATGTTGAATCCAAATCCTGTGTGTACTGTAGTACTACTTGAAGCTCTGGGCCTGTACAGCAAAGTATGGTGTATGTCCACATTGCTTGCATCCATTGTTTTGTGTGGTTCCTGTATTCATCACAGATTATATTCCCCAAGATTAATGTTTTGTAAGTACTGACACACAGTACTGTATAGTACACACGTAAAGCTTATCTGGGTTGCCATACCTTTGTGTCCTGTAATTATGTCTGATGTGTGTGTGGGTATGTCTGTAACATGTCCTCTGTCATATGTGTGGCAAAACATATAACTGCGTGTCTAGCAACATTTACAGTGGACTACAGCAGTATGCAATTTATATTCCCAGTTGTGCACATATTTTGGCCACGGGTTTGCCATTAACAAGTTGTGTGGTATAATAGTAATACATTTACTGGACCTTACACTCATTGTGATGGATGACATATTTCTTTACACATCAGCTTGATGTATATCTGCTGTGGCTAGGTAGTGCATTGTGTTGCATACAGTGTGCCAGGTACTCTTGTACAGTCTTATATAGTGATTTTATTTTGTTGCTGTGCAGAACATGGTTCATTAGATAGAGTGAGCCAGGCACTTTCAAGCAGTTGTGGGGTGAGCAGTGATAAGTGGTAGTTAAAGTGTTTCACTCTCAGGTAGCTAATAGGTTGCTATATATGGCAGTTTAGTGATATCTGTACTGTGTAATGTTAAATGTGCCATATGACATGCTCAGACATATTTTTTCTTTATGTCTTCCAGGGATCATGGCACATCACAGAAATCCCAGCTATAGTAGTGCTGAAGATGAGATCATTACTAGCTTTATGATTCAGCACTACAGTCTAATGGTCTCACGAACCAGCCAGAACCAGCAGGAGCTTACTACAATGTGGCAAGATGTCCGGAGGGTAAATGAGGTAGGTCAGCATAACTGGACATATGAGCAGGTGCACCATCACTGCAGTGATCTACTCAGACATGTCTGTCAGCGTGCTTCTGATGTGTGGAGACAACAGCTTGCAACAGGAGGTGGCGTTAATATCCATCCTCCCCTCACCAGAGTGGAGGAGCTGCTCCTGAGCCTCATGGCACCTGCTCAACAACAACAGCAGCAGACATACACCATGATGGAGGTTGGATCCACCCAGCAACCACACATGGAGCATGCAGGTAACATGGCATATCTGTAGACTACTAGTGTGTAGTTAGAAGATGTGGAGCCTGTTGTTGTGCAATACTGATCATTTGGAACATAATCTGTAGGTCTGTGAATGTAAACTGTTGTTCTACTGTAAGATTGCAAACACACAGTAGCAATGCCACAGTTGTGGCCACTGACAAACTGTCTCATCTCTATGTATGTCCCTCTGGGGTGACATCAAGGCAGCAGACAGATGCTGGTGAGTGTGTTCTACATTTATTATTGTAAATAAAAGTGCATGTCATAGTTAAGGTGTAGGCCATATACACATGTAACACACCTACTTATAATGCATGTTGTGCATGTTTGGTGTAACACCACGCACATCCCACTAATGTGATTAGCTGCCTCAAACACATGCAATACCCAAATCATCTCAAACAAATGTGGCTACACTGTAGTGACCATTGGATAGGCAAAGTTGATACTCAACATGCACATAGCATACACAACTATGTCATACACAGAGCATTTTAACATGCTACACATTAAGGATTCACAAACCCTCTGTAAAGACACACTCCAGTATCCAAAATCTCATCCACACATTACACATAATATACCTGAGGGGTAGAGGCCTATCATGGGGCATTTAAACACTCTGCAACACACTACACATTCATGTCAGGGAATGCTCCTTATTGGCCTCCTTACAGACACATGTAACAACTGGTTGTGAAATGGTGAATGTAGCCAAGGTAGTACAGTTCCGGTACAGCATGATTAGTGCTGGTTTGGGAAACATTTGTAGCCTTGAGTGACCACCTGATGCTTCATGATGATGGCCTATGGTACTATACCCCATCCAGTTATTGTAACCACAATACTTCACATAGCTTTCATTGCTATACACCTCAATGGTGTGTGTGTGCAAACATTTGCACCTTTAAACAATATGCATACCAATCACCATTTACACAACTGACACATATATGTCTTGTGATGCTATTGAGTGGCTAGGTCATATGACACACATTGGGTATGTGTGATGTTTAAATATGCAGTTGTGTTTTAGCATGCCATGTCATGGATGACACTGGCATGTCCACAATATGATCTACACTCACCATAGCTACTGTACATTAAGTATGTGGACGAAAGGTATTCCATCAATTATACATGCACCACTGATGATGTTGTGTGAATACTCATCATGCATGTGCTAAAACTGTGTCCACAATTATTTGCTAAAGACACAGAGGTAGTAATCAGTATTGGATACCTATCTGACACACAGATACACATCCAGCCATGGTATGTAGACCTGTCAGTTATGTTGCACAGTATATTACAGAGTTTTGAATACTTGCACAGCAATGTTGTGTCCATGTATGCATTGCGTTTCAGGGGGAGGCCAATCACCTAATAATAAAACACATGCATCAAAGCCATGTATACTGTTAGTAACAAGGACTGTCTACACTTGCACTGCATGCTGTTGAGCAACACATGTCCTGCATGCTAACATGTGTGATATGACTGTTTTGCTTGTGATACTGTACCCCACCATCACCTGCTATTGTGCATGTTCTGAGATTGCTGGTGTTGTGTGTGTGTGTGTGTGTATGTGTGTGTGTATGTCTGCTTTAGGGAGGAGTGTATTTGTGTGTGTGCATGTGCGCACATGTGCATGAGTGCATGTGGATGTCCACATGTGTGCATGTTTGAATGTGCATGTGGTCTGACATCATGTTCAGGTCTTAAAGTGTGTTTCCTGTTTTCCTCTCACAGGTGCTGATGTGGGGCTGGTTCAATACAGCAGGGAACCTGATGTCACTGAGACAGACAGTGATCATGAGGATAGGTGTGTTGAGGCACAGGCAGGTTTGTCAGGGTCTGTTTTTGGGCCACCAATTGACAATACACAAGTCTCCACCCCATCTATGCACACAGTCATACTGCCTGTACATCCATCATCACCATTGCCCTTAGCTGAGGGACAGTGTACAGTTGGGACTGGCCAGGACAGTGTGGTATCTGTGGCACATGTATCAGGACACAGCAGCCATAGCCAGATGTCTGGAACAGTACCACATAGGCAGATGCCCAGAGGTTCTCGTCAGAGCACTGGTGGTCATCATGCCCCTGGCAGAAGTGCCACAACTCTTTCAACCACATGCATGTTCCAGGCTGTCATGGAGGCACAGGCATGAATGGAGCGGTACACCAGACAGGGACTAAGGGCACAGAGGGCTCATAACACCTCTGTAAATGACAGTATCCGTGACCTAACAGGTGCCATACGTAATTACACTGAGGTCATTGATAGACGTTGGGGTGAGACATTGGATGTCCTACACAATGTCATGTCCATATGTCAGGACAGTGCGGGATGGTTGAGATGTCGACATGGACGTATGCCAGCAACATCAGCAACTGGAGGTCACCGTGGATGTCCAGCAAGTCACAGCCGCTCCCGTAGTGCTAGTACCAGCCCCAGCAATGTTGGGGGGGGGGGCTGTCCATAAACCTTCCTAGAAGACCACGTGCACGTGGCTCTGGCCAGTCCCAGCAGGGACCTGGATCCTGTGGACATATGTCAACCTCTGAGGATAGTACCCAGTCTGGATTAGTACCTGATACTGCCATTAACACCCCTGCCATGCACAGGTTCCATATCCGTGGCCAGAGACGGTGCTCTGTAAAGCCTGCCAGGTACAGTCTGTAGCTGTCCCACAAATCCCCGTATATGGCAGCCACATGGTGGAACTGTGTGCATGCAGACACACACACACATAAACTAGAAACCTAGGGCAAACACATACCCACACACATTACATCAGCATTGGCCCATAACAGTACTCATGGCCCTCACACACACACTCACACACACATGTCGATTGTATGACTCAGTGTAGGCCTCTGGCAAACCAACAACACACCCTATGCATATGATGAAACCTGTGCCACCTCCTGTCATCTGTAACATTGATGCAGGAACAGGCTAACATGGTGCTGATGTACAGGGTGACTTTGATAAAGTATAGCAATTGTTGAATGTGTAGTATGTTGTCAGCAGTAAAGTGTAATGATATCCTTGAAGGTGTAGCTGAGTAGGCATGCTGCATTAAAGCTGTAATTAGCAATGTTGTATTGTTTCCACCAGTGTTTATTCCAGTTGTGTTTTGTTTGCCCATGTGCCACTTAGCTGATGTGTGTAGTTGTGTCAGCATGTGTTATACAGTAAGTGTGGGGTGTGTGCAGCACAGGTTTGTAGGTGTACATTTGTGAACATGGTGGAGGTACACTGTCTGCATGTATGTGCATATTGGACACATGTGCAAGGTGACATGCCCTGTATTGGCCAGTGTTAACACTCCAAAGTTTCTATTGATGGTCAGTATGCATTGTACTACACACGTTTTGGAACCTGAGTACGGATGTGTGTGTATGACACAGGTTGACACTGTGCTGTGGTTGATGCTGTTGTTCCTATCTGTCATTGGTTTGCATTACTAAGGATAACAGTGTCCCAGCTGCATAATCCTGTATTAATGCACACTGTTTACCTATAGGATTACATGGACTGTGCTATCACAAACACAAGAAATTCTCACTTATACAGTAAAAGTGCATTAGTCTCATGGACCCCTGCCATAAATTAAATATATAATAGAAGGCGTGATGTTATACCAAAAAAGAGTTACATACCAAGACGGGATAACCTCTCTGGTCAGTATCATTTGGAAAATTCAATTCCTCAATAAACATACAAGGCAAGCTTCAAAATACAAAATGTCAATGATTCCAAAGACAACACTAAAGCTGTCTTTACTGTTGTTCATAATCTACAGGGGAAATCTCAGATTGGGTCACAGTTAATGTAAATGGTCACAAAGTACACTTATCTGACTGACATTACCAATTCTTTGTCAGACAGTTTGAATGCGGATTTCACCACCCTGTCGCTATACAAGGGCCACATTTCCAGACCTGCAGAACATAATACCTGATGATTCACAGACACTCTAGTTAAAACATCTCTTTAACAAGGTCCACACCACAGTAGCAATGGTACTGGACAGTGTCCCTGGCTGTGTCATACACAAGCTGACATATGAAGTCACCACTCACCTAAACGCTCTGTCCAGATGGAGCCTTTATACAGGTTACATACATGTGGAATGACGTACGATAATGGTGTTCACAGTCCACAAGGGTTGAGCTACAACGTCTTCTTCTCCTTTCGGATGCTCCCATTAGGGGTCGCCACAGTACATCATCTGTTTCCATGTCTTTCTGCCCTCTGTATCTTGCGCTGTCACACCATCCACCTGCATGTCCTCTCTCACCACAGCCATAAACCTCATCTTAGGCATTCCTCTTTTCCTGTTACCTGGTGGCTTCATCCTTAGCATCTATTTCACAATATACTCTGCATCCCTCCTCAGCACATGTACACACCAACTTAATCCTACCTATCTGGCATGGTCTACTAACCTTCAAACCTGGTCTGACCCTCTAATATACTTATTCTTAAACCTGTCCACCCTCGTCACACCCAATGCAAATGTTAACATAAATTGATTAAGGGTAGAACTACAACAGGTCCTGGAAACTCTCACCCTGTAAGCCAGACCAATGTTATCTGGAAGGCTATGGAGCACAGCATTATGGAACTCATTAACAGAGACATTATGATCCTGCAAACACTGCACCATACCCACTTAGTTTATCTAAAGGCCAGATCATGGCTTCTAGGTGAGGGAGGGGAGGTCAACACAGCCAAGCTATAGCTCACCAGCAAATCATACCCATCCCACATACTGGTATTAGACATAACCTCAACAGACTGACCATAAATGATTGTTAGATGATGGCTTGACAACTGATGCACAGAAGTAGGACACACAGTAACATTTGCAGCCTCCATGTACTATTCTATGACAGTAACAAGTGGTATTCACCTGCACTCAGTCCTGGGACCACTCCTGTTTGGCATATAGCTTTCTTAGGTACAAGCAAACACAGTAGGGATATGTCTGCCCACGTCTGATGAAAATGCATACTGTGGGCTATACTTTATTCTCCAGATGACACACACATCCTCCAAAAGGGTATCATACAGATAGATACCTGGTGTCAAACTCATGCTGTAAAGCTATAAGCCTAAGAAAGCATAGTTATCCACTTTTAGAAAACAAAGTATCCCAGAGAGTACCACATAGGTAGTAGCCCCCAAAATGTGGAACAGGTACTAATGTATACATAGAGCCATGTGTTAAGTCATCTCTCCTTTGATAATCACATTACCAAAGGGTTTTGGAAATCCCTCTGTGGAGCACATAAGCAATAAAGGGTTTGCATGCAGATCCACAGAGGTTGTTGCACACCTATAATGATTAGTCATCTTTGCCAGACTTTGCTTGCTTTGGAACAGGTTTCAAATATACCTCAGGCATTAACCCTCACTCACACTCTTCAATAGAAACCGTGATGAGTGGATGTAAAACAGAAGCCATAGCCCAGTGATCACTGCAGTGGCTAAGCTTGTCACAAGCATACAGAACTGACCTAAGGTCTGGAAAGTGCCAACACGCTCTGGCAAAGATAACACATGCCTTCATGGAGAAAGCAGAGTACCCACCTATGAAATACTTGAGGTCACATGTATGTTTATGGATTTGCCCCACAGCTACCTTACATTTGTAATGCACATACAGTTGTCATTGTGATATGTCATACACTATAAAAATCAAAACCCACTCCACATTGGCCAGCGGTGTCACACACCTGGAGCACAGACACACACACACAGTCAGCAAGTGCAAGATTCAAACTCTTTCCTAACTACATTATGATACTACAGCAGTATGCATTTACATGACGCGCTATACACATTACTGGGATTTCACCTTTTCCCAGGTATATTTGTAGGATGGTGACATCATCGGACTTGACAAAGATGAGTATACCACTTTTAAGGTGTCTGTGCTCCTCCCCAGGGAGACACACATACACACACAGTTGGCAAGTGCAGGATTCAAACCCCTACCTAACTACATTATGATAGTACAGCAGTACACATTCACACGACACGCTATACACATTACTGGGATTTCACCTTTCCACAGGTATATTTGTAGGATGGTGACATCATCGGACTTGACAAAGATGAGTATACCACTTTTAAGGTGTTTGAGTAGTCTCCAGAAAGGTTGCTTCTCCCCAGGGAGACGCACACAGTTGGCATGTGCGGTGTTATTAATCCAAACTAAGTACGTCTTTACACTTCAGTAAGCAATATGGAGTTACAGGGTGCAATACAGACATTAATTGCTGACAGTTTGCACAAAGGTTTTTTTCACATTTGCTAACCTCAGCAGGCTTATCATACTAGGTGTACTGTGAGTGTATTGTATGCATAGGCCATGACCATATCATATATGGGGCACCACATGCTGGCACACACAGGGTCAAACCTTGAGTAGCATCTTACCTTCACCTACATGATACTGCAATATAACAGAAAGATGATAAACCAACAATTGACTGAGCTTCTGGTGTCATTCAAAGGGGATCCAGTCTCTGTCTGCCTGTGATGACATGATAGACAAGCCTTGTTGCTTCACTACAGATGGTTTGCACCTGTCGCCCCTATGCTTCTGAATACTGGCCAAGGCTCATGCTGTCCTCATATTACCTTTTTTAGGCAAGTCTCAAAGGTTCATAGATTCATAGGTAGGTACTAGTCTATCGGCCCTGGGGCCTATACAAGGCCAGCCAAAAAGGTACCCTGGCTTTTGCCACCCAAGAAATGTATTTTCCTGTGCCACTGTTGTGCAGAGACAACAGAAGTGATCCCCAGGGTGAATTTCCTATTTCCCATCCAATAATCAATATTTTCCTTGAAGAGTGCTAATGAGGAGCTTTGTTTGATATAAATAGTAGTAGTTTATTCTGGAGTATGTGAAATCTGTGGGACAGGAATCTATCCCCTCCGGCATGGTCTGTTTATTGTGGTGACAAGGTTAAGGTCCCTAGAACGTGTAGGTTCATAAGTAGGTACTAGGCTATCTGCCCAAGGGCATTTATAAGCCTAGCCAGAATGTGTTGGCTTTCGCCTCCCTTTTAAATTAGTTTCCTGGGCCTCTGTCTAGCAGGACCACTGAAGTGATCCCAGGGGTAAATTTACAATTTCCCATCCACTCATCAAGATTCCTCTTGAAGAGAGTCTGCAAGGGGCTCTGCCTAACATCAACTGGGATTCTCTTCCAGAGTGAGGGAAGTCTATGGGACAGGAATCTATCCCTCCAACATGTCCTGTTTATTGCTTTGCTGAGGTTTAATTCACTGGAGCGTGTGGCTTTAAGAGATTTGTTTTTCTTGAGGTGGAGCATGTCTATTAATTCCGGGTTGGACATGGCCTTATATGTCAGGCATAGATCACATCTGAGCAGGCAGTAAGCAACCGAGTAGAGCTGGAGTTTCTTTAGTCGAGCTGCATAGGGCATCTCTTTGAGGCCCATGATCCTCTTGGTGAAGTATTTCTGTGGTCTTACCAGCTGTTGCATGTCCCAATTAAGGTACATACCAAATGGGCATTGTACTGTATTGTGGGCCTAATGAGTGATGAGTAGAGGGGCACAATGACCTCTCTTGATCTAGAGGTGAACCCTTTCGTGATTAGGTGGGCTACATAGAAGGAATAACTAACCACTTTGCCAATGTGATTATCAAAGGAGAGGTTACTATCTACCTGGGTCCCCAGGTCCCTAATTACATTTTCCGTACCTAGTGGATTACCACCTATGTGGTAATTTGTGCGCACTTTGTTTTTTCCAAAAGGGATGACTATGCATTTTTTGCCATTCAGCTTGAGGCCGTGGTTTTGACATCAGGTATCTGTCTCTGTAAGACCTTTCTGGAGGATGTCTGTGTCAGCCAGAGAGTCGATTATGGCCCCCAGTTTACAGTCATCTGGGAACTTGGTCAGCCATAGCCCTCCCGTGCTTGCCTGTACCTCAGAGACATATATACTGAATTGGAGGAGTCCCAGGACCGAGACCTATGGGATGTCACTTGTGACTGGTTTAGAGTCAGACATGGCACCTGCAACTCTGACCATGTGTGTTCTGTCCGTAAGCCATTTGGCCACCCATCTCGTGACATAGGGGTTAATGTTCAAGCTGGTAAGTTTGTCTATGATGCCAGAGTGGGGAATGGTGTCAAAGGCCGTACTGAGGTCCAGGTAGGCTGTGTGGACTACCTTCGCTTCATCTATGGCCTTGGTAACTGTTTCAAAGAAGTCAACTAGGTTTAGGAGGCAGGATCTGCCTTTAACAAAGCCAAATTGGGTAGGGTCCAGTATCTGGAGGTTCCCAATGTCTCTCTTTATGAGTTCCATGATAATTCGCTCCAAAGCTTTGCAGACCAGGCTGGTCAGGCTTAAAGGGAGATAGTTCCCAGGTTCTGTTGTGGCACCACCTTTGTGGAGCGGGATGACTGTTGCTGTACACCATTCTTTGGGTACATAGCCTGTGGTAAGGTTGAGTCTGAACAGTGAATGTAAGTGAGGGTTTAGTTCCTTTTGGAGCTCGTGTAAGACACAGCCTGGGACACCATCCAGTCCCATTGATGCTGTGTTCTTAGCTTTGGAGAGGGCTGTTTTTACCTGCATGTCCATGAAGTCTGGGGCTCTGCATTCTTCTGGGATGGACATGGGCCCTTTTGGGGGTGAGGGGGGGTGGTTTGCAATGAACTTGTCCCCCAGGATGTTGGCAATGTCAGTTGGTTCAGTGTATTTTTTGCCATTTTGCAGTAGCTGAAAGCATATCTAAGAGTTGCCACCTAAATGTTTGATATAGCTAAAGAAGGCTTTGTGGTTATCTTTAGATTCCTTGGCAATTTCTCTTTAGAAACTGGACTTGGATTATTTTATGAGCGATCGTAGTTTCTTGCTAATAATGATCACTGATGCCTTTCCTTTTTGGAATTTTGCTCTTTCGTGTTTTAGTTTCCTGCTTCTGTTGTATAGCTTATTTATGGGCAAGGACCACCAGGTTGGTTTCTTCTTTGTGGAGGAGTGAGTCTTGGATTTAATTGGGATGGCTCGATCCATGCATCCCTGTAGATGCTCATAGAATGCACTTGTAAAGGATTCTGCAGATTGGATAGCATTATCCTGTAGCAAGGGGGCTTTGAAACTTTCCACTTCAGTCTTGAGAAGTGTGAAGTTTGCTTTTGAAAAGTTTTGCACAGTGGTTTTGTTGACTGGGGGGGGGGGGTCGGGATGTAGATGTCCAGTGTGATTACTTCATGATCTCATATTACCAGTGAGGGGTTTACCTCTGGTCTGGAACACTGATCCCCCATGTTGGTGATGATCAGGTCCAGTATGTTGTCACCTCTAGTGGGCATGGAGATCAGCTGTTCCAGGCCATTTGAGTTTATAAACTCTAGGAAGCATTGGGCAAAGGACTTTGTACTCGAGTAATTCTCCCAGTCAGTGTTTGTGTAGTTGAAATCTCATCATATCATGGTGTTTGGTAGGACCTTTATATTTCCCAGTGTTCTCAGGAATACTGAGTGAGGGTCCTGAGACAAGGTATGTGATCTTTAGCAGGCTACGATCTGATAAGCAGCTTTGACCAATGTTAGTTGAACTTGCATGGTCTCCAAGGCCTCGTGCTATGCCACTAACCTGGAGGTGTGGGTATCCTTTATGAAAATGGATACACCCCCTCCTTTAGTATTTCAGTCTGGGTTTTGGGGCCGACGCTCGGAGGGATTGGGATTTCTTTAAGTGGAGCATGTCCAACAGCTCTGTGTTTGACATAGCTTTGTATGTTAGGCAGAGATCACCTCTGAGTAGGCGATATGCGACAGAGTAAAGCTATAGCTGCAGGCTAGTGGGGGCTGATTCTTTTGTGTTTTTGTAAAAAAAAAAAAAGTTGTTCTGGTATTTAAGCCCTAACTTTGAGAGAGTTTCTGTCTATACTCACTGAGCAGAGTGGATGAGAGCTGTTGACTCCAACTCTTAGCTGAGATATAGAAGTATCCTGTTTTTTTTCGATTATTTATACAGTTTATCGTTTCTAGCGATTTATATATAGCACTTTTATGGTAATCTGCACTGGTAACTGATTTGTTTGCAGTTAAAGCATTCTGTATCTTTACAAATCTTTATCTGTTTAAAAACTGTGCTTCTACGGTGCGAATGCACAAGCAGGCTACAAGTACTACGTTCACAGCCAACTATTCCCCAAGAAATTAGGGTAAAAGGATACCCTGTTAAAATTCAGTATTATTGTATAGCGTCTCGCAGGCAGGGACAAAATAGTACCTCTCACCTAATTTGGCAGCCCCTGTCCAAACAACATACAACAAAAAGCTTTCTTAAAACCCACTACTTCCATCCTAAAATATAGGGATTGTGAAGCCAAGAAGTTGGACACAAACCTAACCTAATTGTACTAATAGCAAATAAAACTAGGTACTAAGTACAAAGAATTAACTGTTCCACAAAAGCTGAATTCTGTACCTACAGGCAGCTGGACTTTAGGACCCAGCAAACTCCTGACCGGTGTATCCCCTGACGTCAGAGAGTTTTCTTAGTTCCTAACAGTCTTGCCGCCATTTTTCAAAATTAAACCAAACAGAGGGGTACTGTTGTGTGTTTTCCTGCTCGGTCGCCTGCTCCTGCCTTAAGGTATGCAATTTACCTAAGAAAACCTGTATTTTTCTGTGCTAAAACACCTCCGTATGAGCAAATCTGTATGTGCAACTGCAAACTGTTTATCCTAACTGCTATCATACTTTAAAGAAGGAGTCTCCAGCGTTAACGCTAACGATAGCGTTCTACTGCGACAGAAATGCAGTTTGAGTTATACAATGTTAGCTGAATATTCCATTGCAGTTTTAAATAACTATTTATGACAAAGACTTGTGAATGAGCACTGTGCTTTGGGCGATAGCATTCTAAGCAGCTCCTGTAATGTAATTGTTGTGAGGTCTAGGCGACAGCATTTTATTTTATGTTACAAGCAGCTAGAGAAAGGAAATTGATATCTGACGTTGGCGTTGCAGTTTTCTTATCTATATCTGGTAAACAGTTGTGTAAAACTACTGAGGCTTAGTTGTTTTATGTAAATGATTTGCTGATTGCTCTGTGGAAAGCTTGTATTAGCGACTCTTGTTTCCTATACCTATCTGTGTTAAACTATATCTACTAGTGCACTGTATGGGAATTTGATTAACGTCGCATGTGCTCCTCCTACTAGTAAGTGTTCTACTTAATTAACAAGGATATAGCTTTATTGTTAACTTGCTATAAATTGAGATTGACTGGTGCTTATTTATGCTTATATCACAAACTGAACCAAATGCTTTTTCCCTAATTCAAAGTTTATTAATGACGTGCATACTATGTTTACTATGAACTGAAATTTGAAATCAACCTCTATGTAAGAGGATCGCTAACTACCTGAATTGAAATGCATAGGTCATAGGCTTCCTAGACTAGAGCACTATACTAGCCTCATAATTAATCAATGTTTCCTATCTTATCTTAGATAGCCCCTTAAACACCAACCGCGTGGTTCATATACATAAGGCGGTGACGGAGAGGGGCTGCTTCTATGGTGCGAATGCACAAGCAGGCTACAAGTACTACGTTCACAGCCAACTATTCCCCAAGAAATTAGGGTAAAAGGATACCCTGTTAAAATTCAGTATTATTGTATAGCGTCTCGCAGGCAGGGACAAAATAGTACCTCTCACCTAATCTGGCAGCCCCTGTCCAAACAACATACAACAAAAAGCTTTCTTAAAACCCACTACTTCCATCCTAAAATATAGGGATTGTGAAGCCAAGAAGTTGGACACAAACCTAACCTAATTGTACTAATAGCAAATAAAACTAGGTACTAAGTACATAGAATTAACTGTTCCACAAAATCTGAAATCTGTACCTACAGGCAGCTGGACTTTAGGACCCAGCAAACTCCTGACCAGTGTATCCCCGCTCCCTACCCTGCCCCCATATCCCACCCGCCCCTGCTATATCCACATTTATTAGGGTTACAGTCCCATCCCACTCAATTTCTGAACCAATCACAGCCTCCCTGCAGTTAGTATATCTCCACCCATTGTTCTTGATAATTACCAATTAACTACCTGGCCCTCAAAACCCCACACAGAAAATTATACATCCTTCTCTACTACATGGGCAATATAATGAAGTCTATCATCCCACCTTTAGTTCTTTTTTTACTGATTCCTTATCTCTTATCATGGTATGAAAACCAATCCCTATCGGGTATTCAATTCCCAAATGGTCACACCTGAAATCATCTAACTCCCCCCTTGAATCTGATCTCTCCTCCTAACTGTCCCACTATAACATCACGCCCTAAAAGTGTGTATCTCATCCAGAGCTACCCTAAAGTAACCATTACAAAATCTGGCCTGAAGATACTAAGTAAATTACTAAGACTCTTAGTTCATCTGAAAGCAAGTCTTGCTAAAGATGGTGATATTCACCCCAACCCTGGCCCATTCAGTGACTTAGACCCCAACAACCCCTTGTTAACTCAAAGATCCTCCAGCTCCCTCCTCATCTTCCATCTTAACCTAAAAATAACAAGATACATAATCTACATGCTATGATAGCCACACATCTCCCAGACATCTTGTGTCTATCTGAAACATGGCTCAAACCATCCACTAATGATGAAGAAATTCTTCCGCCTGGCTACAACATACTTAGAGTTGATCGGATAAAGAAAAAAGGTGGTGGAATAGCAGTAATGTTTAGAAATACACTGAATATCATTATGAATCCAACACAACCCCCCCAAGGTCTCTAATATGGAACTACTTGCCCTACAAATATGCCTAAACAACCAAAAGACTATCAATCTAATTGTAGTCTACATCCCACCAGGGAAAAACTTAGAAACCGTGGAGCTAACCCTAAGCTGGCTTACCTCAAACTACCCTCAAGAAACAATTGCACTAGGTGACTTTAACCTTGACTGGTCCCAGTACTCTGACCAGATGAATCCTCTGCCTATTAACCTACATGGCTTCTCCCAAAATATAAAATCCCCCACAAGAGTAGGTAATTCTCAACAAAAAGAAAGCATTATCGACTGGATACTCACAAATAAAGACACTCCTAATTATTCCACAGGGACCCTCCCCAATGATCTTAGTGACCACCTTATCACATTCATCATAAAACATAAATTGGCGTGTACAAACCATCCCATATATAAATTAGTTAGAAACAAGAAGAAATTTGTTCTTGAACAATTCCTTGCAGAACTTAAATCCTGCAACTGGTCCATGCTAAAAACACTCCCCATAGACGAGAGTGTTACATACTTTAATGATACATTCCTAAATATACTGGACTCTCATGCACCTAACCGATCCATCCGAGCCAAAGTCAGGACTGCACCTTGGCTAACCAAGGATACCAAAACCAAAATTAGGCTTAGAGACCAGGCCTGGGTGAAGTGGCGTACCACCAAAGAACCCCTAGATCGCATCAAATTTCAGCAGCTCAGAAACTCTACAAAAACAGATACTACCCGAGACAAAAATAATTATTTCTGTCATCTCCAGGACAAACACCAAAATAACCCAAAGAAGTTTTGGGCAGGCTTCAATAACCTCCTTTATTCGGGGAAATCAACTACCCTACCCCTGAAAAACTTATAGGTAAAGATCCTGAAGTTATAGCTAACTCGTTCAACTCTTTTTTCACTGAGACCGTTCAGGCACTAGCCAGTCAGTTACCTACTTCTTCCACCTCCTCAACCAGTCCCTCTGGCAAAAATCTACCTGCCTTTAGTCTTCAACCAATATCCACCTCCTATATTAGAACTTTATTAAAGAAACTCAAACCATCCACCTTATCGGCTGATCATCTCCCAGCTGAATACCTACAAATAGCATCTGATGTAATAGTATATCCCATCTCAATCCTGATCAATAGAACTATTACTGAGGCCACCATCCCCTCAATCTGGAAAATATCATACGTCATCCCACTTCACAAGGGAGGCACCTCTACGGAAACATCAAATTACAGACCTATAGCAATATTGTCGCCTATAGCAAAAATTATGGAAAGGTGTGCTCATAAGCAACTCCTACACCACCTCACCCTAAACAATCTTCTGTCTAAAACTCAACATGGGTTTCGCCCCCATCATAGTACTACCACTGCCCTCCTTTCCTTTGTTGATTCAGTAAATAACAATCGGAACAACAAATTAATAACCTCTGCTCTCTTTCTTGACTTGTCAAAAGCCTTTGACATGGTCAATCACCAACTATTGCTCCACACCCTTAAATCCCTTCACCTCGATAACCTAGCCCTACGCTGGTTTAATGCTTACCTTTCTGGTAGACAACAAGCAGTCCAGTGGCAAAGCAAACTATCTCACCTGCTACCAAATTCCATAGGAGTTCCCCAAGGCTCTATACTTGGTCCCCTTCTCTTCTCCATATTCATAAACGACCTCCACTCAGTCATCCCTAAAGCCACCTGCATTCAATATGCAGATGACTCCACCCTGATTTGTTCTGATATCTCTCTCCATAATCTTCAAGTAGTCACCCAACACTGTTTTGCGGCAGTTGAAAAATGGTTTTCTGAACGGAAATTCATTCTAAATCCCATAAAAACTAAGCTACTTCTAATCTTCCCAACCTCTGGAATCCCCTTAGGCCAATACCCACCACACTGTAATAATGCGGTCTTTCACGTTCAATCCATCAATGGCACCATCATTGAGCCTGTCACCAACACCAAACTACTAGGTGTTACTATTGATCACAAGCTCAAATTTGATGTTCACATTAGTCAAACTATTAAAATAGTAAACAAGAAACTAGGATCCATGTACAGAATTAAGAACTTTCTAACTCCTTATACCAAACTAACTATAGCACGATCACACCTTCTCTCCACCCTACTGTATGCCTCCCCAGTCCTATCCTTCCTTAATAAAAATGAGCTCAACAAGCTCTCAGTTGCTTATAACCATATCGCTAAATTTGTTACTGGATCACCTTACCGTACTCATCACTGCGTCAACCTAAAGAAACTTGAATGGTTAGAACTACCTAACCTACTTAAATTCAACCAACTTACAGAAGCATTTAAAATAATTAAGGAACCAGAAAAAAACTCCTCTCTGAACAAACTCCTGACCCCGTACTCCAACCTTAACTGCCTCCAGTCGTCTAATAGTGTCCTGGTACAAACCATGAAATCTAATAACTCATGTGGTGATGCTCTCTATGCCAACTCTATTGGAAAGCTCTGGAACTCCCTTCCCAATAACCTAAGACTAACAACTTCACTCAGCCATTTTAAAACTAGTCTCAAGTCATTTCTTAAGGCACACTGGCTATGCCCTTGTGACAATCCTGACTAACCTTATAAGCTGCCTACCACACACACACACTCTCATCTAAAAGGACTCTTCACCTCAAAACTTCTCTTTATCCCTTTTAAACCTATTCCCATATCACCCTATTCCTCTTAGACTGCCCCCTCCGTACAGACATAGAATCAATTTGGAAAGTAGATTTACCCTTCTCCCTCGTGATTAAAGCCCAAACCTCTTTACTTCTTAACCTATCTGTATTTCCTGGTATTTACTCATCATTTACTTGTGGAATTTAATAGAATGTATTTTTAACTAGTCTCTCTGTATTTTGTATACTACGAATGTTGCTTATGTTTAGTCTATCTATTGTTGTTCCTTTCAAATGTGGAGCTTTTCTCCCCGGGTCTCT
The DNA here is from genome assembly GCF_019279795.1 of Protopterus annectens. Classification (NCBI taxonomy): domain Eukaryota; kingdom Metazoa; phylum Chordata; order Ceratodontiformes; family Protopteridae; genus Protopterus; species Protopterus annectens. The sequence goes on from NC_056729.1 coordinate 1,341,134,780, forward strand.
GCTGAAAAGGGATATGTATCCAGTCAGACTAACCCGGTAAACAAATGTAAAATAAAATAAAATAAATAAAATAACTTTGTAGGCTAATAGCTCCCCACCCACCCTCTCTATTAGTGTCTTGTGTTATACTTGGTGGCTTTGCAGCCCGCGTCTACTGTAAATCTGATCTGGGACCAGGGATGCCAGATTTCCGACTGGCCAGGTAGGGACAAAGTGAACACTAAAAAAAAAAAAAAAAAAATAGAATGTAAGGTCTTCCACGTCTTTAATGCAGAACATCGGAGTTCCGCATTAAACAGAAGTAGCTCTGTGTTTAATTTTTATGTGATTGGCTACTTCTGTTTAATGCGAAACATCGCAGTTCCGCATTACACAGAAGTTGCTCTGTTTTGCAATTTTTTGATTGGCCCGTATACCAGTATACGGGCCAATCAAAAATCGCTAAACACGGAGCTACTTCTGTTTAATGCGGAACATCGCAGTTCCGCATTAAACAGAAGTAGCTCTGTTTTGCGATGTTTTGATTGGCCAGTATACCGGTATACGGGCCAATCAAAAATCGCTAAACACGGAGCTACTTCTGTTTAATGCAGTACATTGCAGTTCCGCATTAAACAGAAGTAGCTCTGTTTTGCGATGTTTTGATTGGCCCATATACCAGTATACGGGCCAATCAAAAATCACTAAACATGGTGCTACTTCTGTTTAATGTGGAACATCGCAGTTCCACATTAAACAGAAGTAGATCTGTTTTACGATGTTTTGATTGGCCCGTATACCAGCATATAGGCCAATCAAAAATCGCTAAATACGGAGCTTCTTGTGTTTAATGCGGAACTTCCGCATTAGACACAAGAAGCTCCGTGTTTAGCGATTTTTGATTGGCCCGTATGCCGGTATACGGGCCAATCAAAAAAAAAAAAAAAAAAAGACAAAGCGGAGGCTGCCCAGGATTTAAACCGGCAGTGCGGGACTTGGGATCAGGCTGCTGATCTCGAGACAGTCCCATCCAAATAGGGACGTCTGGCAACCCTGTCTGGGACACTCCTCCCAGTCTAGTGTCATTAGCTCATTCTACCTGATACAGAGAGAGCATTTGATAAGGCCTTCTGTTTCTCCTTTTTTTCCCTTAAACAAAAAAAAAAAAAAAAAAAAAAATTGCCTGAATTTCCTTATGTTCTGACTGTGCTTCTCAAACATTTTGGAAATATAGAGTGTATTTTAGAGCATTTATTATAACTGTAATTGCCTTAATATTGCTACAACTCAAGTGCTCTAGGTTGCACTGCATCTGAAGTGTTTGTGTGTTTTAGCTGCTTTTCTGTATATATAGACTTATCTGTATATGTAGACTAGTTACTTATTCTGCTGTATTACTGCCACTTAAATCATTTTCAGTTGTGCACTTGCCTTGCTTCATTTAAAAAGTTTTAAATTGCTAATTTTGTAGAGTTTTAATTGCATTTACTGTTTAGGACTACACACTCAAGTGTGTTAGACTTTTCTGTGTTTATTTACTGTATTATTGCATTGTTTAGCCTGTTTCAAAAAAATATATATATATTTATACTACCTTGTTTGCTCGTTTCCCACCTTTTCTATCCAGTCCATATCCCGGGCCTTGCTTGTCTCAGGACTTTATTTTCTGTGCTCAGAGCTATCCAGATCTTGCTGTGGCAGAGGGAAGTCCTACTGCCTACCAGTGGGACTGGTGAGCATTGTACTGCCTATCTAATGCTAGAGGAGTGGTTTCCAGCTCTGAAATTGTAATTTTATTAGCCTTTTTGGGCTGATCTATCCCTTTCAACTTTCTGGTTTAAAAACGCATGTGTTTGCACATTTTTCACATTGTGCAGCACTACAAGGATACAGTTAAACTATTCCAGGTAGCAGAAAGCGTGCTCTTCAAATTTTCCCTTAAAACTAGCTGGTTTCTCAGTAGTAGCACTAAAATCTGAACCCCTGTGACTAGCACTTTCTCTAGAACCTGCTGTAAAGCACTAGGAAGCCTCAAAATGATACAAGCACTCAGCTCTCCTTGTCAATAAGGAGAAATTAATCATAGGCACTAAACAGCCTACAATTGTAAAGTACCTTGCAAAGGTAAGGGAAAACAGCTCTTAAACCTTACAAAAAAGCACCTAAACAGGCATGTCCAAAAGTCAGCTTCCGGTGGTTTCTCCTGTCCACCTGGTGAATCTGGGCATACTGGGGCAATGCGGCAACTGCCTCATGTACACAGACAATCCTCTCCTCCTACCACCCAACACTACAACCTGCGAGAGATGCACTTACATAGCCAAACTGGAAGCAAAGCTCTCTCCGGTCAAGAATGTGCTAGACAGTCAAGAGGAGAAGGCTAACATCTGCATTACACCTCTAGCAACTCATAGCCCTTCAAAACCCACACCATCAACTCCCACACATAGCAACACTAAACCCACATATGCGGAGGCCCTTAACATTAACCTGCCCAAGCAACAAGGACCTCCAAAGCCGAAACGCAAACAAACACCAGTCACAACCAAAGTGACACATAGCTCACAATACCAGTTTGCCACCCAACAACAGCCCCTAAGGCAAGACAATGTACCCAACACTTTAGTCATAGGTGACTCTATAGTCAGGCACACTGATGTCCCACTCACCCGGTTGAACAAGGAGAAAATTACAGTCAGCTGCCTGTCGGGTGCCGGGATCCGCCACATAACGCATGAACTGAAGTCACTCCACAACAAGTATAAATACGACTCTGTCATTGTCCATGCTGGAGTAAATGACTTGAGACGTACCTCCCTGGACTACATGAAAAGAGACACGGAAGAGCTCTTGGATCATGTGACCCAGGCAGGTATGACCCTAACCCTGAGTAGCATCCTGCCTTCACCCAGAATGATACCACAGTATAAGGACAAAATGATTGACTTCAACAATTGGCTAAGCTTCTGGTGTCATTCAAAGGGGATCCAGTATTTGTCTGCCTGGGAAGACATGATCGGCAAACCACGATGCTTTGCCAGAGATGGTCTGCACCTGTAATCCCTGGGATTCAGGTTACTGGCTAAAGCTCTTGCCACCCCTATAGTGCCTTTTTTAGGCAAGGTTCAAATGATAAAACCACCACCGTAACAGATACAAGCATGCAAAATCTGAAGGTAATGCTACTCAATGCTAGAAGTCTAAACCTCAAAATGCACTCTCTCAAGGCACTCCTAAAAATGGAGAACATAGATATCTGTGCAGTGACTGAGACCTGGTTCAAGGCTCCAGAGAGCACCCCTGCAATACCAGGCTACAATTCTTACCACACTTTTCGGCCACAAAATCAAGACCGAAACACTAAAGGTGGAGGAGTGTCCATATTCACCAAGGATATTCACACTTCCAGGCTAGTTGCCCAACACAATGCATCTGAAATTCTCCAGGTGCAACTAACACTAGGTAAGACTGCAATCCAAATTGTAGCTTGTTACAGATCCCCCACCATACCCCAAGATTCTCACTACACCTTCCTAAACATACTGGAAAATATTAAGATACAACCAAACACCCTAATACTAGGTGATTTCAACTACCCTGCCATTAATTGGGAAAACTACTCAGGTACCAACTCCTTTTACCAATGATTCTTGGAATTCGTAAATTCCAATGCCCTGGATCAACTAATCCATTGTCCCACCAGGGGCTCCAATATTCTAGACGTGGTCATTACCAACATGGGAGATAGATGCTCCACACCAGTGGTCACCCCCTCATTGGTCAGGTCTGACCATAAGCAAATCACCCTTGACATCCACATCCCACCCCCACCCCCCAGTAAGGAAACCTCCTTAAAAAACTTCTCCAAAGCCCACTTCATGCAACTGAAGTCAGAAGTGACAAGCTTCACAACACCCACGTGGACGGGATCTGGAAGTTCAACTGCAGAGTCCTACACTAAGGCACTGTACGAGCACATCCATTCGTGCATGAATCGTGCCATCCCAAATAGAACCAAGATGCTCTTCTCCAAAAAAAGGAAGCCAATCTGGTGGTCCTCTGCTATAAACAAACTATACAACAGAAGGAAGAAACTGTTGCAGAAAAGAGGAAAATCCCAGGATGCAAAAAACTCCCTCACCAGCCTCAGTAAGAAGCTGAGATCCCTCATAAAATCCTCAAAAGCTAGTTATGAAAATAAAATTGCCAAAGACAACCACAAGGCATTCTATAGTTATGTCAAGAATCTAAATGGCAATGCTCAGATCTTCTCTGAGCTACAACAGAATGGCATTAAATATACTGATCCCAAGGATATTGCCAGTATCCTGGCAGATTGATTTAGTGCCAACTTCACTCCCCTCTCACCCCCAAAAGATTGCCAAATTCCGATAATGACAGCCACACAGGTAGAAACAGCACTCTCCAAAGCTAAGAATACAGCATCCATGGACCAGATGACATCCCAGGCTGTGTACTACATGAACTACCAAATGAACTGGCACCCCACCTAAGTGTCATGTTTAATCATAGCCTCACCTCAGGCTTCATGCCCACTGAGTGGCGCACAGCTACAGTTATCCCGATCCACAAGGGAGGATCCACCTTGGATCCCGGGAACTACCGTCCCATCAGTCTGACAAGCCTGATCTGCAAGGGCATGGAACGCATTATCATAGAACTTATAAACAAAGACATTGGCAACCTCCAGACACTGGACCCCACCCAGTTTGGGTTTGTGAAGGGCCGATCTTGTCTCCTGAATCTGATTGACTTCTTTGAATCGGTCTCCAGAGCTGTGGACGAGGGTAAGGAGGTCCACACAGCCTATCTGGACCTCGCCAAGGCCTCCGACACCATCTCCCACTCTGGAATCATAGATAAACTTACTAAGCTGGGCATAAATCCCTACGTCACTCGATGGGTTGCCAACTGGCTTACTGACAGAACCTAGACTGTAAAAGTAGCCGACTCCAAATCCAGCTCCAGACAAGTGACAAGTTGAGTACCTCAGGGTTCAGTCCAGGGACCACTCTTGTTTGGCCTCTACTTCTCTGAAGTACAGGCCAACACTAAGGGACTCTGGCTAACAAAGTTTGCAGATGACTGCAAACTGGGAGCCATTATTGAATCCCCAAATTATGTGGATATTCTACAAAAGGGCCTTACAGAAACAGATGCCTGGTGCCAGAGCCATGGGCTCAAGCTTAATGCCAAGAAATGTATAGTCATCCCCTTTGGAAAAAAAACATGTACCCATGAACTACCACATAGGTGGCAGGACACTAAACATCGAAAGTGTGATGAGAAACTTAGAGACACAAGTGGACAATGGTCTCACTTTCGATAACCACATCGCCACAACAGTCAGGAAATCCTTCTACGTGGCACACCTCATCACTAAGGGCTTTTCATCCAGAAAAAAGGAGGTCATTGTCCCAATGTACTCATCCCTCATTAGACCCATTATAGAGTATAATGCCCCATTTGGTATGTACCTCACAAGACATCTGCAACAACTGGAAAGGCCACAGAAATACCTCACTAAAAGAATCACAGGCCTAAAGCAGATGCCATATGCTGACCGTCTAAAAAAACTCCAGCTATACTCTGTGACATATCGTCTACTCAGAGGCGATCTCTGCTTAACATACAAGGCCATGTCAAACCCTGAGCTGTTGGACATGCTCCACTTAAAGAAATCCCAATCCCTCAGAGCCACATGCTCCAGGGATCTAAACCTTATCATCACAATGAACAAAACATGCTGGAGGGATAGGTTCCTGACCCAGAGACTCCCCATATTCTGGAATAGACTGCCCATACATGTCAAGAAGGGCACCTCATTGGCCCTCTTCAAAAGGAACCTTGATGATTGGATGGGAGATAGGAAATTCACCTCGTGGATCATGTCAGTCACCCTGCTAGACAGGGGCCCAGAGAAGTAAATATTGTGGGAAAAAATTTCCAGGGAATTGTTATGGCTAGGCTTGCATAGGCCTTAGGGCTGATAGCCTAGTACCAACCTATGAACCTATGTAGTGTTTTGAGATGTTCTGTATATGGCATGTATTTGAGGCCGCTAATCCTCTTTGTGAGGTATTTCTGCAGGCTTTCCAGTTGTTGTAGATGTCTTGTGAGGTACATAACAAAAGGGACATTGTACTCTATAATGGATCTAATGAGTGATGAGTAGAGGGGAACAATGACCTCTTATTCTGCATGAGACACCTTTTGTGATGAGGTGTGCCACGTACAAGGATTTCCTGACTACTGTGGCGATGTGATTATCAAAGGAGAGTCTACTGTCCACCTGTGTCCCAACTTTCGGTGTTAAGTATACTACCACCTATTTTGTAGTTCATGGGTACAGTGTTTTTACCATAGGGGATGACAATGCACTTTTTGGCATTGAGCTTGAGGCCATGGCTTTGACACCAGGCATCTGTCTCAGTGAGACCCTTTTGTAGGATGTCCACATCGTTAGTAGTCTCGATTATGGTCCTAGTTTGCAGTCATCTGAGAACGTCATTAGCCAGAGACCTTCTATGTTAACCTGTACTTCAGGGAAGTAGATACTAAACAGGACAGGACCCAGGACTGAACCCTGTGGTACTCCACTTGTCACTGGTCCGAAGTCGGACTTGGAGTCTGCTACTTTCACAGTGTGGGTTGTGTCAGTCAGCCAGTTGGCAACCCATCTTGTGACATAGGGATTTATACCTAGTTTACTGGGTTTATCCATAATTCCAGAGTGGGGGATGGTGTCGAAAGCCATGGCTAGATCTAGATAGGTTGTGTGAACCACCTTACCCTTGTCTATGGCTTTGGTGACTGCTTTAAAGAAATCTATCAGGTTTAGCAGACTTGATCTGCCTTTTACAAACCCAAAATGGTTGTGGTCCAGAGTTTGGAGATTACCATTATCTTTGTTTATAAGTTCCATGATGATATGTTCCATGGCCTTGCAGACCAGGCTCATCAGGCTAATGGGGCGCTAGTTCCCGACGTCCATGGTGGCTCCCCCTTTGTGTAGTGGGATAACCGTCACTGTGCGCCATTCAGCAGGCACAAAGCCTGAGGTGAGGCTATGATTGAACATGGTATGTAGGTGTGGTGCCAGTTCGTTCTGTAGTTCGTGTAGAACGCAGCCTGGGATGTAATCTTGTCCCATGGATGCTGTGTTCCTGGCTTTGGAGAGTGGTTTTTACCTGTGCAGCCATGATGACAGCAACTTTGCATTCTTCTGGTATAGAGATGTGCTCTTTCATGGGTGAGAGGGGTGTAAAGATAGCACTGATCCTATCTGCCAGGCTGTTGGCAATATCAGTTGGGTCTGTATATTTAGTGCCATTGTGCTGTAACTCAGAGCAGATCTGATAGTTGCCATTGCGATTCTTGACATAGCTATAGAATGCTTTGTGGTTGTCTTTAGAATCAGTGTTGACTTTGTTTTCGTAACTAGCTTTGGAGCATTTTATCAGGGATCGCAGCTTCTTCCTGAGGCTGACCAGGGAGCTTCTCCACTCATGGGATTTGACCCTCTTTTGCAACAGTTTCTTCCTTCTGTTGTGCAGTTTGTTTATGGCAGGGGACCACCAGATTGGCATCCTTTTCTTGGAGGATAGCGTCTTGGTTCTGTTTGGGATAGCACGATGCATACACTCATGTAAGTGCTTATAAAGTGCAATTGTGAAGGATTCAGTAGTCTTAACATTATTGTCCATCTGCATGGGTGTCCTGAAGTTCAGCACTTCTGTCTTAAGAAGCATGAAGCTGGCTTTGGAGACTTTTTTTAACATGGTTTACTTAATGGGGGGGTGGGTCCAGAATGTGGATATGTAGGGTAATTAGCTTATGGTCAGATTGGACCAATGAGCCGTTGACTTCAGGTGTGGAACACTGGTCACTCAGGATAAACCAAACCTCATAACCAACACAAATAACCACAAAGTTAGCTAAATGCTACTCATTGCCAGAAGTCTCAGCCTCCAGATGCACACACTCGAGGCACATCTCAGTATGGAGAATATTGATATCTGTGAAGTAACAGAAACCTAGTTCAAGGCTCCAGAGAGCACACCAGCACAATCAGGATACTACTCATTCCATACCTTCCAGCATCAGGACCTGGATCATAGCACATAGGGTGGGGATTTATCCATATTCATCAAGGATACCTACACCTCTCTCTGCATGCTCTGTACAGGATAAGTACCCATAGAATGTTGCACAGCAACATTCTTCACACTCCACAGGGGTAGGGCCACAAAAACCCCTTTGCATTCATGTTCTATGAGCCTGACGAGTCTGCTCTTTAAGGCAATGGAGCCAATATTAATGGAAGTCAACAATAAAGAGATTGTGAACCTTCACACAGTTGAGCACACCCAGTTTGGCTTCATCATATGCAGATCACACCTCCTGAACTGGGTGGATTTCTTTGAGACCATTACCCAGGCTACAGATGATAGAAATGAGCTCAACACAGCCTACCTATACTTCATTACGGCGTTTGACACCATTCCCCAGTCAGGTATCATAGATGGACTCACCAACCTGGGCATGAATCCATACATCACAAGATGGATTGCAAACTGACTCACAGATAGATGCCACATACTAAGAGCTGCTGGCTACATGTCAGACTCTACACTGGTAACAACTGGTGGCCCCCACTGTTCAGTCCTGGGGCCCATCCTGTTTGGTATAGACTTCTCAAATGTACATGCCAAAACAGGAGGGTTGTGGTTGACTAAGTTTGCTGGGAACTGTAAAGTGTTTGCCATAATAGATTCCCCGGATGACACAAATATTCTCCAGAAGGGACTCTATGAGACAGATGTGTGGTGTCAGAGTCATGGCCTCAAGCTCAATGTGGAGGAATGCATAGTGATCCCCTTTGGTGAAAACAAAGTACACACAAACTACCACATAGGTGTTACCCACTTAAAACTGACAAGGTAATAAGGGATCTGGGGACACAAGTAGGTAGTCATCTTTCCTTTGACAACCATGTTGCCAAAGTGATTGGGAAATCCTATGTGGCCCACCTAATCAACAAAGGGTTTGCATCAGGATCCGAAGAGGTAGTGGTGGCCCTCTACGCTTAAGTCATCAGACCCATCATTGAGTACAATGCACCATTTTGGATGTACTCGACTACGCATATCCAGCAGCTGTAGAGACCACAGTGGTGCCTCACCAAGAGGATTACTGGCCTCAAATAGTTGTGTTATGCAACACAACTGGTAAAACTAAATCTGTTCTTCGTTGCATACCGCCTACTCAGAGGCACACTCTGCCTAACATACAGAGCCATGTCCAACACATAACTGCTGAGCATGCTCCATCTACAGATAACAAAATTGAGTTGCCCTACACACTCCAGGGATATGAACCTCATCACAACAATGAATACAACATGCTGGTGGGATAGAGTACCATCCCAGACACTTGCCTTACTGTGGAACAGAGTCCCAATGTACATCAGACAGAGCCCCTCACTGACACTCTTCAATAGGAACCTTGATGAGTGGATGGGAAACAGACAATTCATGCCAGGCATCACATCAGCAGCCCCACTAGAAAGGGGCTTAGGGTACTAACTATTAGAACGAGGGCTTGGGAGACTACCCAATGGGGTGGTGAAAGCTGCACAACTTGCCTAGGCTAACATATGCCTTATTGAAGATAGGTTAATAGGTATGTAGTAGACTATGTGACAGGTACATGCCTACAGATAGTAGATATGTACTTCATTGTACCGTCATGTTGTACAGCAGGCACATGGACCACATACACTGTAATGCTTACAGATGCTGGTGGCTGTTATGTACACTGGGTGAGATGTGCACCTCATGTATTTTGTGCCATTGGGATGTGTGCTGGGTGGGACAGTCCTGGATGGCTCCCTGTCATGGTCACCCTCTTACACACATCTCTGCCCATCCATCTTTGGCTTATTATACTGTGTTCCCCCTATATATATATATATATATATATATATATATATATATATATATATACACATATATATAGGTACATAGGTAGGTAATAGGCTATCTGCCTGAAGACATATATTAGTATGGCCAGACCCATGGAGTTAGTTCCCTAGGCCTCTGTGTAGTACAGCTGATGAAGTGCTCCATGGTGTGACAGTTGAGTTTCACATACACTCATCAAGGCTCCTCTGGAAGAATGTCAGTGAGGGACTCAGCTTAATGTAGGTTGGGAGGGAGCCTGTTCCAAAGAAGGGGAAGTCTGTGAGTTATTAATGTAGCCCTCCAACATGTTCTATTTATTGTTGTGATGATGATATCCCTAGAGCATGTAGTACAGTGGGCTTGGGGTTACTTCAGATAGCACATGTGCATCCATTCTGCATTGGACATGGACCTGTCTGTTGGGCAGAGATCACCTGAGTAGACAGTATTCAACAGAGTACAGATTGAGTTAAATTCAGTCTTGTTGCATGGGGCAACTGTTTGAGGCCAGTAATGCTCTTATTGAGGTACGTCAGTGGTCTTTCCAGCTGCTGAAGGTGCCTAGTCAGATTCATCGCAAGTGTGTTGTGGTACTCTATGATGGGTCTGATGACTGATGAGTAGAGGGAACCTCCTTTGACCAACATGCAAAGACCTTGGCAGTTTGTGGGAGCATATAGCATAATTTTCTAACCACTTTGTGAATGTGTTTCTGGAAGTAGTGATGACTATCCACATGTGTCCATAGATCCCTTATTATTACCTCCATATTTAGGGTGTTGGCACCTATGTGGTATTTGTATGACTGTAGCTCGAACCCATAAGTTTGACACGACATCTGTCTGACTGAGACCCTTTTTAAGGATGTCTCTGTTGTCTCAAACATTGATTATGACAACCTTTTTGCAGTCATCCACAAACCTTGCTAAACATAGCCCTCGTGTTTGACTGTATTTCTGAAAAGTATACACCAGACAGGAGGGGTCCCAGGACTGAGCCATGAGGGACATCAGTTGTTACCAGCTTGAACAGGAGACCACAATTCTTACCTTGTGGGATCTGTCTGTGCCCCAGTTGGCGATCCATCAGATGACATACGTGTTTATGCACAGGTTGTTGATTTTGTGGATACAACGTGTGTGTGGGATGTTGGAAAAGGGCTTTTCAAGGTCTATGTAGGCCGTGTGTTGCTCATTTCTTTGATGCATGTCCTGGGTGACTGCCTTGAAAACTGTCTACCAGGTTTAGGAACCATGATCTGCCCCTGACCAAACCAAAATGGGTAGGATTGGGTGTTTGTAGGCTCTCAATAGCTCTGTTTATGAGTTCCATAATGATGGACTCCATGGCCTTGCACATCAGGCTTATTAGGCTTATAAGACAATAGTACCCATGGTCTGTTGTGCACCAACACTCGTGGAGTGTGCCAAACGTTGCTGTAACCCATTCAGCAGTTTCATATCCTGTACAGGTGGTGAGTCTCAACAGACTGTTCAGTTGTAGGGTCTGTTTGTTTTGGAGTTCACATATGACACAGCCAGGGAAAACATGTTATCCCATACACGCCGTGTTTTTAGGTTTGGAAAGAGCTGTTTAACCATTGTATATGTGATTTCTGGGTTTTCACAATCTCCAGGTATGATAATGGCCCTTTTGTCAGTGAGAAGGGGGTAAATATGAATGAACCTGCCTGACAAGATGTTGGCAATGTCTGTCATGTACATGTATTCATTTACAGTTTGCACTGACTCAGAACATATATGAGTTTACATTGATATTTATGACATAGCGAAAGAAAGCTTCATGGTGCTCTATGGACTCTTTGACCATGGCTTGGATAATGTTAGGAGCGCTCATTGTTTCTTGATGATACTGATCGGAGTATTATTGATCTTCTTTGGTTTTTCACTTTCTTTGAACAACTTAAGTACTTGGAGTACATAGTTTGATTATGACAGGTGTCCAATGTATTATATGGGACTGTTTTCATATCAGTGTGTGCACAAGGCAGGATTGGTGAATAGTGACAAGTGTCTGGAGTAAGAACTGCAAATGCCAGATATGTGTGGCCCACTGCTGTACTCAGACATGGCCTAAGTGTGTGAGCATGCCCAGTATGACCTTTTAGTATGTTGCTGACTGAAATTTTCTAAATGAGTTTAAGTGTGTGAGCATGCCCAGTATGAGCATATATACTATATGTGTGTGAAAATCAAGTTGGTTTTTACTTCAGGGCTCACCTTTGTGTTGTACATCGACAGGAAGCACAGTGTGCCTGCAGGGCTTCCATGAGTCATTCTACATACAGTGAGGACAGCTATTATTTGTACATTTCTACCCGAGGTGGCACACCTGATTGTTATTGTGGGTGTACATAGGATGAAGGGTTCACCTGACACTTGTACACATTTGCTAGGCCTGCACTGCTATGTCAGGTACTCCATTTCAGTCTGTACTGTTGCCTATCGTACTGGCTTGAGGCATACCACTGCACTAGAGAACTTAGCTTCCAATTGCACGCATATTAGTTTGTGACTTCATAGCCTACCCAACCCACATCACAATGCCTGGCCTGCTGTTATCTGTCTGCATAGGCCTGGGGGAGGTTACTCATATGCCTCTTCAGAGGGTATGATACAGCATTTGTTTGTGTTTGCGTTTGCGTTTGTCTACATTTGTCCTGCTGGCTGTGACTGTTAGGTATGTGACCCCCCCCAACTGGTATGTGTGAGTGAGTTAAGTTGTGTCTGTGCCAGTGAAATGCTGTCATAGCTTAGTGGTTCAGTACTGTGACTGTAGTGCACAGTATCCTGAGTTCGAGCCCTGTCACTGCTTTTGATTTTCCTGCTGGGCAGACCTGACTGGTTAAGGAACAGTAAAGCAGGTGTGAGCATGTTTACCCGACTTTGCTCAACTTTGCCCGACCTTGCCCAACATTGCCCAACATTCCCCAACATTGTCCGACGTTGCTCTGGTTAGTGTGGTGAGCAGCTACATGCAATTGTATTTAAATATGCTCAATACTGGTAAAATGTGCATAGCAGTACTTTATATTGCTTAAAATAGGGCACGCATGCCTCAGGTGGTGCTGCAGGGCTGCCTATGTCGGATGCACATAGTACACTCCCTATACTTGTTTGAAAACAGGTAGTATCAAGTTAGGCATCCCTTTTACTGTATGTACGAGTCAGAGAGAGGTGTCATTTCCAGGGTTCCTACTGAGTCAGTGTATGTGCTATGCGTGCCTATTTGCCAAGGCCAGGGCATACTGGGCACTCCTTCTTCTGCCTACTGGGGCAGGCTCAGGTTGTTCCTCCTCTGAGTCACGCTGTACCTGTGCAGGCCTTGGCAATGGTGGGGGTCTGTTTGGCCCTGCCCCATGCTGTTCCTGCTGCAGCTGTTTTCGCAGGATCATATTGTGTAGCATGGGACATACCATGACAATTTGGGTACATGTAGTTGGTGAGTACTACAAGGCTCCACCAGATGTGTCCAGGCACAGGAACCGTGACTTGAGCATCCCAAACACACGCTCAATAATGTTTCTTGTTTCTGCGTGTGCCTCATTATGGAGTTCTTGTTCAGGTGTATGTGCATTTCTAATGGGTGTCATCAGCCACGGCTCCAGTGCGTATCCAGCATCAAGTCAAGTCAAATTTTATTTATATAGCACCTTACAGACATAAAATGCCACCAAAGTGCTTTACAAAAAATACAAAATAATAACATTCAAATATAATCAATCATCCTACACTACTAAAAGCCAAATCATAAAAATAAGTCTTAATCTTTGATTTAAAAACTGCCACTGAAGAAGACTGCCGAATATAAAGTGGAAGCTCATTCCAAAGTTTTGGAGGTGCGACAGCGAAAGCTCTGTCTCCCCTCGTCTTTAATCGTGACCTTGGGACCACAAGCAAAGACAAATCTTCTGAGCGAAGTGCCCGAGCAGGAACATAAGGATGCAACATCTCTGATAAATAAATTGGGGTCAAACCATTTAAGGCTTTAAACACTAATAACAAAACTTTAAAACGAATCCGATAGAAAACAGGTAACCAATGTAAAGCTGCCAATATGGGCATAGCATGATCAAACTAACGTTTGCCTTCCAAAAATCTCCCAGCAGCATTTTGAACAAGCTGTAGACGAGATAAGGCACCCTGACTCACTCCAAATAAAATGGAGTTACAATAGTCTAGACGTGAAGTTATAAAAGCATGCACCACAGTTTCAAGGTCACACCTAGAAAAAATGGTTTCACCTTAGCCAAATGTCTTAACTCATAAAAAGAAGATGCCACAACCTTATTTATATGACTCCTAGAACAAAGATCTTTGTCCATTTTTACTCCCATATTAATAACAAAATCCTTCAAATAAGGAGTCAATTCACCACAATCTACCATGGAGGAATCAGTATAACAACTTGAACCAAAGAGCACCACTTCTGTCTTCCCTTCATTAAGACTTAGAAAATTTTCCACCATCCATGTCTTAAGCTCACATAAACAATCCAGAACCTTTGACATTGATCGACCAACAGCCTCATCCAAAGGTAAATAAAGTTGACAATCATCAGCATACAGATGAAAGTCAATACCATATTTCCGTAAGATATCTCCCAGAGGCAAAATATAAATAAAAAACAACAAAGGCCTTAAAATTGAGCCCTGTGGAACTCCCCAAGGAAGATGGAAAAAAATCAGATGAAAAACCACCCAACTGAACACATACCATTCTATCAGAAAGGTAAGACCTAAACCAATTTAACGCCGAACCAGTAATTCCCACATAGTGTTCAAGACGGTGCAAAAGCACCTCATGATCAACTGTATCAAAAGCAGCTATTAAATCCAACAACACTAATAATACAGATTTTCCTCCATCAGTCGCAAGAAAAATATCATTCATAACTTTCAACAAAGCTGTCTCAGTACTATGTAATGGTTTAAAACCAGATTGAAAATTTTCTAGGAAATTGTTTTTATCTAAAAAATCCAACAATTGGCCATAAACACATCTCTCCATCACCTTACTCAAAAAAGGTAACTTAGAAATTGGCCTATAGTTAGCTAACACGGATGCATCAAGCCCCGATTTTTTCAATAGTGGATGTATAACCACTCTTTTAAAATCATTGGGCACAACACCAGAAACTAAACTAGTGTTGATTATTGTCAGTACAACTGGGGCCACTGTTAAAGACACATCCTTACAAACAAACAATGGTAAAACATTGTCAGGAGAACCACTAGGCTTAGCCTCATTTATCATTTTAATCAAGTCTGACAATAATATTGGATTAAAAGTACATAATTTCTTAGAAACCGGAATCGAAGGACCCTGTAAAGAAACTACAGGCACAGTCATTCTTAAATTAGCAACCTTATCCATAAAAAATTTGAGAAAATCATTACATATTGTAGTTGAAGCCTGAACTGGAAAATAATCTTGAGCATTTAAAACAGAATCAATTACATCATACAAAATCCTAGGATTATGAGAGTTTTCAGAGACAAGGTTAGAATAGTATATACTTTTCGCAGATTTTACAGTGTCCTGATAAACCTTCCAACTTTCCCTTAAAGCAATTAAAAATACATAAAGCTTACTCTTCTTCCACTGCCTTTCACATCTTCTACATTCCCTCCTTGCAGCTCGAGTAATATCCGTTGCCCACGGATTTCTTACTGAACTTTTCTTTTTCAAATGCAGAGGGGCAATAATATCCAAAATATCCCTACAGGTCTCATTAAAACAGCTTAATAATCCATTCAATGTAGACCATTCTGAAAAATGAATCATAGCTTCTTTAATTAATAAAGAAAACTTCTCAAGAACGTCTTGATTAAAAAAACGTCTAAGTCTAACTGAAACAGAATGCTTATCTACACTAGGATGCAACTTAACATCAAATACAATAGGTTTATAGTCAGAAAACACAGCATCTTGAATGCAAAGATTTAACACAACAAGCCCAGATGATAATACCAAATCCAGCGTGTGACCACATACATGAGTGGCCCCATCAACACACTGATTTAAACTGAAACAATTTAACAAATCATAAAAATCTGAAACAAGTGGCTTATCTGGACAACAAACGTGAATATTATAATCCCCAAGTAATATAATCTGATCATAGCGTAAAACATACTCAGTCAAAAATTCGGAAAACTCCAATATAAAGTCCTTATTATATCTTGGAGATCTATAAACCACTGCACAAAGAAGTGGACTTAAATGTCCCAGTTCAAATAAACATAATTCAAAACTACTGTAATAAAGTTGTTTAATTAGCAGATTTGCTCTACAAATAACTGCCAACCCACTCTGGGCACACTAATAAGCACACAGTCCGCCGGCACCAATTCATTCACAGTGCTGCATTCACCAGATGATATCCAAGTCTCAGTTATGCAAAATATATCCAATGCATGTTGCATAAAAAACTCTTTTAAAACAAATGTCTTATTAGCTACTGACCTGGCATTCACCAGTCCCCACTTTAAAGTTAACGAAACTCCTGCAGCAGGCAAAGCTTTGGCTACCAGTCTTAGATTCCTCGGATCCACTCCTCTCAAGCAACACCGTTGAAACAGTGGGAAAGAAGCACAATCCCCCACCGAAAAGCCAACAACGGGGATACTCCACGAACCCATAAGATCCCACGTCTGCCAGGACACCAAAGACCCAGAAAACAGCCTTCGTTTAGCTCCCAAAACACCAGAGAAAGAAGCTACCAGTGTCTTCAGTTTGACTAACCGTCCTCCACAGCAACCCCGCTTCTTACGCTTCTTCAGCTTCCTTCCAATAGAATACAACGGCGGGACAGTTAAACAGTACTCCGCCAAAGGATCCAAACAAGGAGAAAACACGCTTCGATAAACACTTCCCCCAAACGGCAGTAATCCAGCAGAGACACCAATATCAATCAATGACCGACGGTCATAAGTAATTGCCAAGTCCACATACTGCCAAACACACGCAAAAAGCAGTAAACATAAAGAAATTGGTAGGGCTCTCAAACAGCAAGCCGAATACACTGGTGCCATCTTATGTGTTTGAAGGGAGAGCAATTCTGCTCATTATGAGGCCCCACTTGGTGACCGTCAGGGATGTCCCCATTGGCAAATCTCTGGTGCAGCTGCATCAGATGCCAGATGTGGGACTCGTGATAGCTTCCAGGGCATCCAGCACACACATTCATTATTATGCCCTGGGCATCACACACAACCTGACAGTTGATGGAGGGGAAGCCGTTGCGGTTGATGTAGACCCTACCCTGCTCACCGGGTGGTGCTTTGATGTGTAAGTGCGTGCAGTCTATTGCACCCACTACCTCAGGGTATTCTGCTATTTGGTGGAAAAGATGCATATTGCTGGCCAATGCCTCATGGGAATTGGGGAAATATACGTGCTCACCGACATGTGCTGACATGGCATCCAGGAACTGGTGCAGTACCCTGGATGCTGATGCTTGTGAAATCCCCATCATATCACCAGTTGATCTCTGGAAGGTACCTGTAGCTAGTATTCTTATGCCAACACATACCTTGGTATCCACTGGGATGGGTTCCTCTCTGTTGGTTCTGTGTGTGAGGCGTGGCCGGCATAGCTCAAAAATTTGCTGCAGGAGGTCTCTGTCCACCCTATAGTGCTCCAGTATCTCCAGCTCATGTAGCCCCTGGTAGGTTACCCTGGGTCTGTACACTCTTCTCCGTCTCCTCACTGTGGGTTGCTCAGCAGCATTCACATCACCACCCTCAGCACCTTGCACATGTTGGTTTATGATAGCAAGAGCAGCCCTAACATTTTGTCTGACTTTAAAGTTTTTAAGCTTTCCCTCCTTGTTTACTGCAGTGTTGCAGAGTTCTTGGGGAAAAAACAGGGAAGAATGCTGTTTGCAGAGTTTAAAGTGCTGGGCTGGGCTGGGCTAGTCTGCTGCCTGTATATTTGGCTGATTCTGATATATTTCACCTGGCAGTTCTGCTAGTTCTCCTTGGTTAACTTACTACTACTTCTTTTCCTTCCTTTTCCCTTTCTGTTTCTGCCCGGGGCAGCGCCATGCAAACAAGCGCAAACACGCGCACACGCTGTTTGCCCGTTTGCAAGAAATTTCATATATTTTCACTGCGTACACCTTTGGTTTCTGGATTTCAAAACGGACAACTGTAGACACGCCTCTTGCAATCCTGAGCAACTCAGGGCAAACACAGGACACTGTGCTCCAATAAGCATACAACCTTTCTGACATACTCCCTCATGATGTCACCCATCTTCTACTCCACTACTCACCTACTCCTACACTTACACTCTTGGGACATGGCTCACATGCTGGGGAAAATTGGGATTCACTGTCCTTATCCTCATTTGCATAGGATTGCCTTCTAATGCTTGGTTACATCTCTCACACTGAGCTTCCCCCCCTTAGCAACCAGTACTCAGTGGCCATGTTGTCTTCAGCCTGCCATTCACCTGCATGGCAGGATAAGCTTTTTAGTGAAAATGCTTATTTTTGGCTATTTTGAAATGATTTTATTGTTTTTTAAGTGCTGCACGTTTGCGCGGCACTGCGCTATGCTTAAACATCGGAGATCGGGTTGAAAAAAATTAGATTTTAATCATTTTAAACATTTAAAAATGGCAATGGCTTTATATTTGGCCATTGGCATGCTTCCTCAACTGGATGCATCCTTTATTTGGAGCTGTCATAGCTCCGTTTAGCAATTTGCAGAACGGTACTCCGTTACCAATGGAGTACATTTCTGCAAATAACACTACTCTTCCACGGACAGGTTAGTGCTTCCTGGATTGCAAATTTACCTAATTTGCATAGCTTTCAGCAGCAAATGAGGTAATTTGCATACCATGACGCTGTCCGTGCAAGAGTAGCTTTAGAAGCTCTTATGCACGCCTCTGCCGGCTGTTGCTGGATCGCTCGGCAGACATATTGGCTGTCTGAGGTCTTACTCTACTCTACAACTCCGTGCAAGCTTTCGTAAATCTGGCCTACAATCTACAATTAGTGATTATACTTGTTGACAATTATAAAACAATACAAAGTCATGAAAGATAACAGTACAAAGTGTAAAGGAAAGAAAGACATATAGTGCTGTACAACACAATTTCAAAACAACAATGCAATATATCATTTTGTGATAGTATCTTATAACACCAAAGTGATGGAGCTATGATTGTACTATTTACAAGGAAGAAAATAATGAAGAGTATAAAATACAAGGTCAAAAATAAAAGGAGTATTCATTACTGAATATATAAACTGTTGAAAATTAAATTAATTATGAATATTATTCAGTGTTGTTACTGCATAAGGATTTCTGCAAGCTGCTGCAGGTAAATCCAAAAATATTTGAAAAAAAAATGGAATTTGTAGTTTTCTGTGTAAATGAATAACTTATTTTTATTCTAGTTGCTGTTGTCTGAATGTTGGTTTATTATCTGTGTGTATGCTATACTATTAGCTATAAAATCCAAACATCTTTCTGATGTGTAGTATTTTTCATGCACATTGTACTAACATTTAACTGACTTGGTCCTAATTTAATTTTTTCAGCAATGGCGTCTCTTTCCTTATTTGGCTGCTTCGTATGCATTAGATTACTTCTCCAGATCTCTGATTATGAACTTTTTTGAGCTTCATTTAGGCCTTATGATGAATGATAAAAGTCAAAGACAGGTAGGAGAAGTTAAATTGAATAATAAGTAGAGTAGTGAACATTGTGTAATTCTGACATTGATGAGAATGCTTTTTAACTATCGAAGCAAAATTTGTTATCATAATGAATGTTATTAATTTAAAAAATAGACTTGCAGAGGTTTCATGGTTTGCCTGTAGCATTTTACGTTGTATTAAACAGATGTTATACTAATATCTGAAATGTGTATTTGCTAGGCATTTACTCAGCCACTTCTGAAAACTAGTATTCTACTTTCTCATTGTAGCTGCAGCTCCTTGTACATTCATATTCATTATTAATGTGGATGTGTTTCTATCTCCTTAGTTTTATTTACTGGGAAGTTATCCAGTCATTTTTCCCATTTTTTTCTTTCCTTGTGCCCACGAACCAGTAAGTTCCCTTGCAACCATTCCCACTCATTCCTCATCAGATGGTCAGTCATTGATTACAGCATAACATCTGTCACACTGCCAGCCCAGCTATCGGGAATTTGTAAATAATTATATGTCATTTGTGAATATTAATATGATTTATATAGAAATGTAACAAAAGCAGATACTGCTAGCACAGCTATATGGAATTTTGTCAATACTTATATGTCAATTGTGAATATCAGCAGGATGGAATTGCTTATGTTATCACTATATTAGAAACTGTATGTCATTGCATAGACATATGCTTAAGAGATATTTTTATGCACTATTGTAACAGTTTATATATATATATATATATATATATATATATATATATATAACAGGAGATTAACCTGCAAAACTTAAGAATAGTTGAGGTTAAGTTACTTTATAGCTGGGCTGTAAACAAAAGATGTTAATCTCTCAGTTTCATGCAGTAGCAGACACAATGTCTACAGCAAGAAGTTTTTTGTATTGTCTTGGAAGAGAATTAATTACTAGACTTGAATTGTAGAAGTGTTGTATTGTTTTATGTCTTCTAGCAATTGCAAACATCTGAAGGCTATGTATTTTCACAGAAAGATGCTAAATACTACTAGCTGCAGTGGGTTGTTTTTGAGCCTAGGAACTGAAGCCAGGTGACAAAAAGTGATGTCAAATTATTTGAAATTAATTTAACAACTATCTGAGAGAGAGAAACAGGGCATTTTGTATTTTGTCTTTGACCTGGAAACATCCACTCTCACCACATCTGCACTTGCCTTGCTGTAAGTATGTTTTTAGGGTATCACAACTCGTTTAGATTCAGACAAGAATATAGTAAAGTGTAGCTTAGATGTTTTCTTTATTTATTTGAGACTGTCTTGCAAGGTTGTTTTAAATATTTCCTGTGATTTTGAATGCTGAAGTAACTGTGTTTGTTTACGGAGTATTGTCTTGTTCTTTTATTATTTATTATTAAATATATTTAAACATTTCACTTGTGGTTGGTCTGTTTAGAGATATGTATGCTTTTAGAGTACTTGCATATCTATTTGGTGACACTGTACAGGCCACTCCTAATAGCCTGGCGCTTGGTCAAATTACCATTTGGATTAATAGTAACATTACACAGTAGGATTGTACACTCTTTGTTAAGGGCCTTAAAGTAGCTCATAAGGGATTCTAGTGGCATTGATAACTACCTTATAGTCTGGGCAGAAGGGGGCACAGATAGTAAACCTGTGTCAGCCTTTCCCAGGTGTGTGTGTGAGTGTAAAACAAATCTCCAAGTGTGTGTGTGTGTGTGTGTGTGTGTGTGTGTGTTACAGCTACTTTTGCAGGGACACAAAGCTCTGGCTGGACAGAGAGAGTGTTAGAGGACTTGGCTTGGAACCCTGGCTAAGATCCCAACTCTATAGCTGTGCCAGTAGGGAGTCTTATTGGGGATTTGGAGAAAAAGGGAGAAACCAGCCCCAGACTGACTGTGGTCTCTGTGTGCTCTTAAGGGAAATTGTACTTTACTGTGCTTGTCATCCTTCCAGTGTGTACGTTCCCCACTGTTACCAGTGGTGAGGATTGAGGCTTATTGATTACTGGTCCGGTGTTGAGGAGTCACATATTAATTGGTGAGCAGTGGTTTGATATCCACATCACATATTAACCGGTGTGCAATGGTTTGATATCTGCTTCACATATTAATTAGGATTCAGTGGTGTGGATATTGAATTTCTGTAGTCTGTGAACAGTGGTCACTGAAGGTGTTTGTACTCTCAGTCAGCCACACACTGAACATTCAGAGTTTCATATCACAATTGTTTTATTTATTTATTTTTTTGTTAGCTTAGTTAGTTAGGGAGAGCAGGTAAGAATGTCAGCAGAGGAGTATGGCAAGCTGACAAGGACCCAGTTGGCTGAGATGTGCCAGGCTAAAGGACTGGTACATGCCAACCTAACTAAGGCAGACATGATTTCAGCTTTAGTCATAGCTACATCGGAGATTAGCAACCAAGAGGACAATCAGTCTGGCCGTGGGAATGTACAACTCTCAGAAAATGCACAGCTCAACCTTTCTGCAGAGGACTTAAAAATCCATCTGTAGTTAGAGACTTGAACTGGAGGCCAAACTTTTAGAAACAGAGTCAGCAGAGAGACTGAGATGCCTGGAGGCTGAAGAGAATGAGAAGCTGATGTCTGGAGGCGGAGAAAAATGAGAAACCGTGACATGTGGAAGCTGAGGAGAATGAGAGGCAGAGGCAACATGAGAAGAAAATGCTGACTCTACGCCAGGGTTATGGAGGTAAAGGGGAAGGGAGTAACCGACCCCCAGAAGCAACAAACGTCAGTAAATTTCTTCCGCAAGTTACAGAGGGAGTAAGTTTGATAGTGTCATTCATATGTTTGAAAGGGTATGTAAATAGTATAATACTGTAAAAAAATGTCTGCTAGAATGCTTTAAGTTAACACCTGAGGCTTACAGGAAAAAGTTTTGTGAGCATAGATGCAAGGCAGATGAAAGTGTGTGTAAATATGTTGCTGAACTAAGCACTTATTTTCATAGGTAGGTGGTGGATGTCAGGTCACCACTTTTGAATGGCTGGCAGAACTTTTGGTGAGGGAACAACCCTTTAGCATTTTGCCTGAGGACATGAGAGTCTGGCTAGTGAATAGAGAATGTAACAACAGATGAGTTGGGGAAGAAGGGAGACCTATACCTAGCAAGCAGGGCATCACTGCACAGGAAAGGGATACCCAGTGCTGCTCATGGGTCTAAGGGAATCCATGGTGAGCAGCCTAGACTGCCCCAACAGAGTCCACCAGTAGCAGGGGAAGCCACTAGTCCAGGTACCATGTCCAGGATCAAGAGTTAGATGTTTTAAATGCAGTCAGTGAGGGCATATAGATGTCCACGGAGGCAAGTCGGTGAACAAAAGGTGGGAGAGCCAGTAAGTGGGAATGACAGAATGCCAGCAGTAAGTTGTCTCATGACAACAAGGGTACCAAACTACCGCAAGAGGTTCTAGCCTATCTTAGTAGATGAAAAAGAGGCCACTGCTAAGGGAGACACAGCTCTGACCTAACCATTGTGAAGCCTGCAATGGTTAAAGAGGAGCACTACTTGCTTGGTCAATCTACTCCAGTCAGAGCTTTATGAGGGACCCCATTCCAAATACCTTTGGCTAGCATTCACCTTGACTGGGAGGGTAGAAAAGGAAGCCAGCAAGTAGGTGTGTTTGAGGATATCCCTGCAATGTCCTGATAGGGAATGATTCTGATAATGCAGTACCTTGTGTGCATGCAGTTACACACATTCAGGCTTGGAGACAAGCATATGGGTCTGTTAGCCTGGGGGGGGACCCAGACAGACTGCACACTTGCAGCCAGGACTGGTGAGGTGGTTACTTCAGGGAGGGAGCTACCCTGTAGCAATGAGACTGAAGGTGAGCCACAGCTGCTTGTGGGTACTGATGTTCCCTTGGACAGAGTGACTGCAAGGGAAGAGATGAGTAGTAGTACCCAGGCTGACAGTGAGGCACCACTTTCAGAGAATACCAGACTTCCTGTGGAAGGGGAGCTGGGAAGAATTTACCATAAGAGAGTTGAGACAAATTTAACTCTGAGACCCTACATTACAAGGCCTGAGAGAGGTAGCTAGCGAGGCACCTGATTTTCAAGGGAAGGGGGAATCTGTATACTAGGACAAAGGGTTTCTGTATAGAGAGTGGAGCCCTGAGGGAGGGCTAGAGGGTGAGAGAACACTGGGTGGGTAGTACCAAGAGCCTACCATTTGGCACTTCTAGCCATAGCCCATAACATTTCCTTTGCAGGTTATATGGGCATAAAGTGTGCAAAGAGACATATTATGTTGTTTTTCTTTTTGGCTAAAACCCCCGGTTAGGGGTTGCCACAGCGGAACTCCGGTCTGCTAATCTTTGGCAGTCGATTTTTATGATGCCAAGTTGCCAGCCCGACGCCCAACCTTCAGCGAAGGCATGCCCATTCATGCATGTCTTTCGGAGGCCACTCGACATTATGCAGGACTTTTATTGGCCTGGGATTTTATTTTATTTATTTAACATTTGTTTACCGGGATAGTCTGGCTGGACCACTAGTGTCCATTTTCAGTGGAGTCCTGGGGAAAAAAGCTCTATACAGTAAGAAACTACACTGGTTGTACATAATATTAATAGTAGGCTGTACAGTAACATGGAAGTAACATGGAAGAGACAGTTGAGTAGCATGATATAAGATAGCTAATATTTGTAAAGGATACAAAGTTGGAGTGCAATAAGTATAACAGGTTCATGGTATAGCATAGTTAATATGTGCCAGGCATTTTCATAGTAGAAGATATTTATACTGTATACAATTTGTACACAAGGCAACTGTAGAGCTTTATACAAATGTGCTACAGAGGCTTAGGGAGGTAGGCTGTTGTGTTGGGTTAGCCTTCAGGAGGGTGTAGTGCAGTTGCATAGAGGCTTGGAAAAGAGGTAAGATTTAAGGAGGTCTTTGAAAGTAGTGGAATAGTTCTGTAGTGTGAGGTTGGGAGGTAGAGTATTCCATGGTAGATTTCCAGAGATGTAACAGGGTACTGGAGGACCTGTGAGCAGTGCCAAAAGGTAGGCAAGGCAGGGGACAAGATAAAAGCTCCTTTGATGCTTTTGCCTGTGATTGAGGAGCCATTTCAGAGGGTAGCTATGGATTGTATGGGACCTCTGAGTACCCCACGTTCCACAAGCAAAAAGTATAACCTAGTGGTTGTAGTTTATGCCACCAGATACCCTGAAGTGGTGGCCCTATCCTCCATTGAGGCAGAAAAGGTGGCAAATGCTTTGTTAGAGATCTTCAGCAGTGTAGGTTTCCAAAAAGAAATACTGACTGACAGAGGTGCCAGTTTCATGTCAGACCTGCTAACTTGTCTATGGAAGCACTGTGGGGTGACGCACCTAAAGGCCACCCCCTACCATCCCCAGACTAATGGTCTGGTAGAGGGGTTAAACTCTACACTCAAGACCATACTTCAGGCATTTGCAAACCAGTTGAAGAGGGAGTGAAACAAATATCTGCCCCATGTATTGTTTGCTTACAGAGAGGTTCCCCAGGAATTCACTGTGTTTTCACCCTTTGAGCTGCTGTATGGGCATAGGGTGAGGGGGACCTCTAGATTTGATTTGAGATAAGTGGGAGGCTGTGTGCGAATCCCACAAGGAGTCTGTTGTGGCATATGTCCTAAACTTCAGGACAAGGCTCAGGGAGCTCATGGGCTTGACCCAGGAGAACCTGTCAGAAGTCCAACAGCAGAAAAAGGTCTGGTATGACAGGAATGCACAAGCTAGAGAGTATGATGTGGAGCAGCAGGTAATGGTTCTCATTTCTGTCAGACACAACAAGCTGCAGACAGCCTACAGGGAAACCTTTCAATGTGGTAAGGAAGGCCAGTGATGCTAACTACATGGTAGAACTGCTAGGCAGGGGAATAAGTTGTACCATGTTAATATGATGGAACCTTACCATGATAGGGAGGCTTTTGTGTTGGGTATTTGCAGTGGATAGCAGGAGGAGTCGGCCGGGGATCTGGTGACTGATATCCTCAGTGAGGCTCGGACTGATACCTCAGTGGAAGGGACAGCAATGTCCCAGAAGCTATCCCCTACCCAGGTTTGAGAAATCCGAGCAGTGTTACAGGAGTTTGGGGACATTTTCACTGGGAAACCAGGGTGCACCCACCTGGTGCAACACCATGTGGATACAGGACCCAAAAGCCTATTAAGCAGACCCCTTATAGGGTGCCTGGGAGAGTCAAACAGACTGTTAGGGAGGAGATTTATTTTTTATTTATTTTACATTTGTTGACCGGGCTAGTCCAACTGGATATATGTCCATTTTCAGTAGAGTTCCGGGGAGAAAAGCTCCACAAGTTAAACACCAATACATAAGGACAATGATATTTACAAAAGACATTTGAACTATTAATTATAAAGTCACACAAAACATGTCAAAAATGAGAAATGTAGAGAATGTACTTTATAAGCAATACTTGAACACACTCATACTATAAAATTTACACACAAGTCCTAAAAAAAAAAAAGGCTGGTTTAGTTGATAAGACAGACACTAGATACAGGAAATGTTGGAACTAGGGGTAATCCAGGAGTCCAGCAGTCCCTGGGCCTCCCCAGTGGTGCTGGTATCAAAGAAGGATGGCAGCACCAGGTTTTGTGTGGACTACAGGAAATTAAATAGTCACACAGAGTCAGGTGCTTACCCCATGCCTAGGATAGATGAAGTCCTAGAGCAGCTGGGTGGGGCTAAGTATTTTACCACTATTGATCTTACCAATGGTTACTGGCAGGTGCCCTTGACTCCCAACACTAGATAGAGGTCAACCTTTCTGACTCCTTTCAGCTTGTATGCGTTCACAAAGATGCCCTTTTGGAAGAAAAATGCCCCAGCGACTTTCCAGAGGCTGGTAGATCATATCCTAGCAGGAGCAGGAGATTTTGCCCTTGCTTACCTGGATGATATTACCATCTACAGCCATTACTTGCAAGAGCACTTTCAGCATGTCAGAGAGGTGCTGGTCAGACTACAGAGGGCAGGGTTGACTATTAAGCCCAGCAAATGCAGGTGGGTATGGCAGAGGTCTCCTACCTGGGACATAGAGTGGGTAGTGGTACGATCAAGCTAGAACCTGCCATAGTGGAAGCCATTCAGGCATGGCCTGCCCCTGTTACCAAAAAGCAGGTGAGGGCATTCTTTGGGGGCAGCAGCCTACTGCAGAAAGTTTGTCCCCAGATAAAGCACCATAGATGCTCCCCTCACAGACCTGATATGGAAAAACAAGCCAACTAACGTAATGTGGACCCCAACATGTCAGCTTGCATTCCAGAAGCTTAAAGGAGCTTTGGGAAGACCCCCTGTGTTAACCAGTCCAGATTACAGCAAAGGGTTTATTGTGCAGGTGTATGCTTCAAACCATGGGTTGCAAGCTGTACTCAGCCATGTCTCCTCAGAAGAAGAAAAGCACCCAGTAGTAAATCTCAGTTGTAGGCTCCAACCCAGGGAGGAATGCTATGCAACTGTAGAAAAGGAATGTCTAGCCATAGTGTGGGCACTGCAGAAACTTCAGCCTTATCTGAATGGAAGGAAATTTACTGTAGTTACAGACCACAATCCCTTAATGTGGCTACATCAAGCCAACCAGTAAAATACCAAGTTACTAAGGTGAAGCCTAGGGTTGCAGGTATATGACATGACAGTGCAGCACCGCAGCGGGGTTAGCAATGCCAACACAGATGGGTTCTCAAGGCAGGGTATGGGTATAGTATTCCCAGATAGACTCACCCTCTTGAGTGGTGTTTCGCAAAGGTCACTTGAAATACTAGTTTAAGTCTTCAGGGGGGTTGGGAGAGAAATGTCACACTGCCAGCCCAGCTGTCAGGAATTTTGTAATAATTATGCCATTTGTGAATATTAATATGATTTATATAGAAATGTAACAAAAGTAGATACTGCTAGCACAGCTGTCTGGAATTTTGTAAATACTTATATGTCATTTGTGAATATCAACAGCATGCAATTGCTTATGTTACCATTATATTAGAATTGTATGTCATTGCATAGACATATGCTGAAGAGATATTTTTATGCACTATTGTAACAGTTTAGAGATATATATTTTTAACAGGAGATTAACCTGCAAACTTAAGAATTGTTGAAGTTAAGTTACTGTATAGCTGGGCTGTAAACAAAAGATGTTAATCTCAGTTTCAGTGCAGTTGCAGACACAATGTCTAGAGCAAGAAGTTTTTTGTATTGTCTTGGAAGAGAATTAATTGCTAGGCTTGAATTGTAGAAGTGTTTTATTGTTTTATGTCTTCTAGCAGTTGCAAACATCTGAAGGCTATTTATTTTCACAGAAAGATGTTAAATGCTACTAGCTGCAGTGGGTTGTTTGTGAGCCTAGGAACTGAAGTCAGGTGACAAAAAGTGATGTCAAATTATTTGATATTAATTTAACAACTATCTGAGAGAGAGAAACAGGGCATTTTGTATTTTGTCTTTGACCTGGAAACATCCACTCTCACCACATCTGCACTTGCCTTGCTGTAAGTAAGTTTTTAGGGTATAGCAACTCTTAGTCAGATAAGAATATAGTAAAGTGTAGCTTAAATATTTTCTTTATTTATTTGAGACTGTCTTGTAAGGTTGTTTTAAATATTTCCTGTGATTTTGAATGCTGAAGTAACTGTGTTTGTTTATGGAGTAGTGCCTTGCTCTTTTATTATTTATTATTAAATATATTTAAACATTTCACTTGTGGTTGGTCTTTTTAGAGATATGTACGCTTTTAGAGTACTTGCATATCTATTTGCTGACACTGTACAGGCCACTCCTAATAGCCTGGTGCTTGGTCAAATTACCATTTGGATTAATAGTAACATTACACAGTAGGATTGTACACTCTTTGTTAAGGGCCTTAAAGTAGCTCATAAGGGATTCTAGTGGCATTGATAACTACCTTATAGTCTGGGCAGAAGAGGGGTACAGATAGTAAACCTGTGTCAGCATTTCCCAGGTGTGTGTGTGAGTATAAAACAAATCTCCAAGTGTGTGTGTGTGTGTGTGTGTGTGTGTGTGTTTCAGCTACTTTTGCAGGGACACGAAGCACTAGCTGGACAGAGAGAGTGTTAGAGGACTTGGCTTGGAACCCTGACTAAGGTCCCAACTCTATAGCTGTGCCAGTGGGGAGTCTTATTGGGGATCTGGAGAAAAAGGGAGAAACCAGCCCCAGACTGACTGTGGTTGCTGTGTGCTCTTAAGGGAAATTGCACTTTAATGTGTGTGTACTTGTCATCCTCCCAGTGTGTACGTTCCCCACTGTTGCCAGTGGTGAGGATTCTGGCTCCTTGATTACTGGGCCGGTGTTGAGGAGTCACATATTAATTGGTGGGCAGTGGTGTGATGTCCACATCACATATTAATTGGTGTGCAGTGGTTTGATATCCGCTTCACATATTAATTAGGATTCAGTGGTGTTTATATTGAATTCCTGTAGCCTGTGAACAGTAGTCAATGAAGGTGTTTGTACTCTGTCAGCCACACAGTGAACATTCAGAGTTTCATATCACAATTGTTCTATTTATTTATTTTTGTTAGCTTAGTTAGTCAGGGAGAGCAGGTAAGCATGTCAGCAGAGGAGTATGGCAAGCTGACAAGGACCCAGTTGGCTGAGATGTGCCAAGCTAAAGGACTGGTGCATGCCAACCTGACTAAGGCAGACATGATTGCAGCTTTAGTCATAGCTACATCGGAGATTAGCAACCAAGAGGACAATCAGACTGGCCGTGGGGATGTACAACTCTCAGAAAATGGACAGCTCAACATTTCTGCAGTGGACTTAAAAATCCATCTGCAGTTAGAGACTTGAACTGGAGGCCAAACTTTTGGAAACAGAATCAGCAGAGAGACTGAGATGCCTGGAGGCTGAAGAGAATGAGAAGCTGATGTCTGGAGGCGGAGAAAAATGAGAAACTGCGACATGTGGAAGCTGAGGAGAATGAGAGGCAGAGGCAACATGAGAAGAAAATGCTGACTCTATGCCAGGGTCATGGAGGTAAATGGGAAGGGAGTAACCAACCCCCAGAAGCAACAAACATCAATAAATTTCTTCCACAAGTTACAGAGGGGGTAAGTTTGATAGTGTCATTCATATGTTTGAAAGGGTATGTAAATAGTGTAATACTGTAAAAAACATGTCTGCTAGAATGCTTTAAGTTAACACCTGAGGCTTACAGGAAAAAGTTTTGTGAGCATAGATGCAAGGCAGATGAAAGTGTGTGTGAATATGTTGCTGAACTAAGCACTTATATTCATAGGTAGGTGGGTGGATGTCAGGTCACCACTTTTGAATGGCTGGCAGAACATTTCGTGAGGGAACAACCCTTTAGTGTTTTGCCTGAGGACATGAGAGTCCGGCTAGTGGATAGAGAATGTAACAACAGATGAGTTGAGGAAGATGGGAGACCTATACCTTGCAAGCAGGGCATCACTGCACAGGAAAGGGATACCCAGTGCTGCTCATGGGTCTAAGGGAA
Organism: Protopterus annectens; assembly: GCF_019279795.1. Classification (NCBI taxonomy): domain Eukaryota; kingdom Metazoa; phylum Chordata; order Ceratodontiformes; family Protopteridae; genus Protopterus; species Protopterus annectens. The sequence continues at coordinate 1,341,164,940 of NC_056729.1, forward strand.
TTCATGGTGAGCAGCCTAGACTGCCCCAACAGAGTCCACCAGTAGCAGGGGAAGCCACTAGTCCAGGCACCATGTCCAGGATCAAGGGTTAGATGTTTTAAATGCAATCAGTGATGGCATATAGCATATAGATGTTCACAGAGGCAAGTCAGGGAACAAAAGGTGGGAGAGCCAGTAAGTGGGAATGACAGAATGCCAGCAGTAAGTTGTCTCGCAACAACAATGGTACCAAACTACCACAAGAGGTTATATCCTATCTTAGTAGATGAAAAAGAGGCCACTGCTAAGGGAGACACAGCTCTGACCTAACCATTGTGAAGCCTGCAATGGTTAAAGAGGAGCACTACTTGCTTGGGCAGTCTACTCCAGTCAGAGCTTTAGGAGGGACCCCATTCCAAATACCTTTGGATAGGGTTCACCTTGACTGGGAGGGTGGAAAAGGAAGCCAGCAAGTAGGTGTGTTTGAGGATATCCCTGCAATGTCCTGATAGGGAATGATTCTGATAATGCAGTACCTTGTGTGCATGCATTTACACACATTCAGACTTGGAGACAAGCATGTGGGTCTGGTAGCCTTGGGGTGGACCCAGACAGACTGCACACTTGCAGCCAGGACTGTTGAACTGGTTACTTCAGGGAGGTAGCTACCCTGTAGCAGTGAGACTGAAGGTGAGCCACAGCTTCTTGTGGGTACTGATGTTCCCTTGGACAGAGTGACTGCAAGCAAAGAGGTGAGTAGTAGTACCCAGGCTGACAGTGAGGCACCACTGTCAGAGAATACCATACTTCCTGTGGAAGGGGAGCTGGGAAGGGGTTACCAAGAGAGAGTTGAGACAGATTTACCTCTGAGACCCTACATTACAAGGCCTGAGAGAGGTAGCTAGCGAGGCACCTGCTTTTCAAGTGAAGGGGGAATCTGTATACTGGGACAAAGGGTTACTGTATAGAGAGTGGACTCCTGAGGGAGGACTAGAAGGTGAGAGAACACTGGGTGGGTAGTGTCCAGAGCCTACCGTTTGGCACTTTTAGCCATAGCACATAACATTCCCTTTGCAGGTCATATGGGCATAAAGCGTACAAAGAAACGTATTATGCAGGACTTTTATTGGCCTGGGATTTATTTTTTTTATTTATTCAACTTTTGTTTACCAGGATAGTCTGGCTGGACCACTAGTGTCTGCTTTCAGTGGGTCCTGGAAAAAAAATCTCCATACAGTAAGAACTAGAAACGATCCAAGCAGAGGCCAATTGATGCACGGACTGTTTATTGATTGTAAGCAGCTCATAGCTGACTATGCATAGATAATTTGTAAATAAATTTATATCTTATAGATATTCTGTAAATGTAAACATTTATAGATGTTTTGACATTCTGATTTTTAAAAATGTTTTATGTGAAACATTTCTAAATCAAGTATTTTCAAAAAAATGTGAATTGGCGAGTTTTGTTTTCTTCTGGTATTTGCTGTGTTGTGTAAATACTGGGCATTAGCAATCAGACAGAATATAGTATAATATAGTTTAGTGTAGAATAAATAAATGTATAAATAATTTTTTATACAATTTTTTATACAAGTTAACAAATTTTTTGTGTGTTTAACATCCGGTGGTTTTTAATGTGTAAGGTGTAAAGATTTAATATATAGTTAATTTATGTATATATATATTTGTATTAATGGTTTATGTGGGGAAAATTGCAGCCTTCTTGTAATATTTTTAAAGTAATATTTTTAAAGTTTTAATATAATTAATGGCTTAATTACCATTTAATTAGTAGGTATCATCCAATTAAGGGATATATATTTAAAGAAGGCATTAGGGTTGTAAAATCGTGTATGTCTGAAGAAGGTTGGGGTATTACCTCGACCGAAAGCGCTTACAATCAATTGGCCTCTGCTTGGATCGTTTCTGCTTCTTTTTGGATTCAGTTTTTGGTTTGTTTTAGTATTTTATGAGTTTGTCATGTCGAGTGGAAACGTTACCTTGGGGCAGAGCAGCGTGCATCATAGGACTGGGTCACAACCTTTATTTTCCCAAGAAGAAGAACTAGTTCCTAGTGTACAGCAAAACGGAACTAGTACACGGAACAATGAAGATGAAGCTATTATGAATAGGGACTCGCCAATGGACCTCACTACTTTAGTGAATATGCTTTTAACTAAAGTAGATAATTTATCCCAACAAGTGCAAGAATGCGTGGCCAGGAACAGTCTCAGTCAGCAGATAGTTCCTGGTGGGAACACCAGTGGGGTTACATCGACGTTCTTGCCAACAGGATCTATTCAGCCAGCTCAGCGTGTGCAAGGCTGTAACATGCCTAACAGGGCACAAGAAACTGTAAATTCAACAGAAATAAACCTAAATGGAGCTAGCGTTACAGCAAATAGCAACACTGGGATAATTATAAACCCGAGACCTCAGGGGGCAAACGATATTTCATCAATCCCGTCGATGGCTAATTTTTTAGCTAAGAAGGACTTTTTTACATCTCTAGACAATGTGAACAGCAATGGAGTTGAAAATACGGACAATAACATGGTGAGTTCATCTACTTTTATTGACAAACTTAACACGTTTGATAATAAACTATTCCGCTGTAAAAAACTTCAACTAGAAGTCTCGTACCTCCAGGAATGTATTAATTTAAAAATAATTCCAAAAGGGTTACACCAGTGGCGTTACCCTGCAGGATTAATTAATAATTCAGTATTTCATCAGGAACTACTTGGTTTATTTGATAAACAAGGTGCTGAATTTCTGAATTCTCTTATTAACTTTTATAATGTGGAATTAAACACACTGCATGAGGAGTTAACTCAATTGGAAGCCTTTCTACAAGGTCATTCCGAGTTTATAAGATGTAAATATGACTATACAAGGATTCTGTCTAGTATCGATGCAACTATTAACAAATTAGTTGCCAATAAGAAAAGAAAAATTGACAGAGACATTAAAGAGTACAGCAACAAAAGGGCTTACCCCCCTCCCCCTTTGGGTCAAGCAAATGTGTTGAATACAAATGACAATCAAGTTGTTGATTCCTCTCTTCAGGTGGATTCACAAGATGGGGATGACAATTCCGATATGCCACAAATTAGAAGGAGTGAGCGTATCAGGAATCAAAGTCATCATGTAAATAATGCTAATGCGAATGGGGGAAATTATAATCAAGGTGAACATGCCCGTAATGCAAATGGAAACAATCAGGGTTTTCATATGTCAGGGGATGCCCCGAACCCTGGCACGAGCAGGAACAACAACAATTCTACATTCAACCAGAGAGGGAGACCGCAGAGGAGGAGGAAGGGGAACCAGCGGAGGAGATAATTAACATAGAAGACAGTGGTCCTACTGTTTTAAACAGTCAACAAGGAGATTTCAAGATCTACAATTATACTGTACTAACAGTGGAACAAAAGCTTATTGACTTTTTCTCTAGAGGGCTTACTTTTGTTCCAGACAGTAAATGTAATTTAGTTAGTACTATTGTAGATCTGAAACTATATGTTCGTAAACTAAATTTGGCATTTAGACTAGGTAACACACCGTCCCTTCTGAACACTCATAGAGTTTCAAGCATTTTTAATCCCCCATTACATAATTCCCTGAACATTTTTGAGAAAATATGTGAGAATGACTTAAGGTCAATGGTAGAACATAGAGCCAATTCCCACAACATGAAAACTAACATCTCTCAAGATGAACTAGCTTTTATATCTCTTCTCAATGAATGTAACATAAGGGTTATGTCTCCAGATAAAGGAGGGGGTTTAGTATTTATGGATGAATATCTTTATGATAGAAAAATACTTGAGCATTTGGACTCTGACACTTATTTACAGTCCAGTTTGAATGAAATACATATGGCCTATAACAAAATCAAAGGTATTCTGGATGATCTTTTCATTGAAGGGACGATAGATAGTGATACGTTACACTACCTAAACATGTCGGCGCCAAAAATTCCCACTTTGTTTGGCACACCAAAAATCCACAAAGATTTAAAAAACCCCCCTTTTAGACCAATTGTTGATGGACGAGGGTCCATCACGTATGCTTGTGCCAAGCTGGTGGACGAGATTCTTAAACCCTTGTTGAAAACAGAGCCACAAATTTGCAAGGACTCCTGGAGCTTCTTACAAGGCATTGATAAAATGGTGTTTGATCGAGACTGTACATTCTTGGTGGTGGACATCAAAGACTTGTACACAGTAATACCCCAAAATTTAGGCATTGAGTGGACAAGGGAATTTATGTTAAGGAAAAATGCCCCCAATGATCAAATGAACCTTGTAGAAGCTCTATTGGAATTGGTTTTGTTTAATAATTTTTTGACCTTCAAAGGGCAATTTTACCTTCAAAAGACGGGTATTGCAATGGGGTCTCCTTGTGGTTGCAGTTTTGCAAACTCTGATGTCCTTCATGGATGCATCTGCAGTCATAACAACTGGGTTGTCCTGTCGTCAGGCAGCCCTTCAGTCGGCCGGATTCCAAAGTCCGGGTCCGGCTTCGGCTGATGTCGCACTTCACCCGACGTCATCTCTGTTGGTCTTCGGGTATAAAGGCATCAGCCGACGCCATTTTCCCCAGTCTTTCTTGCCGCGTGGCGCCCGAAGCAGAAGCTGTTCGCAAGTGCCGGTCGGTCGGATCCAGAGATTACTTCTACCGAATACTACTTCGAAGACTGCTAAAGCTAAGTACCCCGTTGGGGACTCTTTCTTGCCTCAGCCGATGTCAGAAAAAGTTAATAATTGTTTAACCTGTGGGAAACAAATACCTCATAAAGATTTCCACTCTTATTGTCTGCCTTGTTTAGGCCCAGCCCACGACGTAGCAGCCTGTTCGGCCTGTGCTTCTTTCAACCGACAAACGCTTAGGCGTCAGTCGGAGTTTGCTGAACAGTTTTTCGGTTCTGATTTTGCGTACATTATGCCGTCGGATCCTCCGACTACCCAATCTGCCAAAAAACGCAAAGATAAAGACCGACACTCGCGGTCCGCGGTTTCGGCTGAAACCATGGTTAAGCAAATCATGAGTGTCCCGGTTTCGGCCGAAACCGAGAAAACTGATCAAAGTACAGCTGAATCTATCTCTACAACTGAGGCCCCTGCTACCATTCTTGAATCGGCCTCAGAAATTATACCCACTACGGTGGTTGCCACTGACTTATCAGACACCATTCCCTTGGATGTCTCTACCCCAGCACGTGGTGCTGCTAGGCCTCCAGCAGCCATGTCCATTAAGGCCTTCGCCAGGGCTAAAGCAGCCAAGACTACTAAAACAGTGCCTGTTAAACCCCCTTCAACCAGGCCCTCCTCTAGTTCTCAAATGCTTACTCTGGCAGAAGATTTAATTAGAGGATCTCAATCTCACCCAGACAGGGCCTCTCAGCCCCCAGAGAAGAGACCTAGGGCAGAGCCCCCTGAGCCAGTGTCATCTGATGATTCAGCCGATGAATCAGACATAACTGACCAGCCAGAGGCTCCTTTCTCTAATTTTGAAGACTCTGATGCTGAAGAATCCATTCCAGCTGCTTCCCCACCAGAAGAATTTTCCTTTGGGGAAACCTTACATGCCATGCGAGCAGTTCCAATGGCAGCAACAGGATTTTTCAGACTCCAGAAAAAGACTTAGGACTTTTCTGCACCTTCCACAACACAGGCCCTTAGCTATACCTCCTGTTCTCTCTGTGGTGGATGATGCTTTCAATGATGTCTGCTCCGCTCCAGATTCTTTACCTCCAGCTCCTGCCAAACCAGACAGATTTTACAGGGTGCCAGACACTCATCACCACCTTTACAAGGCCCCTCTTGCAGACCCGAAACTATATCCCAGGGTCCCAAGGCAGTAGCCGACCATAGCTAAAAACCCTATTCCTTCTGAAAGGGAAGCAAGGTCATTAGACAGATGGGGCAAAAGGTCTACACTTCAGCTACTCTCTCAGCTAGAGCTTTAAACTGTCAGTTTCACATGATACAATACCAAGAGTTTATGCTTGATCAGTTAACTAAAAAGCTAACCACTGATGAATCTCTTGATAAGAAATATGTATTAGAAATGGTAAATAACATACAACAGGTTAGTAACCATTCCTTAAAATGTGGCTATGATGCACTGGAGGCTTCATTTAGATCAGCCATGACTGGCACAGTGATAAGAAGGCATGCATGGCTAAAGGAGCAAGCTTTACCGGATCATGTTAAAGCAAAGTTACTAGATGCTCCTATGGATAAGACAAGTTTGTTTGGTACACCTGCCCAGCAGGTTATGAAGAAAATGGAAGAAAAGGCAAAATCCGTTCAAACGGTTAAAGATTTCTTGCAGGTTCAACCCCAAGGTTTAGCAGGAACTGGCCTGCCAAAATTGGTCCTTTCCTGACTCCACAAGATCTCAAAGGGGCAGAAACAGACGTTCCAGAGGCAGAAACCAATCCAGAGGAGGTGCCTACAGAGGTCGACAGTGGCAAGGTAACAACAGAGGCACAGACACAACCACTGCCACTACATCAACACAACCACAGTGACTTAATCCTAAATCCGCCTACCAGGGAACAAATAGCAGCTCCTCTAGGCGGAAAGTTAACCTTATTTTCAAAAACTGGCACTATATAACAAAAGACAAGTGGATTTTACAAACCATAGATCAAGGATACCGGTTCCACTTCCACACTTTACCAATCAAAAGAGGAATGCCAAATCTACCTCCAAATCAAAAACAGAGGCTCTACAACAGATAATGCAGTTAGCAAACATGAGAGCTGTGGAAAAAGTGCCAACTGCAGAGCAAGGAAAGGGGTTCTACTCAAGACTATTCCTAGTTCCAAGAAAGGAAAAAAGTTGGAGACCAATTCTCGACCTGCCCGCCTTAAATACATACATCATTGTCCCAAAATTCAAAATGCTGACCCTACAGCAACTTCTTCCCATGCTGGGCAAGGAGTGTTGGCTGGTAACTCTAGATCTCAAGGAGGCATACCTGCACGTCCCCATTCGACCAATCTGCAGAAGATACCTCAGATTTCTTGCAGGATCAGAGCACTATCAATTCTCAGCATTGCCCTTTGGCTTATCTACTGCGCCCAGAGTATTCACAAAATGCCTGGCATCAGTAATTGCACATTGCAGACTACAAGGAATACAAATTTACCCATACCTGGACGACTGCCTGCTACAAGGGGACAACAAAAGCAAGCTGACAACAGATTTACAAAGGGTCATTTACTTGCTACAAGCACTGGGATACACAGTCAGTCTACAAAAGTCAAGGCTGATACCATCCCAAACAAGGACATTCTTGGGCGCGGAATTGGACACAGTAAAACAAATGGCATTCCTAACTGCAGAAAAACAAAAAGAACTCCCTCTTTACTTCTTGGCACTAACAAAGCTGAACAAGTTAACAGCAAGAAAAGTACTGCAGGCCTTGGGCTTCATGGCATCATGCATAATCCTGGTCCCACTTGCCAGACTACATATGAGAAAACTACAGTGGTACCTAAAGAATTTATGGTCCCAACACAGTCACAGCCTAGAAACAGAAATCCCACTAATTCCATGCTTAAAACAGGAGTTCCTATGGTGGGCTCAGGCATGCCAGACAAACCCAGGCCTACCCTTTCGCAGATGTCAAGCAAGCCAGACCATCACAACAGACGCTTCAGACCTAGGATGGGGGGCCCACATGCTGGACAAATGCGTGCAAGGATTGTGGACACAGGATCAACTTCACCTGCACATCAACCTAAAAGAAATGCTGGCAGTAAAACTGGCAATCCAAAGGTTCAGACCATTTCTCAAAGAGGGCCAGTTGATGATAAGGACAGACAACACCACAGTCATGTGGTACATCAACAAGCAGGGAGGCACTCACTCATACCCCCTATGCAGAATGACTTTGGAGCTGTGGAACCTGGCACTCAGCTACAACATCCAGTTACAGGCAATTTTTGTACCGGGAAAAGAAAATATTCTAGCAGACATATTAAGCAGAACCACATCGGATGCCCACGAATGGAAACTGCACCGGACATTTTCAAGACCATCTCAAACAAATGGGGAATGCCTCAGATAGATCTATTTGCATCACCTCTCAATCACCAGCTCAAAAAATTCTGCACAAGGACATTACACTCACTGGCATGGAAAGTGGATTCGCTCTCCTTCAGCTGGAAAGGCCTGACAGCATATGCATTCCCACCTCTTCCCTTGATACACAAAGTATTACTAAAAATCAAGGAAGAACGTCCGAGGATAATCCTGATAGCTCCAAACTGGCCAAGACAACACTGGTACCCACTGCTGAGGAGCATGTCTCACAACAATATGTGGCCAATACCCCTGATGCCTTTGATGCTAACTCAGAACAACTACAGCATCATACATCCAAACCTAAAAACATTGCAACTGACTGCATGGAACATCACATAGCAACAGCTAACCCAGAACTTTCTCAAAGAGTTAAAGACATTATTCTTGAAGCACGCAGACCTTCAACAAGAAGGAACTATGCTGGAAAATGGAAAAGGTTTGTCATTTGGAGTACTGAAAGAGGAAAAGATGTGTCAAACATAGATATGCCTAACATTCTAGAGTATCTGGCCGAACTTCTTCATACAGGCTTGTCCTACTCCTCCATCAAGATACATGCATCAGCTATTTCAGCAGAATACAGCTTTGATCCACCTGTTTTTCGCACCCTTTGCTCAGGCAGTTCCTCAGAGGAATCAAGAATGTAAAACCTCCAAGGAAACCACCTTTGCCAGCTTGGGACTTAAACTTTGTGCTAGAAAAGTTGACACTATCACCCTTTGAACCAGCAGCAACAGCAGACCTACAACACCTGTCATGGAAAACTGCTTTCCTACTGGCAATTACTTCAGCAAGGAGGGTTTCAGAGCTACAGGCCTTAATGGCAGTGCAACCCTTCCTAATCTTCCACCAAGATAGAGTGTCCATGAGGACTAATCCTACATTTATGCCTAAGGTGGTATCCAGAGTGTCTTTAAACCAGGCAATCCACCTACCTACCTTCTTTCCCAACCCACAAAACAGAGGGAAAGAATACTGCATACCTTGGATGTACATAGACAGCTACGCTACTACTTGGACAGAACAAAAATAGCAGAAAGACTGACCAACTTTTGTAGCCTATGCAACAGGAAGGGAAGGAAAAGCTATTTCCAAACAGACAATCTCCAAATGGATAGGAAATTGCATACGATTCTGTTACTCCTTCCATGGAAAACCAATTCCACAGAACATAAGACCTCATTCTACAAGGGCAACAGCCACTACCACAGCCTTCTTACGAGGAGTGGCAACCAAAGACATTATTGAGGCGGCTACTTGGACCTCCGTGCATACATTTGCCAAGCATTATAACTTACCTCTATATTCCAGATCCCGAGCAGGGTTTGCCACTGCTGTACTGCAAGGGATCCTAAACACACCATAATCTAGTTTTTCCTCCTCCCCTAGTTGGCTATGGTATTCTACCCAGTTGTTATGACTGCAGATGCATCCATGAAGGACATAGTACAGTTTTGTACCTACCATAAATGTAGATGTCCGAACTGGATAGCATCTGCAGTCAGGATTACCCTCCCTCCTTCCCCTCTGTGGTACTCCTAGGGTATTTTACCCTCCTAATAGCTAGCTGGTTCGGGGGAGTCTTTTATGGTGTATTTGTTTGTATATATGTACATACATGCTTATTTTTGTGTTTACCTCTATCTTTTTGAAAACATTGGCATCTATCCAAATTTTAGCCTCCAAGAGGGCTACTGGCATCTGGGGCAAGAAACACTGAGGAAAATGGCGTCGGCTGATGCCTTTATACCCGAAGACCAACAGAGATGACGTCGGGTGAAGTGCGACATCAGCCGAAGCCGGACCCGGACTTTGGAATCCGGCCGACTGAAGGGCTGCCTGACGACAGGACAACCCAGTTGTTATGACTGCAGATGCTATCCAGTTCGGACATCTACATTTATGGTAGGTACAAAACTGTACTTTTTAGCACATTGGGAACATCAACATTTGTTTCAAAATAGTTTATATCAACAAAATGTCACTTGGTACAATAGGTACCAAGATGACATGTGCTTTTTTTGGAAAGGGCCGGTTGACTTAATTCCTCAATTTATTGAAAGCCTTTCAAATATGACCAATTTTTTACAATTCACTTACTTAGTTGGTGAGAATGAAATGTGTTTTTTAGATGTTAAACTAAGTAAAGACACCTCCAATAACAAATATAAATCTGAAATATATAGGAAGCCCACACATTCAAACTCCTTTCTCCACTTTTCAAGCTGCCATCCCTTTCACCAAAAGAAAAGTGTGGTGAAGGGACAGTTTGTGAGGGCCGCAAGGATGGTATTAGATAAACAAGATTTTGTTATTGAATGTGACAATTTAAGCACAAAGTTTGCCATGAGAGGTTGCCCAAACTCCTTAATTGAAGAAATTAGGGAGGAGGTGGTCACAAAAAGAGATGTAGGTCATTTTCGATCGCTTCTAGGAGGGGGGACCATGCTAACAGAAACAGGGTCATTATCTAGGCAAACATCACATTTTAACATCAATTTTATCTTTACTTATTGTATCGATTTTAAATACATTAGAGGCATTATAAATAAAAATTGGAATATTATTTTGGAAGACACAGAGTTAGTGAAAGCAATAGGCATTGAACCTAAATTTGTTTATAGGAGAGGAGTGAATTTAAAGAGCTTGGTAGACAAGTCTGGTGCTAAATCAACAATGACAAATTTCGGTATGTCAAAATGTGGAATGTGCCCTCAGTGCAAGTACATGGTGCCAGGTAATAAAGTATGTATAAAGGGGAAAGCCTATGGCATCAATGGTAAATACAATTGCGAGAGTAAGAGAGTAGTTTATGTGGCACTGTGTGTGAAATGTTGCGCATTCTACATAGGCAAGACAGAAAGGTCATTGAGGAAAAGGGTATATGAGCATATTTATGCCATAGGCAGAAATGATTTAACAAATGCTCTTGCCAGGCACATTCGCGATGAGCCTGATCACTTCTTCTCATTTTCTGTTATTCAACAAATTAATATAAGTACCAGAGGGGGACCATGGCAACTTTGGTTGGAGGAGCAGGAGTTATTATGGCAAATTAGAACGTCGGCTCATATTCCTCCAGGTTTGAATGAGTATGCATCAATAAAAAGCATACTGAAATTAAAAGCATTAAACAGATGATAGCATTTGCATTTGTAGCTGACTATGCATAGATAATTTGTAAATAAATTTATATCTTATAGATATCCTATAAATGTAAACATTTATAGATGTTTTGACATTCTGATTTTTAAAAATGTTTTATGTGAAACATTTCTAAATCAAGTATTTTCAAAAAAATGTGAATTGGCGAGTTTTGTTTTGTTCTGGTATTTGCTGTGTTGTGTAAATATTGGGCATTAGCAATCAGACAGAATATAGTATAATATAGTTTAGTGTAGAATAAATAAATATATAAATAATTTTTTATACAATTTTTTATACAAGTTAACAAATTTTTGTGTGTTTAACATCCGGTGGTTTTTAATGTGTAAGGTGTAAAGATTTAATATATAGTTAATTTATGTATATATATATTTGTATTAATGGTTTATGTGGGGAAAATTGCAGCCTTCTTGTAATATTTTTAAAGTAATATTTTTAAAGTTTTAATATAATTAATGGCTTAATTACCATTTAATTAGTAGGTATCATCCAATTAAGGGATATATATTTAAAGAAGGCATTAGGGTTGTAAAATCGTGTATGTCTGAAGAAGGTTGGGGTATTACCTCGACCGAAAGCGCTTACAATCAATAAACAGTCCGTGCATCAATTGGCCTCTGCTTGGATCGTTTCTGCTTCTTTTTGGATTCAGTTTTTGGTTTGTTTTAGTATTCCATACAGTAAGAAACTACACTGGTTGCACATAATATTAATAGTAGGATATACAGTAACATGGAAGAGACAGTTGAGTAACATGATATAGGATAGCTAATAATTATAAAGGATACAAAGTTGGAGTGCAATAAGTATAACAGTTTCATGGTATAGGATAGTTAATATGTGCCAGGCATTTTCATAGTAGAAGACATTTACACTGTATACAATTTGTACACAAGGCAACTGGAGAGCAGTATAAAAATGTGTGACAGCGGCTTAGGGAGGTAGGCTTTTGTGTTGGGTTAACCTTCGGGATGGTGTATTGCAGTTGCATAGAGGCTTGGAAAAGAGGTAAGATTGAAGGAGGTTTTTGAAAGTAGTGGAATAGTTCTGTAGTGTGAAGTTGGGAGGTAGGGCAGTAGATTTCCAGAGATGTAACAGGGTACTGGAGGACCTGTGAGCAGTGCCAAAAGGTAGGCAAGGGAGGGGACAAGGTGAAAGCTCCTTTGATACTTTTGCCTGTGATTGAGGACCCATTTCAGGGGGTAGCTATGGATTTTGTGGGGCCTCCGAGTACCCCAAGTTCCACAGAGAAAAAGTATACCCTAGAGTTTATGCTACCAGATACCGTGAAGCGGTGGCTCTATCCTCCATTGAGGCAGAAAAGGTGGCAAATGATTTGTCAGAGATCTTCAGCAGTGTAGGCTTCCCAAAAGAAATACTTGACTGACATAGGTGCCAGTTTCATGTCAGACCTACTAACTTGTCTGTGGAAGCACTGTGGGGTGAAGCACCTAAAGGCCACGCTCTACCATCCCCAGACTAATGGTCTGGTAGAGGGGGTTAAACTCTACACTCAAGACCATACTTCGGTCATTTGCAAACCAGTTCAAGAGGGAGTGAAACAAATATCTGTCCCATGTATTGTTTGCTTACAGAGAGGTGCCCCAGGAATCCACTATTTTTCACCCTTTGAGCTGCTGTATGGGCATAGGTTGAGGGGGACCTCTAGATTTGATTTGAGATGAGTGGGAGGCTGAGTGTGAATCCCACAAGGAGTCTGTTGTGGCATATGTCCTAAACCTCAGGGCAAGGCTCGGGGAGCTCATGGGCTTGACCCAGGAGAACCTGGCAGAAACCCAACAGCAGAAAAAGGTCTGGTATGACAGGAATGCTCAAGCTAGAGAGTATGGTGTGGGGCAGCAGGTGATGGTTCGCATTCCTGTCAGACACAACAAGCAGCAGGCAGCCTACAGGGAAACCCTTCAATGTGGTAAGGAAGGTCAGTGATGCTAAGTACGTGGTAGAATTGCTAGGCAGGGGAATAAATTGTACCATGTTAATATGATGGAACCTTACCATGATAGGGAGGCTCTTGTGCTGGGTATTTGCAGTGGATGACAGGAGGAGTCGGCCGGGGATCTGGTGACTGATATCCTCAGTGAGGCTCGGACTGACACCTCAGTGGAAGGGATAGCAATGTCCCAGAAGCTATCCCCTACCCAGATTTCAGAAATCCGAGCAATGTTACAGGAGTTTGGGGACATTTCCACTTGGAAACCAGGGTGCACCCACCTGGTGCAACACCATGTGGATACAGGACCCAAAGGCCTATTAAGCAGACCCCTTATAAGGTGCCTGGAAGAGTCAAACAGACTGATAGGGTGGAGTTACAGGAAATGTTGTAACTAGGGGTAATCCAGGAGTCCAGCAGGCCCTGGGCCTCCCCAGTGGTGCTGGTATCAAAGAAGGATGGCAGCACCAGGTTCTGTGTGGACTACAGGAAATTAAATAGTCACACAGAGTCAGGTGCTTACCCTATCCCTAGGATAGATGAAGTCTTAGAGCAGCTGGGTGGGGCTAAGTATCTTACCACTATTGATCTTACCAATGGTTACTGGCAGGTGCCTTTGACTCCCAACACTAGAGAGAGGTCAACCTTTCTGACTCCTTTCAGCTTGTATGAGTACACGAAGATGCCGTTTTGGAAGAAAAATGCCCCAGCAACTTTCCAGAGGCTGGTAGATCATATCCTAGCAGGAGCAGGAGATTTTGCCCTTGCTTACCTGTATGATATTACCATCTACAGCCATTCCTTGCAAGAGCACCTTCAGCATGTCAGATAGGTGCTGGTCAGACTACAGAGGGCAGGGTTGACTATTAAGCCCAGCAAATGCAGGTGGGTATGGCAGAGGTCTCCCACCTGGGACATAGAGTGGGTGGTGGTAAGATCAAGCCAGAACCTGCCATAGTGGAAGCCATTCAGGCATGGCCTGCCCCTGTTACCAAAAAGCAGGTGAGGGCATTCTTAGGGGCAGCAGCCTACTACAGAAAGTTTGTCCACCGTTAAAGTACCATAGCTGCTCCCCTCACAGACTTGACATGGAAAAACAAGCCAACTAAGGTAGTGTGGACCCCACCATGTCAGCAGGCATTCCAGAAGCTTAAAGGAGCTTTGGGAAGACCCCCTGTGTTAGCCAGTCCAGATTACAGCAAAGGATTTGTTGTGCAGGTGGATGCTTCAAACCATGGGTTGTGGGCTGTACTCAGCCAAGTCTCCTCAGAGGAAGAAGAGCACCCAGTAGTAAATCTCAGTTGTAGACTCCAACCTAGGGAGGAATGCTATGCAGCTGTAGAAAAGGAATGTCTAGCCATAGAGCGGGCACTACAGAAACTTCAGCCTTATCTGTATCAAAGGAAATTTACTGTAGTTACAGACCACAATCCCTTAACATGGCTACGTCGAGCCAACCAGTAAAATGCCAAGTTACTAAGGTGAAGCCCAGGGTTGCAGGTATATGACATGACAGTGCAGCACCACAGCGGGGTTAGCAATGCCAACGCAGATGGGTTCTCAAGACAGGGTATGGGGTAGAGTATTCCCAGATAGACTCACCCTCTTGAGTTGTGTTTCGCAAGGGTCACTTGAGAAACTAGTTTGAGTTTTCAGGGGGATGGGGAGAGAAATGTTACACTGCCAGCCCAACTGTCAGGAATTTTGTAAATAATTATGCCATTTGTGAATATTAATATAATTTATATAGAAATGTAACAGAAGGAGATACGGCCAACACAGCTATCTGGAATTTTGTAAATAGTTATATGTCATTTGTGAATATCAGCAGGATGCAATTGCTTGTGTTACCACGATATTAGAACTGAATGTCATATTGCAGACATGTGCTGAAAAGACATTTTTATGCACTGTTGTAACAGTTCTGATATATATATATATATATATATATATATATATATATATATATATATATATGTGTGTGTGTGTGTGTGTGTGTATATGCATATGTATATATACATACATACACATATATATATATATATATATATATATATATATATATATATATATATATTTTAACAGGAGATTAACCTGCAAAACTTAAGAATAGTTGAGGTTAAGTTACTTTATAGCTAGACCATAAACAAAAAAATATTATCTCTCTGTTTCAGTGCAGTAGCAGACACAGTGTCTAGAGCTAGAAGCTTTTTGTATTGTCTTGGAAGAGAAGTAATTGCTAGGCTTGAGATGTAGAAGTGTTATTGTTTTATGTATTCTAGCAATTTCAAACATCTGAAGGTTATTTTCACAGGGAGATGTTAAATCCTACCAGCTACATTGGGTTGTTTTTGAGCCTGGGAATTGAAGTCAGGTGACACAAGGTGATGTCATTTGGCAAGTATCCCAGCAGTAATATTTGATATTAATTGAAGAACTCTTTGAGAGAGAGAAACAGGGTATTCTGTTTTTTGTCTTTGATGTGGACCCATCCACTCTCACCACATCTGCACTTGCCCTGCTGTACATAATTTTGTACGGCATAGAAACTCTTTTAGATTCAGGTAGGAGTATAATAAAGTATAGCTTAGATGTTTTCTTTATTTGAGACTGTCCTGCAGTGTTGTTTTAAATATTTCCTGTGATTTTGAACTCTGAAGTAAATGTGTTTGTTTACTGAGCATTGTATTGTTATTTTATTATTTATTATTAAATACATTTATACCTTTCAATTGTGGCTGGTCTGTTTAGAGACATTTAAGCTGTTAGAGCACTTGCATATCTATTTGGTGACACTGTACAGGCTACTCCTAATAGCCTGACGCTTGGTCAAACTACCATTTGGATTAATAGTAACATTACACAGCAGGATTGGACACCCTTTGTTAAGGACCTTAACGTAGCTGATAAGGGGTTCTGGTGGCAGTGGTAGGTACCTTATAGTCTCAGCAGAAGGGGGCATAGCTAGTAAACCTGTGTCAGCCTTTCCCAGGTGTGTGTGTGTGTGTGTGTGTGTGTGTGTGTGTGTGTGTGTGTGTGTGTGTGTGTGTGTGTGAAAAACAAATCTCCAAGATTGTGTGTGTGTGTGTGTGTGTGTGTGTGTGTGTGTGTGTGTGTGTGTGTGTGTGTGAGTCAGCTACTGCGGCAGGAAAACAAAGCACTGGTTGGACAGAGAGAGTGTTAGAGGACTTGGCTTGGAACCCTGGCTAAGATCCCAACTCTATAGCGGTGCCGGTAGGGATTCTTATTGGGGATCTGGAGAAAGAGGGAGAATCCAGCCCCAGACTGACTTTGGTCTATGTGTGCTTTTAAGGGAAATTGCACTTTACTGTGTATGTACCTGTTATCATCCCAGTATGTACATTTCCCACTGTTGCCAGTGGTGAGAATTGAGGCTCCTTGATTACGGGGCCAGTATTGGGGTGTCACACCATCATCCAGGCAACCATGAGGGATTTTCCTTTTCATGGCCTTAACCTTCATTAGTTAGCTGAATTTTGAGCTCACATATGTGACCTTCCTCTATGCATTTCTTTGAGTATTATACATTTTCCTGCATGTGCTCCATGAAAGCTGTTGTATAGCTTTAGATTCTACAGAGCCAAGTATTTGTTTCTGGCTCATACACTATATGCTCTGCTCTTCTGTCTCCAGTAGGTGCCAACATTGTAGTATGCTGGACCACCTGACTAACCCTAGGATGGGCAGATCAGCATTGACTGTTCACTGTTGCCATTCCTTTTAGTCGTCCAGCACCCAGATCAGTGTTTGATCCTCAGTCATCACTTATGACATAGGTAGTCATGCATTTATATAAATGAAAACAAACCATATTGACATATTTTAAGTTGCAAACATTATACAGCACATATAATTTATACAGTCATTGTCATTTGAACATTTCATAGCTCATTTAATTCCTGCCTTCCATTAAACAGCATCTTGAGACAAAGTCATGCTTTACCCCTTTATGCAGTGAGGCTCTTACTTATTCTCAGTGTCAAACATATGTGCAGATATTAATTGATTATGTTAATTAAAACAGTTTCGATCAAATAGTGCAAACTTAACTAGAAATGCCAATATCTTATATATCATATTGACAAACTTAGGACCTTTCTGATCCCACAGATCTTTATCTTAAGAGTAGTAATCTAACTCGATCATAACACATTCTTCCTAGACTTCACCAGTGAAAATTATATTGCAATAAATGACATTCCTCTGAATACAGACCAGAAAATTGCCCTTATGACTCAGACAAGTTTGCTCAGTGAGTGATATTAATAACTTCTGCATTTATGAGCACATACTGGTAAGGCACAAATATACAGATAAATTCAACAGTTTAATTGCTGTTAACTATTACTTCACCAAGGAAACATGTTGAATTATGAATAGCCTTATTATTATTAAAACCGGGTGGCAGTGTCCAAAGATATATACCTAGAAATGCATTATAATTTGTTGAGATATATAAATGAATATATGACAGTATCTGCAAAAGCATTACCTGTGTTTCAGAAAAGACCGCAAATATTATTAAAAAATGCAGTAGGTTAGGGTTTGCTGTCTGTCAAACAAGAAACCATCCCTGAAAAAGTAGAATATTCAGAAATAAAGTAAAAATAACAAACAAAATCACTTTAATAAAAGAGTGCTTCCAGTAGTTGTGCACAACTTATTTTATAAAAAGAAAGAATAAATGGTGATGTTGTATTTTACAAAAAGAAATTATGTACAATTATACTTTCTTTTTCTAAAAAAGACACAGTGATAGCTTATTTTTTAAAAAAAGGATCAAGGTACTGTCAGAAGGTGGTACTTTCATTCATTTACGCTTGAACAGTAAAAGGCTAGTCACCTTGCTTCCTGAAATCTTTTAAGCTAAGAAGGCACTTGCTGAGAGTCGCCCCCCCAAATCCTGTTAAGATCACATCTCATATGATTTGCAGTATCTCATAAACCTTGTAAGGTATAACAAAAGACAAATACAGAAGTTGTTTGTGAGACGACAGGCTGTCCACTGGTGTTAGTATCAAAAGTGTGTCTGGTGTCAGTGAATTTATATTTCAAGTTTATGAAAGAAAATGCTATTTCACTTACCAAAAATATTAGTATTATAGGTAGTTACTAAGCCTGCAACCCAGGAAACCATAAACTCCCCCCATCACTGACCTCTATCCCCACCACCTCGCACTTCAAAAACTCTTTAAAATCACATCTCATAAGCACCTGGCTTTGCCCATGCATAATCTAAAATCACTGCTTAAGCTCTGTGGAAAGTTGAAAGGTTTATTATTTGACTAATGTAAATGCTACAGTTGTTTATCCCTTTACTGTAGGTACTTCATTTTAACATGATTTATGTCATGACTCTCAATGTTAAATGTGTTTAGTCAGTTCAACTGCTGAGTTTATCCTGTCTGTTTTATATTTCTGTCTTTTTAGCTGGATTTTTGCTGTTATAATGTGTTAGTATCAGTTTTTTCTTTACTACTATGTATTGAATTCTAGTATTTCTATTAACATATGTGGAGCTTTTCTCCCCGGGCCTCTGCAGTAAATGGACCTGGTCCAGTCGGACTGTCCCGGTTAACAAATGCAAAATAAAATAAATAAATGAGCCTAGCTCAAATTTCCAGTTGCCACAAAGTACTGTCTCGTTAAGTGGCTTGCTGAAGTAGGCAAATGAATGTAGTACGATTCATACCCTGTACCTATGGCACAGGGAGCAGCCCATTAATAAGTCAGAGCTTTAATCCTTTGTGCTTACTGCCAGACATGTTAAATGCTCTTTAATAACAGCAAGCCTGTAAAACCCATGCTGACTGTTTCTCTGTGCATACCTAGAAGATTGCATCAGCTCTTAGTGGCACATTGCATGATGGGGTCCCTATCACCACATTGAAAAGTGAAAGTGTCAAACGGCCTAAAATCTGAAAATGCCGGACTTCGATATGCTTTTTGTGAGATCGCAGTACAGTGGAGATTGGAATATTTGCCCTTTCCTCATATATATATATATATATATATATATATATATATATATATATATTTAGCAGGGAGTATGGGTGGCATAGCCCCCCACAATAGCGAGTTCGAGGTTCAGCATTTTCAGCCTTTAGGTCGTTTGCTATTTTGTGCGTTCGATGTTCTGATATAGACCTGCATGATGTATCCAAGATATTAATCAGTGAGTGAATTGCTTGCCTGTTCAGTAGCTGTCCACTGATGTACGACAAGACTGGGTAGCACACTGCTGTTGTATTTTCACAGTATTTTAGCACAGCAATATTACTGTACAAACCATGCATGTTAGATGGCAGTATGAGTGGTAACATTGTGTGCCTTAATATTGTGTATAATATGGCAAAATTTGTTCACATGCAAGTTGTATAGTTTTGACAGCATTAATTCCAATATGAAAATTGAGCTAATATTTGTAACTGCATTGCCAAACAGACTTCACAGTACCCATCATTTTATGTCACTTGTTAACTGCAGGGCGTATGTCAGTTGATTGAAAACACATTTGACTGAATCACAAAAGGATGATCTCATTTGACTGGAAACTCATTTGATTTGTGATTCAGTCAAATGACTTTTCATTTATAGAAAGCATTCTACATTAAAAAAATACTTTTGCAGAGGGGCAAGCACCCCTCTACTCCCCCACTTCTCCTTAGAGAAAAAAAAAACACTACACAGTGAATCAGTATTGGTATGCAAACACACAAATCTTCAGATGTGGGGAGTACTTAATGGTGTCTATTGCCACTTCACACGTACTCTTCTAGATTCATTTCTACAATACCTCCTTTGATCAGAATTGATACCATCGCATGCTGTCTGTAGACTTCTACACTTTTCTATTGACTGTAATTAAATAAAATGAATTTGTGATCAAGTCAAATGACATAGACTCTAACTAGCTCCTACAATGTGCATGCTGCATCACAGCATGACTGTATCACTCTGTTTGCATACAATGTAAATAAGCAAAATAAATATTTTTAATAACCTTTTGGAAACACTCCTTAATAACTGCGGCTCTGCATATCACACAGTGACTGTTCTACTGTGCATGCCTAGCAAATTGCGTCAGCTTTTACAATTACCTTGATACACCATGTACAACCATCCATTCATAAGATATTGGGTTCAGAACTGAAAAAGGTTAAAACTGCACATGGGTCATGGCTGAAAAGACTCCCTAGACTAGCCCGTCTAACCATTAAAAAAAACAATCAGTTAATAAAAATAGATATGTAGCTAGATAGATACATAGATATCAGTAGAAATACCAGGTATCTCAGATTAATAGTTATGTCTGTCACTGTGTTTGTCTTTCTCAAGCAAGGTTATCTTTCTTCTAACAGGCATTGTGTTGTTGTTTTCTTCCAGCATGACATCACACTCCATTTTTGTTTTATTAATGCAAATATTTAAAATATTTAATATTTTGTACTGTCTTGAAAATATTCTTTATTAATTCAAGCCCTGTACATCCCACAGTGATGTTTTCAAGGATGAGTGCCTACCATGTCAGCCTGCAGATGTTGCTTTTGATTTCTAACCCATTATTATATAAATAACTTGCCACCATTTTTCTAACACCCTGTGTCAACATGGCCCCCTTACATGACAGTAAAACATTCCATTTGTACTTTACTAACTCAGATATGGGAAATATTCAAAACTGTTTTTAACCTTTTGCAAACAATCCTGAGTAAGTCAAGCACTGTACATCACACAGTGTTGTTTTAACTGTGGTTACCTACTATTTTCTATCAACCTGCAGATACCTCATTGATTCCAAAGTCATAACCATTTGTTCAACAGTTATTAACCTGAGTATTAGAATAACAAAATTGTTAATACAGGTATTTCATATAAATACTTGTGTATCTGACAGTTTTTTTAAAGAAGAGTATTTAGAATATTTTTAACACAAACACTGCTTCCCTAGGTCCCCCTAACGTAAATGTATATTTTTATAACCTTTTTTAAACACACTTCTGTAATGCAAGCTCTGTACAACTGATACTTTTTAATGTAACAAGCTCTATACATCTGGTACTTTTAAATGTAACAAGTATTACAGCAAAAGTACCAGAAGTAAGGATAATGCTCTCATTTACAAAAAAAAAAACAAAAAAACAAATACCCACATCCAGGTAATTACTGTGTGTGTGTGTGTGTGTGTGTGTATATATATATATATATATATATATATATATATATATATATATATATATATATATATATATTTTTTTTTTTTTTTTGGTAACATAACAGATACTTGCAACAATAAAAAAGTATTTAGCGACATAAACTCCACCTGGGATACATGCACATACATGCACGTGCACACCCACATACATCTTAGATGTCTGTATGTGATAAAATGAATTATTTAATACCAAGAAGTAGACACATTAATACATTATACTCCCCCACACCAGTTACAACCAGTGGATTATCAGTGCACACCTCAGATGTTTGATTGTGAACACACTAATGAATAAATACAGAATAGAAGGTGATATGTGTCATCTAGATGCTGTCAGATGCATAAAATACAACTCATTACACCCCAGCCATAGTACACAGATGTGCCTACCCTTTGTATCCACATTATTGGCTGTGAGCACCTCAGATGTGTAACACCTCAGATGTGTAATTGTTAATGAGTAAAGGAATAACTACATAGCTAATAGCCACAATAATATTCCATCTCACTGTCCAGACCATCAAAGATAGCCACTTTTTGTGTACTGTGATGATATTTGACTGTGGTAGAATGTTGAAGAAATTATAGACAACTTTTTGCTTTTAGATAACTAATAATAATTCAAAATAATAATAGTAATTTGCCACTGTAACTGTAATTGGCCACCTTAACTTATTTCAACCACACACAAAACATACACACACGCCCACGCACTCATTCACTGCTGCACCTACCAGTTGGAGTCACTTATATGACTGTGTTAAACTTCTGATGTCTGAGTGAGTTTAAAATGGCCACAGTAAAGTATTCAAGCTTGCTTTTCATGTATGCACACTAGTTCTGCAAAGCCTGAATAAAGACTGCCTACTTTGGCAAAATGACAACAAGGCCAGTACCTCCATCCTCAGATATCTCCCGTACTCAAAAATTAAAGCTACATTGTTGAGTACACACACCTCAGATATCTGAATTTCATGCAAATGGCCACAACAATGCATATAAGCTTTGTTTCATGCAAACAGTAACTCAAAGTTTCGGCTTGCTTAAGTTCACACAAAATACACATTAGTCCTGCGGAATAATGACTGCAACTTGTGCAAATGCCATTCATTTATATTTTCACACAGTCCCTATGTCCAGCAGTTATAGCTACTTTGTTGGCCATATACATCAGATATTTAATAGTAGTAAATTAAAAAAAACTCCCCGACACTCATGCCCATCATTTACAGTTAGTTTATTGAATAGGATGCACTTCAAATGTTAGAGTGCAGTAATAACCAAAATAACAGTTGGCACCACAGGAAAATGTGCGCTCTTGCGCACAAAAATAGAAAAATAAAGTTGTATAATATACACAGCTCAAGAACAAAGCCACGCAGATGATTGTAATCAACATGCAAAGTGTCTTTTCAGACTAAGTACAAACAGTATATCCAATTCAGAGATGTAAACTGCTAGACGACTTCTTGATAAAAAACAATTCTTTTATTAACAGATATCTGGTAAGCGCTTTAGCCAAAATGGCTTCTTCAAACCATAAAAATACAAATCAGTTCAGTGCGCACCTTATATGTATGGGAGAACACCTTCAATTACATTTTAAATTACATAATGACATCATAATTAGTTAATATGCAAACTAGGTAGATAATGAATAATATTGCATAATTAAACAAAAATATTTCATGAATTCATATTCTCTAAAATACTAATATTGTATGTTAGTAAAAAACACCAATTTTAAAAATATATGACAGAGTAATAGTAACCCATCGTTAAATAAAAAATGCAGGAAGTTTGTTAAAAAATTACTTAAAAAGAAATCTCCTATTCTTGAGGGCTGGTTTTATGGGGATCTTATCATTAAGGCCAGGGTGAATACGTGCCTGGAATCTGATGATCTAATTAGTTTAATTTCTTTCAGTAAAGTTTCTAACATCTCCTCCCCTCAAGCTAGGTGTATTAATATATAAAACCAAAAACTTAAATGTATGTGAACTATTAGTTTCTAGAATATGTTTAGAAAGAGCATTAGTATTAGATTGAATACGAATTTGATATAAGTGTTCCCTCACTCTGTCCCTAAGCCTTCTGTCGGTTTTGCCGACATAGATGGCAGGACAGGAAGAACATAAAGCAAGGTAAACAACATGTTCCGTATTACAATTATCAGTAACATCAAAACTAAAAAATCTGAGATGTATTAGGATGCACAAACATATTAGAGTCACATATATAAGAACAAAAATTACATTTATTAAAGGGTTTTGTACCCAAGTAATCATTATTATCATAGGAAGACATAACATTTGAATAACATAGAAATCTATGTAAATTTTTCTTATTTTTGGATAAAAACTGTGGGTATTCACTTACAATTTCTTTGATGTTGGGATCAACAGTTAATACATTCCAATGCTTACGTATGATATCTCTTATTTGATAAAAATCATATGTGTAAAATGATATGTTCTGTGGTGATGCATTGGTATTGGTGGAATTACATTTTATAATATACTTTTCATTGCCTTGCTCTGAAAAATAAGGACATGCTCTGTCTAACCTGAGATGTTCTATTCTCTGAAAACCTGCTGAAATTTCATCTGCTCTATACTTCCTTGTTAATAACCTATCACAAAGGCCTGCTAATTCTATCTCAAAGCTGCCTTGCATAGGATTAATCTGGATGCTCGAATGGCCTGGCCTTTAATAAAGTGAGTAAAAACATATCTAGGATGTATGCTTTGTCTATGTAATAATGTATTTTTATAACAGGGTTTCCTGTATACACCTGTATTTAATTTGCCATTACTTAGGCATTCGATAAAGACATCTAAGAATGGAATACTACTTGATGATACTGTCAGTAAATTTCAGGAAGTTTGTGAGTGAGTGTATTTCATCAAACAAACTGCTCAAGTCACCCTCGCTACCTGTCCAAAGAAGAAACAAGTCATCCACAAAACGTCTATAGAAGATGACGTGCTTCTTGTAGCAAGGTAAAGAGAACAATTTCTGTTTCTCCCACATAGCCATCACTAGGTTGGCATAGCTATTGGCACAAGATGTGCCCATAGCTACGCCATCCCTTTGAAGGAACAATTCATTATTAAAGAGAAAAATATTATTCTCTAACACCGTCTCCAATAACAAGCAAATAAAATCTATCTTGGAATCTAATGTGTCGGTGTAGTGTGTAAGGTACTGATGAATGCTGTCTGTACCCTGCTGATTAGGAATTATAGTGAAGAGGGACTTAACATCCATCGTGACTAGTAGATAGGGGAGATTATCTGGTATACTTGCTGTTTCCTTATAAAGATCTAATAAAAATTGTTTAGAATCCCTGAGAATGAATGGATTCAAGTCAACCACTGGTCTCAACATTTTCTCTATGTATACTGATAAGGGTTCAGTGACCCAACATCTACCTGCCATGATGGGTCTCATTGGTGGATGTATGTGGTCTTTATGAATTTTTGGCAGACCTTGGATGGTGGGAATTAATAGATTCTCAACCCATAAAAAATGAAACAATTCTGTTGTAATTATCCCACTTCTATTCAAATCATCCAGTGTATTATATACCCTTGAGACATGTTCACGAACATCTTGCATAGTTATAAGTGTATAAAATGTCATAACGCTCAGCATTTCTCTCATGTATAAATTATAGTCATCCCTGTCTAACACCACCACCGGGCCACCTTTATCAGTTGGTCTAATTGAAATGTTCCTATCATTCTTAAGGTTATTTAGAGCCTTTTTTCTGCCTAAAAGTTAAGTTATCTTTCTTACAATTAACATATGACTTCTTAGAGGTAGTATAAATATCTTCTTCGACCATTATGCAAAAAGCATCCACTGAGGGATGAATGTTGTGTACAAAAACACTCTGTTTACGAAATTGTAATGGTCGAGTGTTACTAACATTATTATTATTAAACAACTTTAGTTGTATATTACGAGCAAACAATTTAATATCTAAAATAGTATCTGTCATGTTGCTGTTAGTAGTGGGTATGAAAGAAAGGCCCTTATTTAAGATTTCTAACTCGTACTTATCTAAGGGTCTATGTGAGAGATTCCAAACTAAGTTGTCATTTTCTCCCACATTTTCTTCAAAGTAGGTTCTTTCAACTCTCCCCCCTGGGGCTTTTCTTTTTTGCATTCCTTTGCTCATAGAGCGACTTCTTCCCCTTCTGTATGTGTTGGTAATTGGGAAAGGAGCAGGATGTGGGGTATTGCTAGAATTGCTGGAGTATAAAGTAGTTTTTCTACGAACAACTGGTTCAGTGTCTAAAGATGTATGAGCGGTAGACAAATTATAATTTATGTCTATTCTCTTGTGCAGATTCAGTGCAACTAACTCCACTATTACGATTCTCTGTAATGGCATTATTAATGTTTGTGGCATCTATATTAGGCTGTAGATCAACATTCTCATCTACTATAACAGTAACTGAATTCACAGTATTATGAGTATCAGAACTTATAGCAATGTAGCTATTTTTAACAACATTATTAACATTTTGTGCAATTGCATTATCTAAAGAATTTCTACTGTTATTTACAAGGTTAACACCTGTAGAATTTGAAACTGATACATGTGACAGACCATTACTATTTCCACTATTATCTTGCCTATTATTGGTACCATTCCTAGGCCAAGTAAAGACTTGGCTGTGAGAAAAGTCATATATATATATCTCTTTGGAGATCGTGTTTCTTCTGTTCTAACAAACGTTTTTCAAACAGGGAAACACTGTCTAATAAGCGTTCCATCAACGGCTCAACAACAGTTTCAGTAAAACTTTGGTATAAGTCAATTTGTTGATTTTGAAGGAGTTATCTCAGTTTAGTTTCTTTCGGTGAAAAAAATTGAGAAGAGACATATAACTAATGCTCACCTCAATATTAAGCTGTTGCCAGCGATACAATAATTCAGGGTAGACGTTTCCTGTAGTCGGCATTTTTAGGATTCTTAGTCCTCTTGGTATTATTCTTTTCTTAATACATGCTTTGAAATGGAAGCGTTGCATCTGGAGATGTTTCAGCTTCAATACATTGGTCTCAAGCCTTGAAAACGCTTCGTTTAAAGCATTAAAGTCAATATTACTTGAAGCCTCTTCACTTCCTGAAGCAATGGCTTCAAAGTAGAGTAGCGGGCTGACGTCTCCAATAACACAATCCAAAAGGCGAGTGCAGGACGTTTTTTCTCTTACTGTCTTATTTGGATTATAAGGCAATTCAACTCAGTTGTCAATAGGGTCTGCCATGGTCTTCCTGTAGTAACTCCAATGGATATATGCGAAAATAACCAAAATAACAGTCTGCACCACAGGAAAATGTGCTTTCTTGAGCAAAACATAGAAAAATAAAGTCATATAATATACACAGCTCAAGAACAAAGCCACGCAGATGATTGTAATCAACATACAAAGTGTCTTTTCAGACTAAGTACAAACAGTATATCCAATTCAGAGATGTAAACTGCTAGACGACTTCTTGATAAAAAACAATTCTTTTATTAACAGATATCTGGTAAGCACTTTCGCCAAGGTGGCTTCTTCAAACCATAAAAATACAAATCAGTTCAGTGCGCACCTTATATATATATATATGTGTGTGAGAACACCTTCAATTACATTTTAAATTACATAATGACATCGTAATTAGTTAATATGCAAACTAGGTAGATAATGAATAATATTACATAATTAAACAAAAATATTTCATGAATTCATATTGTCTAAAACACTAATACTGTATGTTAGTAAAAAACACCAATTTTAAAAATATATGACAGAGTAATAGTAACCCATCGTTAAATAAAAAATGCAGGAAGTCTGTTAAAAAATTACTTAAAAAGAAATCTCCTATTCTTGAGGGCAAGTTTTATGGGGATCTTATCATTAAGGCCAGGGTGAATGTGTGCCTGGAATCTGATGATCCAATTAGTTTCATTTCTTTCAGTAACATTTCTAACATCCCCTCCCCTCAAGTTAGGTGTATTAATATATAAAACCAAAAACTTAAATGTATGTGAACTATTAGTTTCTAGAATATGTTTAGAAAGAGCATTAGTATTAGATTGAATATGAATTTGATATAAGTGTTCCCTCACTCTGTCCCTAAGCTTTCTGTCGGTTTTGCCGACATAGACGGCAGGACAGGAAGAACATAAAGCAAGGTAGACAACATGTTCCGTATTACAATTAGCAGTAACATCAAAACTAAAAAATCTGAGATGTATTAGGATGCACAAACATATTAGAGTCACATATATAAGAACAAAAATTACATTTATTAAAGGGTTTTGTACCCAAGTAATTATTATTATCATAGGAAGACATAACATTTGAATAACATAGAAGTCTATGTAAATTTTTCTTATTTTTGAATAAAAACTGTGGGTATTCACCTACAATTTCTTTGATGTTGGGATCAACAGTTAATACATTCCATTGCTTACGTATGATATCTCTTATTTGATAAAAATCATATGTGTAAAATAATGACATTTTCTGTGGTAATGCATTGGTATTGGTGGAATTACATTTTATAATATACTTTTCATTGCCTTGCTCTGAAAAATAAGGACACGTTCTGTCTAACCTGAGATGTTCTATTCTCTGATAATGCAATTGCACAAAATGTTAATAATGTTGTTAACAATAGCTACACTGCTATAAGTTTTGATACTCTTAATACTGTGAATTCAGTTACTGTTGTAGTAGATGAGAATTTAGATCTAGAGCCTAATATAGACGCCACTAACATTAATAATGCCATTACAGAGAATTGTAATAGTGGAGTTAGTTGCACTGAATCTGCGCAAGAGAGTAGACATAATTGTAATTTGTCTACCGCTCTTACATCTTTAGACACTGAACCAGTTGTTCGTAGAAAAACTACTTTATACTCCAGCAATTCTAGCAATACCCCACATCCTGCTCCTTTCCCAATTACCAACACATACAGAAGGGGAAGAAGTCGCTCTATGAGCAAAGGAAGGCAAAAAAGAAAAGCCCCAGGGGGAGAGTTGAAAGAACCTACTTTGAAGAAAATGTGGGAGAAAATGACAACAACTTGGTTTGGAATCTCTCACATAGACCCTTAGATAAGTACGAGTTAGAAATCTTAAATAAGGGCCTTTCTTTCATACCCACTACTAACAGCAACATGACAGATACTATTTTAGATATTAAATTGTTTGCTCGTAATATACAACTAAAGTTGTTGTTTAATAATAATGTTAGTAATACTCGACCATTACAATTTCGTAAACCGAGTGTTTTTGTACCCAACTTTCATCCCTCAGTGGATGCTTTTTGCAAAATGGTCGAAGAAGATATTTATACTACCTCTAAGTAGTCATATGTTAATTCTAAGAAAGATAACAACTTTTAGGCAGAAAAAGGCTCTAAATAACCTTAAGAATGATTGGAACATTTCAATTAGACCAGCTGATAAAGGTGGCCCGGTGGTGGTGTTAGATAGGGGTGACTATAATTTATAGATGAGAGAAATGCTGAGTGATATGACATTTTATTCACTTATAACTATGCAAGATGTTCGTGAACATGTCTCAAGGGTATATAATACACTGGATGATTTGAATAGAAGTGGGATAATTACAACAGAATTGTTTGATTTTTTATGGGTTGAGAATCTATTAATTCCCACCATCCAAGGTCTGCCAAAAATTCAAAGACCCCATGCATCCACCAATGAGACCCATCGTGGCAGGTAGATGTTGGGTCACTGAACCCTTATCAGTATACATAGAGAAAATGTTGAGACCAGTGGTTGACTTGAATCCATTCATTCTTAGAGATTCTAAACAATTTTTATTAGACCTTTATAAGGAAACAGCAAGTATACCAGATAATCTCCCCTGTCTACTAGTCACGATGGATGTCAAGTCCCTCTTCACTATAATTCCTAATCAGCAGGGTACAGACAGCATTCATCAGTACCTTACACACTACACCGACACATTAGATTCCAAGATAGATTTTATTTGCTTGTTATTGGAGACGGTGTTAGAGAATAATATTTTTCTCTTTAATAATGAATTGTTCCTTCAAAGGGATGGCGTAGCTATGGGCACATCTTCTGCCAATAGCTACGCCAACCTAGTGATGGCTATGTGGGAGAAACAGAAATTGTTCTCTTTACCTCGCTACAAGAAGCAAGTCATCTCCTATAGACGTTTTGTGGATGACTTGTTTCTTCTTTGGACAGGTAGCAAGGGTGACTTGAGCAGTTTCTGTGAGGAAATAAACTCACTCACAAACTTCCTGAAATTTACTATGACAGTATCATCAAGTAGTATTCCATTCTTAGATGTCTTTATCGAACGCCTAAGTAATGGCAAATTAAATACAGGTGTATACAGGAAACCCTGTTATAAAATTACATTATTACATAAACAAAGCATGCGTCCTAGATATGTTTTTACTAACTTTATTAAAGGGCAGGCCATTCGAGCATCCAGATTAAATCCTATGCAAGGCAGCTTCGAGATAGAATTAGCAGGCCTTTGTGATAGGTTATTAACAAGGAAGTATAGAGCAGATGAAATTTCAGCAGGTTTTCAGAGAATAGAACATCTCAGGTTAGACAGAGCATGCCTTATTTTTCAGAGCAAGGCAATGAAAAGTAGATTATAAAATGTAATTCCACCAATACCAATGCAATACAGCACCAATACCACAGAACATATCATTTTACACATGTGATTTTTATCAAATAAGAGATATCATACGTAAGCATTGGAATGTATTAACTGTTGATCCCGACATCAAAGAAATTGTAGGTGAATACCCACAGTTTCTATTCAAAAATAAGAAAAATTTACATAGACTTCTATGTTATTCAAATGTTATGTCTTCCTATGACAATAATAATTACTTGGGTACAAAACCCTTTAATAAATGTAATTTTTGTTCTTATATATGTGACTCTAATATGTTTGTGCATCCTAATACATCTCAGATTGTTTAGTTTTGATGTTACTGCTAATTGTAATACGGAATATGTTGTTTACCTTGCTTTATGTTCTTCCTGTCCTGCCGTCTGTCGGCAAAACCGACAGAAGGCTTAGGGATAGAGTGAGGGAACACTTATATCAAATTCGTATTCAATCTAATACTAATGCTCTTTCTAAACATATTCTAGAAACTAATAGTTCACATACATTTAAGTTTTTGGTTTTATATATTAGTACACCTAGCTTGAGGGGGGGATGTTAGAAACTTTACTGAAAGAAATGAAACTAATTGGATCATCAGATTCCAGGCACATATTCACCCTGGCCTTAATGATAAGATCCCCATAAAACCAGCCCTCAAGAATAGGAGATTTCTTTCTAAGTAATTTTTTAACTAACGTCCTGCATTTTTTATTTAACGATGGGTTACTATTACTCTGTCATATATTTTTAAAATTGGTGTTTTTTACAAACATACAGTATTAGTGTTTTAGACAATATGAATTCATGAGATATTTTTGTTTAATTATGTCATATTATTCATTATCTACCTAGTTTGCATATTAACTAATTATGATGTCATTATGTAATTTGAAATGTAATTGAAGGTGTTCTCATATATATATATATATATATATATATATATATATATATATATATATTTATATATATATATTTATATATATCTATAAGGTGCGCACTTAACTGATTTGTATTTTTATGGTTTGAAGAAGCCACCTTGGTGAAAGCGCTTACCAGATATCTGTTAATAAAAGAACTGTTTTTTATCAAGAAGTCGTCTAGCAGTTTACATCTCTGAATTGGATATACCATTTTTACTTAGTCTGAAAAGACACTTTGTATGTTGATTACAGTCATCTGCGTGGCTTTGTTCTTGAGCTGTGTATATTATATGATGTTAGATTGCAGTAAAATGAATGAATAAATATGTAAACATTACTCCCAGTAACATCTTTCCAGCATACTGCTTTCGGAATCATACAGTGCAGGGATAGTTCTCAACTACTGAGTTCCTGAATGACGAAAAATGCCATCACCTGGGGAGGCAAAAGACCAAAACCAGAGACAGCTTATAAAAATTGCTGAAATAATTAAGGTGTTAGAAAAACAGGTGTTGTATTAACATGTTTTCCAAAAGTCTGAAACTGAAATTGGTGTCATTATTTCATGACTGCAGTTCTTAACCATTTGCCAGAAAATCATAAATTTTATGAGTAATAGACCAAGCAGTTGCAACCCTCACTTATGTATATAAACACACACAGACATGCACAGATATATCCACCACTTAAAGTTGCTTGTACAACTATGTCCATCTCTGATGTGTCACTACAATCAAATGAATGAATAAATACATAAATAACAGCTGTAATAATTTGTTTCAGCTCATTGCTGTGCAGCTCACTATAAATTCTCCAACAGACAGATACATACATACATACATACATACATACGTACATACATACATACATACATACTTAGCTGCAGAAATGCATCTGTTGGTACCAGGTGCTATATGAATTTCTCCAGCAATCATATGTCCTGCAACTTTTTAACATTTGGCTTCTGTAATAAGCAATCTTTGGGAGCATTTGCTTAGTTATAGAACAAACATCTGGAGGTGGCTACTTATTATAGATGCATTTGGATCTTATGAAAACACTTAAAATCACACCTCAGCTATCTCTGTGCAGAGTAATTTGCATAAGGGATTAGGAGGTAGAGGTGTGATAGACAGCAGACTCGTAGAGCACTCAGTTGGAGCCAGGAGGAAACAGACGAAAATAGCAGCTACACCGAATACCAACAACAGATAAAATAAACATTTTGAATTTAAAAATGAAGCTGTAGAAAAATTGTTTTGTGTATGATTTACATTATTTATTGCTGTTTATGGATGCAGGAAGCTTAGAGGTACAGTATGGGGGGGCTGGGGCTTGTTTAAAGCTATTTTTTAAATGCACGCATTTTTATAAGACTTTTAAATTGTGTACTAGGCTACACATAGAACTTAGTTTGTGATCTGTATGTGCACTGTTTTAAGAGATACTGTGGTTAAAAGTGTGTATATTTGTCACAGGAGTAAATGGAATTCTCTGGTTTAGATTAGTATGCTCATACAAGCTAAACAGCAACTTGGATTTCCTGATGGCTATGCTCATGTAGGGCGCAATGAGTTAATTCCTGTATTCATGAACTTATACTAGTAAGATACAACTATACTCCCAACATCTTAACTGTTATTAACTATAACTTGACCAAGAAGAATGTTTGACCATGAACAACCTAACAAGAGATAAAAATGTTATTGCTAAACCAGAGGGAATAGGGAGCAACATGGTGTCAGTGTTCAAATACTTATACCTTAAGATGTATTATTATTTGTTTAAATATACAAGCAAACATGTGACGATATCTGAAAGTGCATTATCTGTTGTACAGAAACAAACTGTAAATATAATAAAAGATAGGAGCAGAAAAGCATTTGTTATCTAATAAGCATTTGAACACGTTAATATGTAAGAATCCATGAATGCCTGTGTTTTACTGGTTTCCAAAAGTTTACAAAAATCTGAAGAACCTCCTCCAGGTTAACCCATAGTTTTACAAATAGGTGAACCTTTGAAAAAGACTAGAGATATTATTGATATTTTTTACAATTTAGAGTAGTTCATAGATTCTTACAAGGCATATACCCTGGGTGGCCATATAAAGTTTAGCCATGCAGCCAAGAGACTTTAGTGAGTGGCTTTTCCATCCTGCTTACCCCAGAAGTAAATTTGTGGGTACCCATCCAATCATCAAGGTAGAACTTGAAGGAAAGAACAGAGTGGATATGACATCCTTGGACATGATGGATATACCCTTGATAATTAATTAATTAGTTAAGCAATCTAGCAGGATTTCCTAACTATAACTGATAGCTCAATGTCAGTGAAGGTATCTAGATTTGTAATTACTGTGTCGATTTATGTGATAATTAATAAGCTGGACTTGTTTCCAAAGGCAACTACCCTACATTTTTGGCATTAAGCTTTTGGCCATTATTGGTTCCCAAGTATTTGGTTCTAGCAATCCTGTCTTGAATATGAGTGCCCATGGAGGAGTCAGTAACAAAACCAAGTTTACAGTCATGGCAAACTTGGTTAGCATTAGACCTTTGACATTTGCTTTTACCAGAGAAGTAGATACTGAAGAGGAAAACACCCTGGTCAGAGTCCTAAGGAATACCAGTTGTCATGTGCCTTTTAAATGAAAATTTTTCATTAACTTCTACTGTGTATTTCATGAGAGAGAGAGTTTGCAATATTTAAACTAGTGCGTATGTCAATATTGACATCATGGGAAAAATCATGTTGGAAAATTGCAAACCCATGGCTCCAGATGTGTGTTAATTTGAGTTTCATGGGAAGGTACACAGATGGGTTTGGAGTTTATTTGCTGGTGTGATATCTGTTTAAAATAGTCTACATCTGTAAATTAAGAGCAACTCCCTGTTTTTGCAAACTTTGGACAACTATTGACTAATTGTACACAAGGAAATTTTGAAGTTGGCTTTATTGAGAAAGTTTAGGGTCTGATTGCCTGTATCTGTACACGGCATGATTAAGTGCCTCTGCCATATAAGCAGCAAATTGCAAATGCAGGTAATTTAAAAAAGTGCAGAAAAGTTTTAAAAAATTCAAACATCCCACTGGCTAGTAGCAGTCCAACGCACTTTAAGGTTCTACAGTAATCAGAGGCCTAGAAATGGCTAGGCTGTTCTCTAGTCCCACTAGAATGCAACCAAAGCAATTCCAACTCAGATCACAGTAAATAATCAAAAAATTAAGTGCAGAGCTGATACAGTTAAGTCAATATGAGTGTAAAAGTACGTATCATATGTGCTTCTAGGCTGGGGCTTTAGTCAAGTCCAATAAAATTTGTCACAATCAGTGATGAGGATATCAGTTGATGAGCATCCCTTATTGAATGTGCCACACGTGCAGACTTACGTCCTCATGGATCCCATTCAGAAGACTTAATCTCAAAATCCCTAAAACCCAAAGTATTGAAACCATTTTTAATGCAGTGGGCAAGCACCACCTGCACCCCCCACACCCTCTGCTAATTATATATATATATATACCAACTTCAAGATCACACAACATTGGAGAAGGGGCAAATTCCATCCTTCATTATTTTGAGTTTTAGGTATTTTGAGATTCAGTCTTGTGAATGGGATCCGTCATGATAACTTTGAATCCCAGGGTAATGTAAAAGATCAAAGAGGAGAATCTAAAATGTTACTTATAGTACCATTTTGACACAGACAATACTGGTTCTCCCTTCTAATGAGTCTAGCAAAATCAGAGCCAATACTTTTAGCTCAGCAACTGGATCTCTTGGCTCAGAATAAATAATTTCTACTGCACCCTGGTGTGAGCACTTCAAGGCTGACAGTTGGATTATCTAATGCTCATCCCTTCCAGGCTCATGATTTCATAGGATGTGCTAAATATGAGTGAGGTTAGGAAGGCAAACATAAAGAAATAATACGTAGAAAAGTGGAAGAGAATGCCATGGTAAAGACAAGGATCCCAAATCAGCAAAAGCATATCTGATTTTCAACAACCTATCAAATCTTTATTAAACAAGACTATTTTATATTTCTTTGAAGGTACATGCTTCAGATTTATAGGTTCATAGGAGGTTACTGGCCTAATGGCCCTAGCACCCTTATAGGCCTAGCCAAGTTCAGCCCTTGTTCCCTTAAGGGTCTAGAGATATGGTCAATGTT
Organism: Protopterus annectens; assembly: GCF_019279795.1. Taxonomy (NCBI): domain Eukaryota; kingdom Metazoa; phylum Chordata; order Ceratodontiformes; family Protopteridae; genus Protopterus; species Protopterus annectens. The sequence goes on from NC_056729.1 coordinate 1,341,200,181, forward strand.
ATAAGCAGATCTAAATTAGCACCAACTGCCCCATTCAAGAGGGGCACAGGTGAAACCCCTGGGGTAAATTTGCAGTTAATCATCTAATTGCCCAGGTTATGCTTAAAAAGGGTTAACGAGAGGCTTTGTTTAACTTGTGTTGAAAGTTTACTCCAGAGGAGAGGCAACCTTTGGGAGAAATATCAGTCTCACCAGCAAGTCCTGTTGATGTCACATGCTGGGTTAAGGTCCCTAGAGCGAGTGAATTGTGAACTATTTGACTTACAAATGTGCAGCATTTCCTTTAATGCAGGATTAGAGATTGCTCTGTATGCAAGGCACAGGTTGCCTTTGAGTAATGTATACAATACATAGTATAGTGACAGTGATTTCAATCTGTCCACGTAAGACATTTGCTGAATACCCTGAATTTTCTTTGTGAGAAACCTTTGAGGTCTCTCCAGTTGCTGCAGATGTCTGTTTAGGTACGTACCAAAGGGAGCATTGTACTCTTATTATTGGCTTGATGAGGGAAGAGTACATGGAGGTTATAACCTCTTTTGTTCTGGAAGCTACGACCTTGCTTATGAGGTGAGCAATGTAGAAGGCCTTCCTACCCACCGTGGAGACATGGTGATCAAAAGTAAGGTTGCTATCAATCTGTGTGCCCAAATCTCTCACCACTGATTTAGAGGTTAGGGTGTTGTTATTAATATGGTAATCTGCAGGGACGATGATGCATTTTTTTGCATTGAGTTTAAGACCATGTCTTTGGTACCAATCATTGGTTTGCGTAAGTCCTTCTTGTAGAATGTTGACATCATCTGGGGACAATAGCACTTTTAAGGACAAATGTAAGCAATTAGAAATTGAACTTTTTAAATACCGGAATGTATGTCTTGATAATTGGTACCTCACGCAGTGCGTTGAGAAGAATATAGTACCAAAAGGACTAAGACTAAACAAGTACCCCAATAACATCAGGGGGAATGAACAGTTATTTAAAATAGTTTCTGATATTCTAAATGAATGTGGTATTGCTATATTGAAAGCTATGATTAATAGCAATACTGAAATTTTGAAAAATAGTAAAAAGAATATAGATAAATTACAGCATGACATCAGTAATGATATGCTTTTTAAAGTATGTGAATATAAAAGCATGTATTGTAAAGTGTTACATGAAGTTGATTTTAATGTTAACAAAAATTATAAAAGAAAACTGGGGAAGCTTGAACGTGATATAAGGGATTACAAAGATGGTAGGGCCTATGTGAACCCAATTAAATACCCTAAGAAATCATATTTTCATGGATTCCGTTCCCCCGGGGGTAGGGGTGGGGGAAGATCTTTTGAGCACCAACATAATTCTAGTAATGATAAGGTATTTTTTCATGAAGCCCAACCTTTATACAATCATTATGAAGATGAACAGAATAGTTTAACAGGTAACAATGAATTAGATCAGTTTGACCCTTTAGGGGAAGGAGAGGAGGGTCCGCGGAGGTCGGAGAGACTAAAGAAACAGAGCAGACCCTCCTCGTATGCAGAAATAACAGGGAAATACCACCAGATGAAACAGTATGGAGGAAACCCATACAGATAGAATTAGGGACTACACTTTTAGGTAGTCCTGATACCGGGATAAGGGACAATTTAGAAGAAGTACCCTTTTTGGGAACCATTAACAATACTAGCTATGATACTGGCAATAATATTTCCAATATTGAAGGAATTGTAGATTCCCAAGGTTTTACAGAGGAAGAACAGCAAGTTGATGAGAATATGGAAGTTATTAATTTTCAAGGGAATTGTAGAATTAGTACTGAAGGGAACTTCTTTATTTACAACTTTACAGAGCTTGAAGTTACTTCGGGATTTTTTGGTTTGTTTACAAAGGGATTTTCCTTTATACCTGTCAAAAAACCAAATATTGAGCAAATTTTGTTGGATATAAAGTTGTTTGCAAGGAAGTTAAATTTAAAATCCATGTTTGAGAAAGAAGAAAATGTGGTGGTAGAAACATTTAGAAGAAGAAGTTTGTTTAACCCTCCTTTACAGCAAGATATTTACCATTTTGAGACGCAAGTAATTAATATGGTGAGGGAGGGTTTTAAACATAAAGATGAGGCTAAGGAATATAGTAATTTAGAAAAAGAAGAGGTTGAAGTGTTAAGGATGTTACAAAACAATGAAAAGATAAGAATTATGAAGCCCGATAAAGGGGGAGGGGTTGTCCTGATGGATGTCTGGGATTATACACGAAGGATGCTGGAAATATTACATTCAGGGGATAGATACCAGATAGCTTCGAGAAATGAAATGAATATATGTTATAGGAAAATTGATTACTATTTAGAAGACAACTTATTACAAGGAAGTATTGATTTGGAGTTATATAATTATTTAAAAGTAAGTAGGCCGGTGATCCCAGAGATTTTCGGCATCCTTCAAAGACATAGACTTTGGCCATTTATGTGGATAAAAAATTAAAAGAATTTTATAATAATTATCCACACATTCTTATTGATTCCTGGGATTTTCTTACAAAATTTAACACAGTTTTGTACCATGAAAATTACATCTTTGTAACAATTGATGTGGTAGACCTATTTTCAGTTATACCACATGATATAGGTCTATCTTGGTTTGAACATATGCTAAGTGAATTTGGATTTTTGAGTAGTAATGACTATAGATTGGTACTTGAGAGCATGGAACTAGTGTTAAAAAATAACTTTATATATTTTCAAGGGGATATATACCACCAAGTGGGGGGGGGGTCGCTATGGGGTCATCTTGTGCCCCTATATACGCCAACATAATAATGCTCTACTGGGAGCTTGAATATTTGTTCAAGTCTAACTATTGGGATTATATCATAAAATATTTTCGTTTCCTGGATGATATTTTTATTGTCTGGAGTGGTACCCAAGATAAGATAGATGAATTTCTTGAGTATTTACATACCACCACTAATTTTTTAAGGTTTACATCTCAACACGATGCCATAAAAGTTAACTATTTGGATGTTACAATCACAAAAAATGAGATTAGGAAGTGTTATGAGTCAAGAATTTTTAGGAAAGGGTGCTTTTCTAACTCATATGTGCACTTTGAGAGTGATCACCCCTTTTTTCTGAGAAGAAATATTATTAAGGGCCAGATGATCAGGGCATCACGCATGACAAGTGAAAACGACAAGTGTGTTGAGGAAATGAAAACTATTGAAAAATTATTTTTGGAAAGAGGGCATCCATCTAAACTTGTAAAAAATGTTAAAAAAGAAATTCTGAAGAGGAGAGAGAGTGACTTCCCACCGCTTTTGATCAATTCAATAAATAATAATGGAGAAGGGGCAAGTGATTTTAGGAAAGGCAATAATGAATTAATCAAAGGGAATGATATACCTAGGTTAACACTTACTTATTATAAGGGAATAAACTGGATACAGAAAGGTATTAATGAGATTTGGATTATGTTTTCAAAGCTCAATACAGGTGTAGAATATTTTAAGCAGACTTTAAAATTTAGTTATAGGAAAAATACTAATTTTAAAAAGCTTTTTGAATTTAAAAAGGTACTTAATTCAAGTGGAGCACAGCAAAAAATGGGGACACATAAATGTGGGAGATGTGGGCAGTGTTCATTTATATCCGGGGAAAAAGAACTTGTATTAAGTGGACTAGGTAGGAAACTAAGAAGTAAAGGGTATTATACCTGTCAAACTAAAGGAGTAATTTATTTGGCATATTGTTCAGCATGTGAAAAATATTATGTTGGTAAGACTGAACGTAGGTTAAAACAACGAATTTATGAACATATGAGGGATATTAATAGAGGGAACGAAAATAATGCACTATATAGGCATACCCAGATTTGTAGAAATGCAAATATAAAATTTTGGGTTTTAGAAGAAGTTAAGGTAGGAGTAAGGGGAGGTGACTGGCAGTCCCTACTTGAATACAGGGAATTGATGTGGCAGCTTAGGCTGGACACCTGTGGTTCTAGTGGGATGAACGACTACCTTTCTATTAAGCCAGCACTAAAACTCTTAGCCAATAACCCTAAACTTTGAAAATATTATCCCTTTCAGCTTTCACTCTGTTTTTAACATACAATATATAATTGTACATTTTTAAATTATGGAACATATATACTAATCATAAGCACTTTTTAATATATTTATTTAATTAGAGTGGTAGTAATATATTTTTAGAGTTTGGATATTAATGTTATAGGGAAAGTTTTGTTGTTGCTGTAAGTAAAGGAAATACATATATATGTTTTTAATACAATTGCAACTTAAGTGGCAATTAATCAATTATTCAATGTTTAGAAAGTATTTAAGGGTGTGAGATGCAGTTTGTATTGGATTCTGATGAAGTCTTGGTGACAAGAAGAAAGCGCGCTCAATCCTGTTTTGTGTTCTGTGTGTTGTCGTATTAAATATTTTCGTTTGATTCCAGTGGACGGTGTTGCTGTTTTCTTAATCCATTGTGTTTATACTGAGAGGATTTACCCTTTATGGTAAAGCAAGCGGCGGTCTGTGCATCATCTGGGGACTCCATGACTGCTCCCAGTTTGTAGTCATCTGCAAACATTGTCTGCCACAGACCCTTTGTTTTTGCCTGTACTTCTGAGAAGTATATTCCAAACAAGAGGGGCCCCAGCACTGATCCCTGTGGAACACCACTGGCAAGGGGTCTGCTGGTGAAAGTGGAGACCCCTATTTTGACTGTATGCATTCTGTCGGTGAGCCAGTTTGCAACCCACCTGACAGTATATGGGTTTGACCCCCAGCTGGGTGAGTTTTTCAATGCAGCCTGAGTGGGGATTGTGTAACGGCCTTGGCCAAGTCTAGCTATGCCATATGCACAAATTTGCCTTTGTCCAGGGCTTTGGTGACAGTCTCGAAGAAGTCCACCAGGTTCAATGGGCAGGATTGCCCCTTAACAAAACCAAACTGGGTCAGATCAAATGCTTGAATAGTGCCTATATACTTGTTGATAAGGTCCATGATGATTCTCTCCATGTCCTTGCAAATAAGGCTGGATAGGCTAATGGATCTATAGTTCCCAGGGTCAGTGGATACGACCCCCCCACCCACTTATGCAAAGGGATGACGGTAGCTGTTTTCCATTCAGCAGGGACAAAACCACTGCTTAGGCTGTGGTTGAAAAGAGTACCCAATGGTGTTACTAACTCCTGTTTTAAACCATTGAGAATATAGCCTGGGATGTTACCAGGTCCCATAGAGGCTGTGTTTTTAGCCTTGGAGAGAGCAGTTAAGACATGCTCTTTCAAAATCGCTAAATTCGCCACAGGGGCATCCTACCGTAGTCACCACTGTCTCTCACTTGCTGTACTGGGCTAGCTTGAACTCCCTCACCTCCTTCAGTGGTATCAACTCTCACTCGCCCACAAACTAGTAAACCATCCACTAAATGTCCCATCCCTCCAGAATCTACTCCAACCCTATCGCACCACCAGACCACTAAGATCCAGCAACAAAAATCACTTGCAGATCACTAAAGCCAATAACTCTGCTGGTGAAGCACTATTCTCTTGTGCCATAGCCAAATTATGGAACTCACTCCCACCCACAATTACCTCCGTACCATCATGCACCAACTTCAAAACTTTATTAAAAGCGCACCTAAAAACATGCTGGCTATGCCCTTGCAACTCCCACTCTAATATCATCCACCCCATCCAACTACTACCTTTCTTTCACCTCCACTAACTACCTTGATGATAGCAAGCTCAGATGCTCATAAGCCTAGTACTTATTATACAGCAGGAACTTCTCATTGTTACATTTGTTAATGCCTGTTATGTACTTCACAGATAAAGATTCTAGTTGTCTACTGATGTACTATGTTCTTCATCTGTAAATATGTTGTAAGTAATTTCTATGTTAAATTGTTAATCGCTATGTAATCCAATGTAACTACTGTCTGTTTATTTTACCGTGGAGCTTTTCTCCCCGGGCCTCCGCTGAAAATGAACCCACATCCAGTCAGACACTCCCGGTCAACAAATTTAAATAAATAAATAAATAAATAAAAGATATTAGGTGGAGAATGTTTTCGGGTATATGTGGTAGGGGCAGGGGTGAGAAGTTTTCACTGAACCTGTTCGCTAGCAGGGTGGCTATTCCCACTGGTTCAGTATATGTAGTACCATTCATTACCAGTTCAACGCAAATCTGGGCTTTTCGTTTAAGGTGTCAGATGTAGGTAAAGAATGCCTTATGGTTATCCTTAGCTAGTGATGCTAATCTAGATTTGTAGTTAGCTTTAGAGGACTTTACAAGATTTCTTATTTATTTGTTCAAGCTGAGAAGGATGTGCTTCCAATTCTGAAATCATTCCTTCTTGTTCTTAGACAGCAATTTCTTCTTATTACTATATAACCTCTTTATGGCGATGTCCACCAGGCAGGCTTGTTTTTTCTTGAGAATCTTGCTTTGATCCCATCAGGAATGGCTGAGTCAATACAACTCTATAGATGTTTACATAATGCACTGGTGTATATCCCAGTATAGATGTCCTTGCCATCAGTGGAGACAGGAGCCTTGAAGTTATTATTGCCTTCTCGTAATTGGCTGTAGTCAGCTTTGGAAATGTTTTTAAGCCTAATTATCAGCTTGTCTGCCTTTAGACACCATTTATATTCTTTCTTACCAGTTAAACAGCTCCTAAAGGGGTTAATTCACCTCAGACCAACCAATAGGGACATTACTCTGCCATGGGATCTAAATTAACTAATGAAAACGCACACCCTAGCACCCTTTAAATCATCTGTTTCTGTTCTTTTTAAGAATCTCTTCTGGTTGATGTTTTTTTATGGATGTTACTTGTGCTAGAAGAATCTCTGAGATACAAGCTTTAATGTTCAAAGAATATATATAGTTTTTCATTTTTAAAATAGAGAGGGTTGCTCCACATACTAATCCTAATTTCTTGCCTAAAATATGATAGAACTATCTTTGAATCAAACTGTTCCGCACCTGATCTTCTTACCAAAGCTCCCAAACAAAGGAGAAAGAGCATTACATTACTTGGACGTACATAGACAACTGGGATTTTCATTTCAGCTGTCTGACTCCTTGGCAAAAGGTAGGAATGAACATCCTGTTAAAAAACAAACTTTATTAAACTTGCTTGTTCACTGTTTTTGTTTTTGCTTCTTCTTTCATGGAAAACCTGTACATGACCATGTCATGGCCTCTAGGGGGGTTAGTATACAGGCCATTGTGAAAGAAGAAGATTGGTCTTTTGTGTGTACTTTTCTAAATGTTGCTGTTTATATTTCACATCCAGGGTTCAGGGCTGGCTTTGCTTGAGCCATCCTCCAGGCCTTGTTGCTTTATTAATCCAGTGAAGGCCAGCTAGCCTCTGGTTTCTGTGTTCTGACTGTCTTTCCAAAATTGATGACTGCAAGAAATATAGTTTATTGAACTTTTGGACAGTTTTTCCATCCCTTTCAACTTTCTGGTTTAAAAGCCCGCATTTGTGTGGGTTTGCACTTGTTTAAGCTCCGCTCTGTGGTGCCAAGCTGAGATAAACTATTACTGGTGCCAGAAAGTCTGCTCTTCAGTTTTTCCCTTAGATCTTGCTAGTTCTTTCTCTCTTGCACTTCAAATAGCCTAATCAATTTACACTTCAACAGGTTTTTGTAGCAATTATTATAGCACACCTAAGAGCCATCAGCACTAGTCGTTCTTCATGGAAATAGCTCCAGTACTTAGTAGTTATGACCACCTCTCTTGGTATGATTAAAGAACAGTTCCATGTGCTTTCACCTATTAACACGGTGCACTTGGGCATTCTGAGGCATGGTAGCAACTTCCTCATGTACACAGACAGCCCTCTCCTATTACCTTCCAACGCTCAGACTTGTGAGAGATGCACTTGTATCACCAAACTGGAAGCTATGCACTCTCCAGCAAAGACCGGACTAGCTAGTCAGGAGGATAAGGTCAACACCTGCACCACACCACATAGAACACATAGCCCTCCAGAACACCCACTATCACAGCTCTCACATAAAAACACAAACCACACACCCACCTTCGTGGAGACACTCAATAGAAATTTACCCAAACAGCAGAAACCTCCAAGAGAGAAATGCACTTGACCACCACAACACAGCACAAACCTTAGGACACATAGCTCACCTGCACAGTGTGCCCTTCAACCTAAGCCCCTAAGGCGAAACACCTTGCCCAGTACACTAATCGTAGGTGACTCAACAGTGAAGCACACAGATGTCCCACTCACTAGGTTGAATAAGGAGAAGGTAACAGTCAGCTGTCTGTCAGGTGCCAGACTCCAGCACATAACACACGCACTCAGGTCACTCCACAACAAGTACAAGTATGACTCTGTCATTGTCCATGTGAGTGTGAATGACCTGAGATGCACCTCCCTGGACTACATGAAAAGAGACATGGTGGTGCTCTTAGATTGTGGCCCAGGCAGGTATGACACTAGCCCTGAGCAGTATCCTACGGTCACCCAGAATGATACCGCAGTACAAACTAAAAATGATTGACTTCAACAATTGGCTAAGTTTCTGGTGTCATTCTAAGGGGATCCAGCACCTTTCGGCCCCAAAACATGGACGGAAGCTCCAAAGGCGGTGGTGTCTCCATATTTATAAAGGATATGCACACCTCCAGACTAGTAGCCCAGCATAATGGATCTGAGATACTTCAGGTACAACTAACATTGGGTAAGACTGTGATCCAGGTCATAGCCTGCTGTAGGTCCCCAACCATGTCCCTAGACTCTCACTGCACGTTCCTAAGCAGCCTGGAATCTATCAAGGTCCAACCCAACACTCTCATACTAGGACACTTCAGCTACCCCTCCATCAACTGGGGAAGACTACTCAAGCACCAATACACTGGCCCAACGCTTCCTGGAATTCATCAGTTCCAATGTCCTGGACCAGCTCATTCTGACCCCCACTAGAGGATGCAACATCCTTGATATGGTTATTAGAAGATGCCATATTCTGACCATCTAAAAAAACTCCAGCTATACTCTGTGGCATATCGTGTACTCAGAGGCGATCTCTGCTTAACATACAAGGCCATGTCATACCCTGAGCTGTTGGACATGCTCCACTTAAAGAAATCCCAATCCCTCAGAGCCACACGCTCTGGGGATCTAAACCTTGTCAACACAATGAACAAAACATGCTGGAGGGATAGGTTCCTGACCAAGAGACTCCCCATACTCTGGAATAGACTGCCCATACATGTCCAGCAGAGCGCCTCATTGGCCTTCTATAAAAGGAACCTTGATGATTGGATGGGAGATAGGAAATTCACCCTGGGGATCATGTCAGTCGCCCTGCTAGACAGGGGTCCAGAGAAGTAAATGTGGGAAGAAATATCCAGAGAATTGTTATGGCTAGGCTTGCATAGGCCCTAGGGCCAATAGCCTAGTACCAACCTATGAACCTGTGAACCTATGAACTAACATAGATGACCGTTGCTCTACACCAATAGTATATCCCTCCCTGGTCAGATCTGACCATAAAGTAATCATGGAAATCCACATCTCACCATCTTTTCAGGCTTGTTGGCTGTTGGTGAAGCACCCACCAGGAGGAGAAAATGCTGAGAGAAGAAAGGAGCCACTTTTGAGATTTTAAGTATTTTTCCTCTGTTTATTTGCTACGTTTTTCTGCATAGCGCCTATTTTGAGCATTTTCTGGCTTGTTAAACTTGATTTCTGCATTAGTAACTGTATTTAGAGCACAACCTAGAGCTGTTTACTGAATTTCCTGTTTGCACTTATTTTTAAATTTTTTTTTCTCAAAACTTGCATTTTATCTGTATTTGGCATAGCACTCTTGTGTGGGGTCATTTACTGCACTGTTATAACTTGTTGATACTTGTGAACTTCTGCTATCTCTGAAAAAAACAAAAAAACAAAAAAAATCTTGCTTTTTTCCCACTTTTCTGAGATTTAAAAAAGTTCAATTACAGGCTTGCTGTTCTTGAACTGTTTGTAAGTTTCTGTGTGGCCATTTTTTGTTTGGGCTAAAGGGAAGTCTCTCTGTTGATCAGTGGCAGTGAAAAACATTGAGCAGCCTGCCTGCCCCTGTGGGAGTAGTTACTGACTTGAAACTGTAGTTTTATTGGCCATTTTGGGTCAATTCCAAAACTCCTTCATCTTCCTCTCTTAAAACCCTCTTTTGCGCGGTTTTGCGCGGTTTTGAGCATAGCGCAACAGCGGGCAGCGCCGCCTAATTGGGTTTAAACTATTCCTGGCTCCACAAAGTCTGCTCTTCACTTTTTCTCTTAGAACTGCTCTATCTCTCAATTTAAACACCATATTCTCATTCTAAGGCCCTTCACTGGTCCAATTAAGTAATCCTACAAGTTAGCACTATTAAACCATAAGCACTACTTACTCTTATACTCTCTACGATTACCCTGTCCTCTATTAGTCCGTCTTAAATTCAGTTTCCCTATATTACTCTAGCATGTCCAAAGGTTAGTCAATGGTTTCCTCTCCAGTCCAGCTGGTGAATCTGGGAATTTTGAGGCAATGTTACAACTGTCTCATGTACACGGACAACCCTCTCCTCCTCCAAACAGGTTCAAATATATGTGAGAGATGCAACTATTTAGCCAAATTGGAGGCTGAGCTCTCTCATCTCAAAACTGGTGTAACCAGTCAGGAGGAGAAGGTAACCTCACACAACACAATTCCAGTATCACATAGTCCCACCACATCAGCGAACCAAACACATAAATACACAAAACGTACTCGAGGCTCTAAATAAAAATCTACCTAAGCAACAGAGACCTCCAAAGCAGACATCCAAGCAAACGCTACCTCAAAACAAAACACGCACAACACATAACCCACAAAGTCAGTTTGCCAAGCAGCCACAGCCCTTAAGGCTGGATAACACACCTGATACTCTTGTAATAGGTGACTCTATTGTCAGACACACTGACATCCCGCTCACCAGGCTGAATAAAGAGAAGGTCACGGTGAGCTGCCTGTCGGGTGCTAGGATCCGCCACATAACGCAAGCACTCAGGTTACTCCAAAGCAAATACAAATATGACTCAGTCATTGTACATGCTGGTGTGAATGACCTGAGACGTACCTCCCTGGACTACATGAAAAGAGACATAGAGGAGCTCTCTGATCATGTAGCCCAGGCTGGTATGACCCTGACCTTGAGCAGCATCTTACCCTCACCTAGAATGATGCCACAGTACAAAGACAAAATGATCGATTTTAACAATTGGCTAAAATTTTGGTGTCATTCAAAGGGGATCCAGTGTCTGTCAGCCTGAGATGACATGCTCGACAAGCCACGTTGCTTCGCTAGGGACGGCTTGCACCTGTCACCACTGGGCTTTTGGATATTGGCAAAGGCTCTTGCCACCCCCATAGTGCCTTTTTTAGGCAAGGCTCAAAAGTCAAACCCACCCCCATAGACAGCACAAGGAACAAGAAACTAAGGGTAATGCTGCTAAACGCCAGAAGTCTTAACCTCAAGATGCACGCACTCGAAGCTCTCCTCAGTATGGAGAACATCGATATCTGTGCAGTGACAGAAACCTGGTTCAAGGCTCCAGAGAGCACAACAGCACTACCAGGCTATACCTCATATCATGATTTTCGGACCCAAAACATGGACCGAACCACAAAAGGAGGGGGAGTTTCCATATTTATCAAGGATATCCACACCTCCAGGTTAGTGGCATTGCACGAAGTATCGGAGACCATCCATGTGCAACTAACAGTGGGCAAGACTGCTTTTCAGTTTATAGCATCCTACAGACCACCCTCTCAAAGTCAGGAATCCCACTCGGCTTTCCTGAAAACATTGGAGAACATGAAGATCTCTCCGAACACCATTATATTGGGCGACTTCAACTACCCAAACATTGACTGGGAGCACTACTCAAGCCCCAGCACCTTAGCCCAAAGGTTAATACGATACAAAAGTGCAGGTCAACACCACAATGAGTAAAACGAACCTTTATTAACAAAAATATGAGCGCTTTCGCGTGCCCACAGCTGCACGCTTCTTCAGATGAATATGACATCATAGTGAAACCATTCACTATATATACAGAAAATATAATTACTAAATATGTTAATTAGTCCAATTATTCAATTATTGTTCAATTATACTATTTGAAATGCCCATTCATTTAAAGCAGTAGAGCAGAATTTGACAAAAAATAATAAGAATAAACATGGTTGTTACACCATATCCCCGATCATTATATTAATCTCATCAAATGATCAGCGAACACCATAAGTAATGTTGAATGTCTATACATCTATCTAGATTACCCATATCTAATAAACTTTCAATTATTTAACAAAAACCAGCATATGTAACATATCCAACATTTAGAAAAATATATATAAACGGGTTAGCAGCAGTATGAAAAAATATATATAAACGAGTTAGCAGCAGTATGAAAGAAATTTTTTGATGTGTTAATTCCTATTCCACAAATAGATTTATATTAAAATTATTAAAACAAATATATATATATATATATACAATTTTGTAAATAAATAAATATCCATAAATAGTTAAATATATATATATATACTACAATTCATAGCTATTAAGCAAATAATTCAATAAGAAAATAATTCAATATCCGTTTATTATAAAATTTTTTAAAAACATATATTTAAAACACAAATTGATAAACACTTATAGTTAATATTCATGCAGTGACGAATGTTTATAAATACTCATAAAATCATATAGGTGCTTTTATAGCTATACAAAATCATTTAATGGTCTATTGAAATGATTATCAGTGTATGAGACTTTATGTGAAGTGACCATAATGATGTTAGTCACCATGTAAATAACTAACCATATAATTATATAGTTAATAATAGAAGTAAAGTTAGTACTTATGTTATTAGAAAATAGATAAGTAACAAGATATATACCTGTATATAAATATATTATTATTAATATCTTACTAAAAATATATTTATAAAAATATTTTTCATTATTGTTACATATTTTCTTCTATAATTTTAATAAATATAGACTATTTAGTTAATTGATATCTTATTATAAAGGACTGGAAATAAGTATGTATCCAAAACATTTATATATATTCTATATTTCCTAAAATCAAATATATATATCAATTTGTTTATCAGGTTCACAAAATTAATGATATTTGCGCTTTTTCAAAAATGACCTAATACTAATATAACTGTTTAGGCCAGGATATTGCTGTGCCCGAAATCTAAAAATCCAATCCAATTCTAAATTTTCCAAATTATTAAAATTATCCCCTCTTCTATTATTTATCGGTCTTTTTGTATCACCCTGAACCCAAATTTATGTGTTGGAAATTCTATGATATGTTTTGAAAGGGCATTTTTGGAATCTGCTTTCTTAATGGCATATAAATGCTCTTGTATCCTGTCTTTTAATTTCCTTGTCGTCATCCCAATATAGAAGGCAGGACACCTCTCACATGTGGCCAAGTATATTACATTATTGTCTTCACAATTGGCAGAACATTTAAATTCAAATGCAAATGATAATTCAGGATGCACAAAGTCTTTGTCTGTTGAAATCCATTGACAGGAACTGCATTTTCCACACGGATAGGTACCCGTAGATGTCCTACAGTATATCGTATCATTTAACTTCTCATTGCATAGTATCCTTTTTAAATTTTTCATATTTTTATAAGTAAAAGTAGGTTTTTCACCTACTATTCTTTTGATTTCATCATTTGTAATCAATATAGACCAATGCTTACTAATAATATTTGTTAGATATTTATTATCACTGGTGTAACTAATTATGCATCTAACCTGTTTAGAATCTTGTTGTTCATATTGCTGTCCTTCTAATTTGGATCTGTAAAATGTAATCTGTTTCGATCCATTAATAAAATTCTCTTTTATAGTAGCCACTGTTCTTGGATTATATCCTCGATCTATAAATAATCGTTCTAATTTATCAAATTCATCACTACGTTCATTTTCATTTTGGCATATTCTATATAGCCTAGTGTATTGTCCTCTCACAATATTATTAAAAATAAATCTCGGATGCATACTTTCATGTTGTAGTAATGTATTTTTCCAACATTTTTTCCTATAAAGGGATGATGTTAATTTTCCTTTTCCATCTTTTTTAATATGCAAATCTAGAAAATTAATATTAGAGTACGAATATTCAATTGAAAACCTTAAGAAATCAGTTGTTTTTTCTAGATCATTAATGAAAGTTTTTAATTCATTTGGACTTCCATCCCATACTAGCAGTATGTCATCTACAAATCTTTAATAGGCAATCACCTTACAATAATCAGGATGTGTGAATAGGTTAGTAATTTCCCATTTATAAACTGCCAAATTCGCATAAGTATTACAAGAGGGGGTGCCCATGGCCACCCCCCACTGTTGGATATAAAATTGGCCGTTAAACATCATTACATTATTTGTAAAAACTATTTCAAGTAAAGCATTTATTAAAATCTATTCATGATTATTGTAAGAAGAAAGTCTATTCAATAAAAATCTTATTGCTTCAAGTCCAAACGTATTGGGTATAGCCGTAAATAAACTTTGAACGTCTAAAGTGACCAATAAATGTTTATCCTGAATTTTTCTTGATAAATTATTAAAATTGTTAAGTAGCTGATAAGGATGGTCGGAATTCCATTAACCAATGGTTTTAATTTTCTTTCAATAAAAATAGAAATATTTTCTGTAACCCATTGATGTCCAACTACTATGGGGCATAATGGTGGTGGCATGATGCCTTTGTGCATCTTGGGTAGTCCCTTAATATATGGTATAGTTGGATGTTCAATGAATAAGAACATATAAAAATCATAACTGACTTGTCTTGTTAACAATAAGTCATATATATTCTGATGAACCTCATATATTAACTTATCTACCACTTTAATATCTATTTGTTTATAAGTATTGTCATCTTGTAATAAAAGTCCCATGTAGTATATGTAATCTTTTGAGTTCAAAATAACCATCCCTCCCCCTTTATCAGCAGGTCTTATTACAATTTCTGAATTGTTAGCTAAAGCATTCATTGCAACTCTCTCATCATTAGATACATTATAAAATAATGATAAAGATCCTTTTCTATATTCCGAATAATGTTTATACAAATCATTCTCACATGCCTTTAAAAAACAGTCTAAACAGGGATGCAAAGCAGGTGTAAATGCGCTTTTTCTTTTAAAGCATTCAAAAACATTCTGTGTACCACTGGCATTATTATCTTTCTGTGTAGTTGATTTAAAAAACATTTTCAAAGCAATACTACGTACAAACATTCGTAATTCAATTAATATACTGGATATGTTACCTATTTGTGCTGGTATGAAGCTTAATCCCCTATCTAATAGTTTGTAGTCCGTTTCTGTTAACATGAGGTCAGATATATTAAATACTAAGCTATTCAGTCTCTTTGCCGACCCCTTTTGTTCAAGGGCTCTTCCGATGGTCTCCTTTTTCTTCTCCCCAGGCTCGTTGATCTTCCTCTTGTGTCCCTCCTTTGCCGAACCGGAAGCGGTAAAAAAGAATCTATGTTGGTTTGTTGTAACTTTGGTTTCGCTCCTAGCCCCAGGTGAGAGGCTAAAGCCATTTGATTAGGAGGCGGTGTATTGATGTCATCAGAAAAAAATGGTCTATGCCTATCAACTGATGGTTCCGTGCTGCGATCACTGGCTGTGGCTACATTTGTTACATTTGTTAAAGGGGAAATGTCAGACATTTCATTCATGAATTGTCTCTCATTCACATTCGCCATTTCGGCTCTTTCGGCTCTTTGTGTTCCTTCTCCTCGGTTAAATCTGGACCATACAAAGACCTGGCCACTGGCAAAGTCTTTTTGGTCCCTTTGTAGTTTTCGTAATTTAATGGCTTGTAGTCTCTCTCCATACGCACTGACTTGGCCAATAAGATTCTCAAGTTTACTAGAAAACATTTCCCCTTTAAATCTTTTAGTTAGATCTTTATATAGCACATCAGTCTTTTCACTCAGATCATTTTCTATAGGAAGAAAATAGTCGATCAATAATTTAATATAATTAAAGCTAAGCTCTAAGTTCATTTTTTGCCAGCTTTTAAGAAGTTCAGGATGGCTGTTGCCGTATGACGGCATGCAGAGGACCCTCATTCCTCTAGGGACCACTTTAAAATGAAGGCATGCCTCCAAATGACGGCGCTGCCAAATTAGCCTGAATTGTTTGTATAAGCTGTTTTCAAGTTCTCTGTACAGCGGGTTAAAATCATTCAATAAATTGACAGTACCTGTTTCCACAACATTATTCTGTGCCAGTAAATCAGCATTAAGTAAAGGGTTAGCTTTTAGTTCCATCAGATTGTTCCATTTGGCATTCGCCTGAGTTCTTTCGGGAATGTAGTCCAGTTCCAATGAAGACCCTTCCATCGTGTAGAGAGCCGGTAAGCAGCGAAATAAGACCAACAGTAAGAAAAAATAGCAGACCTCTCTCTCGAAGTTAACCAGCATCCAAAGTCCAAAGGATAATACGATACAAAAGTGCAGGTCAACACCACGATGAGTAAAACGAACCTTTATTAACAAAAATATGAGCGCTTTCGCGTGCCCACAGCTGCACGCTTTTTCAGATGAATATAACATCATAGTGAAACCATTCACTATATATACAGAAAATATAATTACTAAATATGTTAATTAGTCCAATTATTCAATTATTGTTCAATTATACTATTTGAAATGCCCATTCATTTAAAGCAGTAGAGCAGAATTTGACAAAAAATAATAAGAATAAACATGGTTGTTACACCATATCCCCGATCATTATATTAATCTCATCAAATGATCAGCGAACACCATAAGTAATGTTGAATGTCTATACATCTCCGAACACCATTATATTGGGCGACTTCAACTACCCAAACATTGACTGGGAACACTACTCAAGCCCCAGCACCTTAGCCCAAAGGTTCCTGGAAATTATAAACTCAAATGCTATGGAACAACTAGTCACCACTCCCACAAGAGGGGACAACATACTAGACCTGATTATTACCAACATGGGGACTCTATGCTCCACACCAGAAGTATATCCCTCATTGGTAAGATCAGACCATAAATTAATTTCACTGGATGTCCACATCCCGACCCCACCCCCAGCCCAGAAAACCACAGTGAAAAACTTCTCAAAAGCGAACTTCTCACTTCTCAAAACCAAAGTGGAATCCTTCAAGGCCCCAGGGCCAGTGGAAACTACGGCCCAAACTGCAGAATCCTATATAAATGCATTCTACGGACATCTCCAGGAATGCATGGATCATGCTATCCCAAACAAAACCAAGACCCAATCATCCAAAGGCAGGCATCCAGTCTGACATGGGACCAGATGGCGTCCCAGGTTGCATCCTACATGAACTCCAAGAGGAACTAATCCCTCAAATAAAACAGCTATACAATCTCAGCCTCACTACAGGATATGTGCCCACAGAATGGCGTACAGCAACAGTGGTCCTACTCCACAAAGGTGGAGCCTCTACGGACCCTGGAAACTATCGCCCCATAAGCCTGACTAGCTTAGTCTGCAAGGCTATGGAGAGGATCATCATGGAGCTCATAAACAAAGACATTGGGGACCTACAGACACTAGATCCTACCCAGTTCGGCTTTGTCAAGGGCAGATCCTGCCTTTTGAACCTCGTTGACTTCTTCGAAACAGTCACCAAAGCCATAGATGAAGGGAAGGTAGTCCACACAGCCTATCTGGACCTTGCAAAGGCATTTGACACAATACCCCACTCGGGCATCATAGATAAGCTATCCAGCTTAAATATAAACCCCTATGTCACAAGATGGGTCGTAAACTGGCTCAAAGACAGAACCCACAGAGTGAGAGTTGCTGGAGTCATGTCCGACTCGAAACCGGTCACAAGTGGCGTCCCACAGGGTTCTGTCCTGGGACCACTCTTGTTCGGTATATACTTTTCCGAGGTACAGGCAAATGTGGGAGGACTGTGGCTCACCAAGTTTGCAGACGACTGCAAACTGGGCGCCATAATCAACTCTCCAGCTGACACAAACATCCTTCAAAAAGGTTTCACAGAGACAGATAACTGGTGCCAGCGCCATGGTTAAAAGCTAAATGCTAAAAAATGTATAGTCATACCCTTTGGCAAAAACAATGTGCCCACAAATTACCACATAGGCGGAAACCCATTAAGTACAGAGAAAGTTATTAGTGACCTGGGGACCCAAGTTGATAACAATGTCTCCTTTGAAAACCACATTTCCAAAGTGGTTAGAAAGACCTTCTACATAGCCCACCTCATCACGAAGGGTTTCACATCTAGATCAAGAGAGGTAATTGTGCCCCTTTATTCATCCCTCATCAGGCCCATCATAGAATACAATGCCCCTTTTGGGATGTACCTTACCCGACACCTGCAGCAATTAGAAAGACCCCTAAAGTATCTCACCAAGAGGATCAAGGGTCTCAAACAGATGCCATATGCTGCTCGGTTAAAAAAACTCCAGCTCTACTCAGTTGCATACCGCCTACTTCGAGGCGATCTATGCCTGACATACAAAGCTATGTCAAATCCAGAATTAATGGACATGCTCCACCTCAGTAAATCTAAATCCCTTAGAGCCACCTGGGGACTTGAACCTCAGCACAGAAATAAATAGAACTTGCTGGAGGGACAGGTTCATAACCCAGAGGCTCCCTTCGCTCTGGAATAGAATTCCAGTTCATGTGAGGCAGAGCACCTCACTGAATCTCTTCAAGAAGAATCTCGATAGGTGGATGGGGGATCGTAGGTTTGTCCCAGGGATTACTCCTGTGTCACTATTAGACAGAGGCACAGTAAACTAAACCTTAAAAAGGGAACAGTATACTCAAATCAAGGGGTGGCGTAAGCCATACAGAATTGGGCTAGGCTTATAATTGCCCAGGGCAGATAGCCTAGTATGAACCTATGAACCCACACCCCCACAAAAGTAACCACCTAGAAAAACTTCTCTAAAGCTTTCTTTGGACTCCTAAAAACAAAGGTGGTTAACTTCATGGGACCCATGCCAATGGAAAGTAGCTGCATGACTACCAAATCATACACCAATGTACTGTACAAACATGCACATAAATGTATGGAACTAGCCATACCCAACAGAACCGGGACACTCTCCTCCAAAAAAAGGAAGCCAATCTGGTGGTCCCCTGCCATTAATAAACTCTATAAGAAAAGGAAGAAACTGTTGCAGAAAAAGGTGTCCCAAAACTGGAAAAACTCTCTTATTAGCCTCAACAAAAAGTTAAGATCCGTCATCAAATCCCCTAAAGCCAGCTATGAAGGCAGAATTGCAGCAGACACTAAAACAATCACAAAGCCTTTTATAGTTATATCAAGAACCTCCACGGCAATACCCAGATTTGCTCTGAGTTACTGCACAATGGTACTTCCTACACTGAGCCAACAAATATTGCCAACATACTGGCTGACAGACTCGGTGCCAACTTTACCCCTCTCTCCCTCCCTAAAGGACCAATCACAATACCGGACGAATGCCAGGAAATCAGCATTACTCAGCCCAGGCTAAAGCTGCATTCTCCAAGGCCAAGAATACAGCTTCTATAATATCCCTGGCTGTGTTCTACATGAACTACAAAGCGAACTGGCACCACATATGTGTGCCCTATTCAGTCACAGCCTCACCTCAGGCTTTTTCCCTACTGAATGGCAGACTTCTCCAGTCATCCCTATTGATAAAGGGGGAGCGACTACAGACCCTGGGAACTATCGCCCCATTATCCTGACGAGTCTGATATGTAAAGCTGTGGCGCGCATTATCATGGACCTGATTAACAAAGATATAGGAAATCTCCAAACTCTAGACCCCACGCAGTTTGGCTTTGTGAAAGGGAGATCATGCCTGCTCAGCCTGGTTGACTTCTTTGAGTCAGTCACCAGGGCTGTGGATGAAGGTAAGGCAGTGCATACAGCCTACCTCGATCTGACCAAGGCCTTTGATACAATTCCTCACTCGGGAATTATTGATAAACTCACCAAACTAGGCATCAACCTCTATATCACTAGGTGGGTTGCAAATTTACTCACAGATAGAACACACAGTGTGAAAGTAGCAAACTCCAAGTCAGACTGCCGACCAGTCACGAGTGGAGTCCCACAAGGATCGGTCCTGGGTCCTCTCCTGTTCAGCATCTACTTCTCAGAAGTCCAGGCCAACACAAAGGAACTCTGGCTGACCAAGTTTGCAGATGACTGCAAGCTGAGAGCTCTTATCATCTCTGCAAGTAATACAGACATCCTACAGAAAGGCCTCACTGAGACCATTGACTGGTGTTGAAACCATGGCCTTAAGCTTAACACCAAAAAATGCATTGTCATCCCCTTTGGTAAAAACTCAGTTCCCACTAACTAACACATCAGTGGGAGCCCAATGAACACTGAAGATGTTAGAAGAGATCTGGGGACGCAGGTTGACAGCAACCTCTCCTTCGACCATCACATTGCCACTGTAGTCAGAAAGTCCTTCTATGTGGCACATCTCATTACCAAGGGGTTTGGATCTAGGAAGAAAGAGGTCATCGTCTCACTCAACCCTTCCCTCATTAGACCAGTCATCGAGTATAATGCCCCATTTGGCATGTACCTCACTAGAGACCTGCAACAACTGGAGAGGTCATAGAAGTACCTCAAGAAGATGATCCTAGGCATTAAACACATGTCCTACATGGACAGACTCAAAAGACTCCAGCTATTTTCTGTCTCATATCATCTACTTGGAGGTGATCTCTTCTTGACTTACAAAGCCATGTCTGACCCAGCTCTGTTAGAAATGCTACATCTAAAGAAATCTCAATCCCTCCACACCACATGCTCCAGAGACCTCAACCTCATTACCACAATGAACAGAACATGCTGGAGGGACAGATTCCTCACCCAGACACTGCCCATGTTATGGAATAGACTTCCCATACATATCAAGCAGACCACCTCACTGTCCCTCTTTAAGAGGAATCTTGATGAGTGGATGAGTAATAGAAAGTTCATCCCGGGGATCACTCCAGTGGCTCTACTTGATAGAGGCACTGGGAACTAACGTCGGGTGGCACGATGACAGGGCACTTCTATGGGCTAGTCTTGTAAAGGCTCCAGAGCCATTAGCCTAGTACACACCTATGAACCTATGAGCAGAGAATGTTACAGTGAACATAACACAGCATACAAGCACATATAATACCAAATAAGTTGTCAGAAACACACACTACACTCACCACATGACGTATGGACTAGACAGATAGACCCACATATGCTGAGTCTTAAATGCAATCTTTTGTAAGCTATAAAGATCACTCAGACCTTGCACTTACAATGAGTATCCTCAGCAACTCCAAAAAATACTGTCAAAACAACAACCATGACGCACACACAACCACATTTCACTGTGTTTCAACTTCAAAGCCCATAAGGTATACACCACATAATCTAATATTCTGGTCATAGGAGACTCCACTGCATGACACATAGACGTACCACTCACCAGATTGAGTAAGGAGAGAGTCACGGTTCATTGCCTGTCAGGGGCTGGGATCCACCAGGTATTGTAAATACTCAAGTGATGGCACTACAAGTACCAGTATGAGTCATTCATAGTTGGGTGTAAATGACCGGAGACACACCTCCCTGGACTATATGAAGAGAGGCATGATGAAGCCCTCGGACTATGTGCTCTAGACTGGTATGAGCCTATCATTGTGGAGCATTCCACCAAAGATGATGCCACAATATGAACAGGAAATGATTGGCTGTAATAATTGCTTAGATTTTGGTTTCATTTGAAGGGGATGTAATATTTCTCCTCTTGGGAGAATATGGTTGGCAGACCACTCTTCTTTGCCAGGGATGGTCTACACCTATTCCCTCTAGGCTTTTGAATATTGGCTAAATCTTTCTACACTCCCACAGTGCTTTTTTAGACATTGATAACCTGTTAAACCTGTGACAAAAGGAGATACTGCCAGCACAGCTAGCTGGAATTTTGTAAATATATGTCATTGGTGAATATCAAAATGATTTATACAAGATGTGTGTGTTACAAATATATTAGAACTGTATGTCATATGTATATCAAACTGCTTGTACAAACGTGTGTGTTGAAAATGTATTTACAGAGTGCTGTGTTTTAAATGTAACCACAGTGTGCCTTACTGGAAGAGAACAAAAATGTACCTGCACTATTGTAACTGTTTAAATGTATATGCTTAACAGAGGAAACTGGAGGGTTAACCTCAATCCAGCAAACTTTAAAAAAAATCTGAAATTAAATTACTTTGTAGGCTGTGCAATAAAGAGGCTATCTTTCAAGTTTTCACTGCAGCTAGAGACACAAAGTCTGTACTAGGAAGCTTTCTGTATTGTCCTTGGAGCAAACTAATTCCTACTTTTGAAGCATGAAGGAATGCAATTGTTTTATGACTTCCAGCATCTGCCAAAGATCTGAGCAAAAGCCTTTGTCTGTATTTTTTACAAGTAGATGCTAAATGCTGCCAGCTTCTAGCAATGGGGGGTTAGCCTGGAAACTCAGTCAGATGACCAGAAATTGTGTCATTCTCTAAGCTATCCCAGCAGTAATATTTTAGATATTAATTTGAGAAGTCTCTTAGTGAGACAGAGCATTCTGACCTGACAAAAACAACAACAAGAACCATTCACCACATCTGCCTTCCTCTAATGAAGTAAGTTTCTAGGGAACAGTACAACTCGCTTAGATACAATCAGGAATATAGTTAAGCTTAGTTTAGATGTTTTTCTTTATTTTTATAAGCCTGTACTACAATGTTATTTCAAATATTTCCTGTAGTTTTGAACTTTGATGTCACTGTGAATATATATTTAGTATTGTATTGTATTGTTCTTTTATTATTTATTAGTAAATGTATTCAAACCTTTCATTGTGGCTGATCTGTGTACACCCAAACACCTCCAGGACATTCCACCCGTGCAAAGGGAGGAAGCAACATGGGAAATTTCCAAGCTGCTTGAAAAACGTGTCAACCAGCCCGTCCCCCCAGACCAGTCCAGATTAGGCATCTATTTCATGTTCTTTTTATTGCCAAAGAAGATTGGGAACTTAAGGCCCATTCTGGATCTTTCAACCCTAAACATATTGGCTGCCAAGACAAAATTATGGATTGTCACTCACCAGTCCTTTCTGCCTGTGAAGATAAGTGATGGCTGCCAGCCTAGCCAGATAGAACTTTGTATATAATTCTGTCATTGGTAAATATTAATATAAGCCACAGGTTTGTTCTCTTAAATGGGGAAAATGGTGTTAAATGTAGAACTGCAAAAATGTAACAACAGTGCACGCTGCTGTAACAAAGCTGAGAAGTCAATTCTTTGATGCCAAAACTCGGAGCCACAATGTCTAGATAAAGGCATTCTGCCCATTGTTTTGAGGCCAGAGTTAATGGCTAGAATTTCCATGAATAATTTATTTTATTGCTTATTCCTGACCAGCTGCAAGATCAAAATGGCTATTAACCTCTAAGAGTCTGTTAGCCTGGGAACCAGAAAGAAATTATGTAATTTGAAATGAATCAGTGGTACTGTGTTATCGATTTAAGGACAGAAAGAATGAGAGCATTTGAGCATTTGTCTTGAGAGCATCCAACTCACCACTCTGCTTGTGTCTCTATGTAAGTAGGATTTTAGAACTGTGTTTTATCTTAGATATAGCTAGGAAGATTAGACTAGTTTGTTTTTCTGTGATGTCAGAACTTTGCTACTGTATTATTTTAAGTATTTCTCTGTGATCTCTGAACTCTTGACTAGCACTGTGTAGAAAGAAGTATTGTCTTGTGTTTTTTTTTATTTATTATTAAATATCTTTAAACCTTTTAACTGTGGCTGTTTTGTGTAGAGATAATTTCAGCTCTAAGAGTACATTGCATGTGTATAGTGGTACTGTACCAAGTCACTCCAAATAAGTCTTGAGTGTTTGGTTGCATTTACCATTTGGATAATAATATTGCACAGTATAATTGGACACCCTTTCATAGAGGCCTTTGAGTAGCTGATAAATATTAGCTGGGTGGTGGCAGTGATTTCTACCATATAGTCTGGGTAAAAGCGGCACAGCTGGAGAACCTGTACCAGTCTTCCCCAGGAGTGTCTGTGTGGTTGTATAAACTCTTATCTCAAAGTGTGTGTGTGTGTGTGTGTGTGTGTGTGTGTGTGTGTGTGTGTGTAAGCTACTTGGGCAGGAACACAAAGCATGGGTTGGACAGAGAGGGTGCTTGAGGTTTTAGCTTGCCCACTAGGCTGAGATCTGGACCCTGTAGCTATGCCAGTGGGAAGTCTTATTTGGGCCCTGGAGGAAAGGGAGAAACCAGCCTCAGACTTTCCCTATATGGATGCTCCTCACTGGCATTAGTGGTGAGGATTGAGGCTCCTTGATTGCTGAGCCAGTGCACGGTTGTCACACTGTCCTTTCTGCAGAATGATGACTGGATGTGCTCAGTGGACCTCCAGGATGCATACTATCCCATCAAAATGAGCAGGCGCTTTCGGTGGTTTCTCCTTTTTCAGCTGGGGGCCAGTCACTACCAATTCAGCGCACTACCCTTTGGGTCTCACAACCACCCCCAAGGTGTTTACCAAAATGATGGCAGTGGTGGCAGCTCACCTGCAGCTGTAGGGATTCTAGGTCTTCCCCTACCTGGATAATTGACTCCTCTCCGCCCCCACCAGGCATCGCCTCTGCCAAGCTAGGGATCTCCTTCTCCAAACCACCCATCAGTTGGATATAAACATAAATCTCAACAAGTCCCAATTGGATCCGGTACAAACTCTAGACTTTATTGAAGCTCGGTTAGACACCATTCAAAGCAAGGTTTTTCTGACGCCAGACAGATTTCAATCCCTCAGACATCATGTGTTGTACATTGTTATGACCCAATATACCCCTGCAGAGTCAGTTCTTCAGGCATTGGGGTCCATGGCGGCCACTATTACCATCATCCCCATGGCTCGTCTGTGAGGGTTCTTCAGTGGACCCTAGCGGCCCAGTGGTCCTTACTAGATCTACCTTTATCCCATCCAGTTCATGTGTCTCAAGCCTGCATGGATTCACTTGTATGATGGCTCCAGTCTCCGGATCTTCTTCTAGGTCGTCCCTTTGTCCTTCTGGCCCCAATGAACATGGTGACCATAAACACCTCCCTACTCGGGTGGGGGGCATTCCAAGGGAAGGACAGTCCAAGGCACGTGGTCTTCCCTGGAGACCAAACTACATATCAACATCCTGGAGATGAGGGCAGTACTACTGGCGTTACAAGCTCTTCATGCCCATCTTCCCCGATGGACGATTGCTGTCCAGACAGACAATATGTGTGTAATCTGGTACATCAACAAACAGAAAAGAACCAGGTCTTATCTCCTTTGTCGCAAAGCCATGAGATTGTGGGAATGGGCTATCTCCACCGGCCTTTTTCTGGTGGCAATGCACAGTCCGGGGAGGTCCAACATTCTGACAGACAGGCTCAGTGTATCTATTCTGATGCCTTATGAGTGGTCTCTGAATCCTTCAGTAGCAGAACAGATTTTCCTAAAGTGGAGTCAGCCTTGTTGCAATCTCTTCGCCTCTCCTTCCAATGTGAAGTGCAGCAAGTATTTCGCTCTGAACCCCCCCTTCGGGGAAGCCCCAAAGATACATTCTGGTTCATGCTTGGCCCTCTGGTCGTTTGTATGCTTATCCTCCTCTTCCCCTAATACCAAAGTTCATTCAGAAAGCTCAATGGCTGGGGAGCTTAGTGATTCTCATTGGGTCTATATTGCAAGCTCAAAAGCCCTAATAACCGAATAAAAAAAAACAATGACACATATTCTGCGAACTGCGAATGCACCGAACTCCCTAAACCGTGAAATTCAAAAGCTTGAACAGTCATAATTGTCCCACCCCATCGCATGCTACATACTACCTACCCAAATAAACTAAATAAACACATACATACACTAACCAAAACCCTACTTCTAACCCTAAACTTAACCCTACTTCTAACTCTACACTACATCTTGCATATGCCACCATCTATGCACTTACCTTAACCCGCACCCTAACCTTAAGGTCAGTAACTATTGGACACTTATCTTACAGAGCTATACCACTGAAGGGCCAACCATGACGATTCGACATTTCAGATTTCGCATTTCAGGGCAATCGATGTCTACGTGGTTCAATGGAGACATGTCGGCGTTTACTTATTCGGGTAAGTGCGTCTTTGAGGATGTAATAGGGAACCATTCTCATTGCCCCCTTTTGGCCTCACCAAGTATGGTTACCCTGTCTGTGGTCTCATGTAGTGTGTCCTCCTTGGACATTAGATCTGGTTCCCGATCTGATCTCGCATGCTTCAGGGATCCCGCACCCAGATCTAATCATTCTGAAGCTTACAGCTTGGCTTCTCCAGTTCCAGTGATAGCTAGGACCCCCAGGCTGTCTTCTCTGGTTAAGAAGATTTTGGTAGCGGCTCACAAATCGTCCAATAGGAAAGTTTACTCCAGTAAGTGGAAACGTTTTTGAGTTGGGTATCCCAACATGACTTGGATCCTTTCACTGCTCCATTTCCCGCTATTCTGGAATTTTTGGCAAATATTTTTCATCAGGGTGCCAGTTTTTCTATGGTTAAGATTCAGCTGGCAGCTATTTCCTATTTTCATATAGGAAACAGTTTGGCTTCCCTAGCTTCTTCCAATCTTTTTAAAGCCTTCTTAAAAGTTACCTTTTTACTTTGGCCTCCAGTCAAGGACACCACACCACCTTGGGATCTTACTCTTCTTCTACAAGCTTTGGTTTCTTCCCCTTTTGAACCTGCAGCTAAAGTGGATTTGGAGTTTTTGTCTTGGAAGGCAGCTTTTCTGGTAGCTATTACTTTGGCCAAAAGAGTTTTGGAGATTCAGGCCTTATCTATTAAGCCTCCTTATATGGTGTTCCACAAAGTTAGGGTGTACTTATGCATGGACCCTTCCTTTCTCCCGAAAGGGGCTTCGGAATCCAACATTAATCAGGTTATCAATCTCCCTGCTTTCTTCCCCAACTTTCAGAATAAAGGAGAGTATAAACTGCACTTGCTTGAAATTCATAGGCAGTTGCATTTTTATTTGCATAGAACAAAGTCCTTTCGCAATTGGATCAACTTTTTATTTCCTTTCTAAACCCTTCTTAGGGAAACCAGTGTCAAAGGTGACTATTGCCCGTTGGATCTCCCAGTGCATCCTTTGGACGTATACA
The DNA here is from genome assembly GCF_019279795.1 of Protopterus annectens. Taxonomy (NCBI): domain Eukaryota; kingdom Metazoa; phylum Chordata; order Ceratodontiformes; family Protopteridae; genus Protopterus; species Protopterus annectens. Next base: position 1,341,227,511 of record NC_056729.1, read on the forward strand.
GCCAAAGGTTTATCTCCCCCAGGTCAAATTAAGGCACATTCTACTAGGTCTATGACTACTTCAGCTGCCCTTTGGTCTAGGGTTTCATTGGATGACATTTGTTCTGCGGTGACCCCATGGGCATTCTCACACATTCATTGCTTACTATAACTTGGATCTCCTGTCCAGAGGCAGGGCATCCTTTGGCTCCGGTGTGCTTCATAATATCCTTCCATGAGGACCTCCCAGGGTCTTCTGGTAGCTGGGGACTCTGTACTCACCATAATGTTCCATCTGAGGTGTTGCTCTTCATTTGTCTTCAACCATCCCTCCCTCCCTCCTTCACCCTACATTTTGTGGGCTGTGCGATGCATTGGGTGGATAAGACATAACCCTTATTTTGGCAAGCTTTTGTTTTCCCTATGGTGCTTTCAAGATACTAATACTAAAGAGTTAGGCTTATGGTTAGGTCATGATGTCCTGGTCAGCACCAAACTCGATCTCAGGGGAGGAGGAGGATGGACATTACGGGTAGGAGAGGAGCTTGGAGCCTGGATCTGATGCTAGAAAATGAGGTTGTGTTAGATCTTTGCGGGATCCAAGTCCCACAGGTTAAAGACAAATGAAAAGCAACAACTCAGGTGGAATGTTATGGTAAGTACACAACTTCTTTTTTCAAGCACTTGGGGTTTTCTCTTGATTCAGCCAGTACAACTATCTGGCAGTTTACCCCCTCTCCTGCATATACTGCTGGTACATACACACATGAATGCTCTCTTTCAATGGCTTCAGACCCTGCTAAGTTAAGCAAAATAAATACCCTTGTATGTGGATGTCTGTCAGAAAAAAACTGCTTGTATGAAAATGTATTCTTGCTCAAAAACTCTCCAATTCTCTGCAATATTATGATCAAACACAAGTGGACTGTGTCTGCGAAATGCCTCTGCCATGTCAACATACAGTAGTAATGGTGCTTGAAATTATGTACAAACATACACACACATATATATGCCAGACCTTGTAACTATGCCCAATAGCACAACAGACACTTTGAAACAACTGCACCTTGCTAAATAAGTTTCCGTAGCACAAGAACACTTTAAAATCACTCTAAAGTCACTGTACTTTGCAAAACCACCATTTATCAGTGCAAGAAATACTTTGGCATTTACTTCTCAGAAGTCAAGGTCAATGTCAGTGGTCTCTGGCTGACTAAATTTGCAGATGATTAAAAATTAGGAGCTGTCATTAAATCTCAGGCTGACACAAATGCTCTCCAGGAGGGGCTGACACAAATAACTGGTGTCAGAGCCATGGACTAACACTAAATGCCATGAAATGCATAATAGTATCCTTTGGGAGGTCATCCATCCCTGGTAAATATATTAACAACACAGCCCTTAGAGTTGACCCAGTAGTCAAGGACTTAGGGACACACACACAGATAATAATCTAGCCTTTGATCATCACATGTGTACAGTGGTGAGGAAATCATTCTATGTTGCCCAACTTATAAATAATGCTATGGCATCTAAGTCCAAGGAAGTCATTGTTCCACTGTATTCGGCATTCATCAAATCTATCGAGTACAATGCCCCCTTTGGTATATACCTAACCAGGCATATCCATCAACTGGAACACCCACTGAGGTTCCTTACTAAAAGAATACAGGGCATAAGTAATATGTCCTATGCAGACTGCCTTAAGGTCCAATCCCTGTATTCTGTCTCCTACAGGCTTTTGAGAGAAGATCCATGCCTGGCATACAGGGCATTGTCAGACCCCACTCTGATGGACCTCCCGCATATCCACAAAACAAACAGTGTCAGAATTACTTGTTCTGAATACTTAAACCTTACCTGTGATAAAATAGGACCTGCTGGAGAGATAGGTATGTATCCCAGAGACTACCCCGTCTATGGAACTGGCTCCCCATCCATGTGAAGCCGAGTTCCTCCTTAACCCAATTCAAGCGCAACTTGGATAATTGAATTGTAAACTGGAAATTCATCCCTGGTTTGGCACCTATGTCTCTAATGCAAACAGGTAATCTGTAAAGGGTTCATCTCCCAGGCCTATGCTTACACTTATCAAAGATATCAGAACTTGTCAGAAATTTGGGATTCATGGCTAGGCTTAAAAAGGCTCTTGTGTTCGTTAGCCTAGTAAACACCTATGAACCTGTGAACCTATGAAATGACTGAACTTTGCAAATGAACTGTACGAGACACAAAAAACTCAGAGTAAGAAACACTTTTAAATCACAGCACTTGCAAATGAACTGTATACAACATGAGAAGCTTTTCAAAATGGCTGTACTTTGCTAAATAAATCTGTACAGTGTAAGAAACACTTTGAAATTATGACATTCTGCGAATAAATGTACACAGCACAAGAAACTTTTCAAAATGGCTGTACTTTGACTGCACTTTGGAAAATAGCCGCACTTTGCACACAATAAACTCTCTGAAATAATTCCACTGTAATAAAGCACACAGTGCAAGCACTTTGCACATTCTAAGATACTTCAAACAATTGTAGTTATGCTTTGAATGGCTTTGGTCAATGAGAAATAGTAGTTTATGCCAAAACACGGTCATTTACAAAAAACATGCAGTTGCTTTGCTTTTCTAAGCTTATTTGGCCCTTTTATTGTACTCGTTATGACCATTTGACCTAGTATCATGCCCATTAAACTTTTCTTGTGCTCGTTTTACTTTAAACATGCTCGTTATGCAGATTGGAGGTAACTCTGAATGCCATATAACTATTTCTGATAATTTTATCAAATATTGTGGTTTTGAACCCTTCGGTTAATCAACAATGCGTTTTGTGCCTTTTGTTTGATTAATAATACATTTGTGCTATTTGTTTGATTAATAATGCGTTTTGTGCTGTATGAATGCTTCATACAATTTTCTTTGCATAATAAATCATTGGTGAGAGCTTTGGTTACCTGAAGTTCGTTTCTGACCCTTTTTTAGTCATCTGAGCACAATATCACCCATCCTGCTCAGTATACCTTTATCATCAACTCTGCACCTCATGGCTTTCAGAAGTTGCACTGTCAATCCTGGTTCTGACACCATGTTGCTCGTCCAGTCAGGATAAAACAGACTAACAGTTGTGGGTTCAGTTCAAGCAGCTTTATTTTATACAAACTCATCAGGATTAAGGCTTAGTAACTTAAACTTAAATAAATTTATAAACAGACTGATTACTGCACTCATACATGTTAACACACTGGTTGTTCTCTCAAAATGGCACTGTTGCCTGCATGTGTTCACTATTTATATGCACATGCCTATACTTGGAAATACTTCTTAAAGTTACAACGCATGCTCTGTTATACACAGATTAATGCCAGTAGATGGGGCTTGAGACAAGTCTTTCTCCAGTCAGGTCAAGAAAGCTGTGAAGGTGGTGTCATGTGATGTCGCTTTTTTAATACCAGCGTCTGAGTTGGAGGGAGTCAGCTTAAGCCAGTAATGGAAAGGTAGAGGTCTGGATGTTCCACCAGTCATCATGCTGCTATAGGCAGGAATCCAAGCAGTAATAACTGCAATATTAAGTAAACCCCAACATCTGATGTTATTGTAAGTTCTTAATATAACTGGATTTTATTGACTGGAAGATTCTTAAAAACAAATCCTATGGAAACAGTGATTACATCATTCATATTTCTGTGCCCTGATTGTTTGGAATACATATGTTTATATATTACCGATACAGATTTTAGTCACAGAGCACAGAATCACAAAGGGAAATTACTGAGTGAGCACCATCAGCAGAATCAAGATAGAATGTATACCATCCAGTGAAAACTGAAAATTTCCTAAATTGCTGCCAAGAATAAAGTGATTTTCCCTAGCAGAGAGAAAGAGACTGAAAATATAGTTCTCTAGAGTAATGGACTAAAAATTTAATTATTGCACACAGAAAGATTATTTAGAGTATGTATGTTTCATGCATTTAATGTGGTAGGTTCATAGGCTTATACTAGACTACTGACCTCTAGGGCCCTTATGACCGTGTCTGTGCAAACCAAATGTGATGCACAAATTTGATTTATATAGGGGATAATTTACTGACTGCCCGTGTCCATCAGAAACATATGAGCCAGACCAGGGTTGAATTTCCAATTACCCATCCATTGGACAAGTTGCACTTAAATAGGGATAGGAAGGAACTCTGCTTCACATAGATGAGGGGCCTTTTCCAGAGAATGGAAATTCTCTGAGAAACAGATCTGTCTCTACTGTTTGTCAGAAGCAAAATTTAGGTCTTTTAATCCAGTAGTTCTGATACAGTTTGTTTTGTGGACGTGCAAAAGGTTCATCAAAACATGGTCTGGGGATGCCTTGTTTACCAGGCAAAGATCACCACTCAGAATTCTGTATGATACTGAGTAATGAGACAGAAATTTGAGACAATCAGGGTAGAACATTGTGTTTACTCTCTGCATCCTTTTTGTAAGGAACCTTTGTGGACTTTCCAGCTGCTGCATGTGTCTGGTCAGGTACATACTGAAGGGGGCATTATATCCTATGAAGTGTCTTATGAAGGCCAAGTGCAGTGGTATGATGACATCTTTGGAGCTAGATGCCATACTGTTGCTTATAAGCTGAGCAGCATAGAAGGATTTTCTTACTATCTTGGACACATGTTGGCTAAAGGCTAGGATACTTTCTACATGAATTTCCAGATCCCTGACTAGTGAATCAACTTTTAAAGGTGTTTTAGTTATGACATAGTTACCTGGGGTGGCAGACTTCCCAAAAGGTACTCTAATGCGTTTCTTGGTACTGAATTTTAAGCCATGACTTTGGCACTAAGCATTTGTCTGTGTTAACCCTTCCTGAAAGATGTGCTTGACTTGGGGAGATTAAATTATTAAATTACTGAATGACTTCTCCCAGTTTGCAGTCATCTGCAAACTTGGTTAGTCATAGGGCTTTGATATTGGCTTTGACATCCAAGAATTTGATGCCAACGAGGAGTGGGCTTAGCAAAGAGCCCTGGGGACTCCACAGGTGACTGGACTCTTTGTGGAGGTGGCCTCACCTATTCTAACTTCTTGGGTCCTGTTAATGTGCCAGCTATCTATCCATCGTATCATAAAGGGGTTGATACCCAGTTCTGTAAGTTTGTTGACAATGTCTGAGTGGGTTATTATATCAAATGCTTTAGCCAGATCTAGGTAGACAGTATGTACTGTTTTCCCCTCATTCCTTGCCTTAGTGACCTTTTCAAAGAAGTCCACCAGATTCAGTAAGCATGACCTTCCTTTGACAAAGTCAAATTGGAATGGATCCAGTGTTTGAAGGGTTCCTATGTCCTTGCTGATAATTTCCATGGTAACTCTTTCCATGACATTGCAAATAAGACTTGTCAGATTAATGGGTCTGTAGTGTCCAGGATCTGCTGAAGGTCCTCCCTTATGAAAGAGGATGAGCATTGCAGTTCTCCATTAACATGGCACAAAGCCTGTTTTAAGACTATAGTTAAGTAATGACACCAGGGGTCCTGATAAGTCATATTTTAGACTATTCAGAAGGCATCCTAGGACATTAACAGGGTCCACTGAGGACGTGTTCTTCTCTTTAGAGAGTGTAGCAAGTGCATGCTCCCCAGTTATACTGGAAGGGATATGTTTGAGGGCATTTGTGGGGAGATGATTAGAGGGTGAAGTTGGAAGTGAATTTGTCTGCTAACAGCCTCTGTATATCATCAGGCTCAGGGAATGTGGTGCCATTAAGCACCAGTTCAGCACATTGTTGTGTGCTTCCCTTGAGGTTTGTGACACAGCTGTAGAAGGCCTAATGGTTATTTTCCACCTGGGATGTGATCTTAACCTCAAAGTTGGATTTGCTTGACCAAATTAGCCCTCTTAGTTGGCTGTTTTCTTTGATGAGAAAGAGTTTTTATCTTTTTGGGAAATACACTTCCTGATTATTGACATAATTTTTTCCTTTTGGTGTACATCCTGTTTAATTTGGAATGCCACCAGGGTGGTTTCTTAAGCAGGCTAATGATGAGCAGAATATAAAAGAGTTGAAGTTCAACCTGGAATAGGGACAGTTCTCTCAATATTGAACTTCTTTTACAGTTTAGGGCACCAGACTTTGCAGAAATTTACCAGTAACAGTGTTTATGGAGACATACACTAACCAATGTTTAAGGCATAAATCTGACAGCAGTAGTAGTCGGTTCTGCCACATCTGTGAATTAAACTGCAATACTATGGCCTAGCAGAGGTTAAAATACAAAGGATAGCTTTGCAAGTAATTCTATTTGTGGAAATAGAAGTGCAGAATAATATAGAAACACATATCTTCCCACAACTGCTAATTAAAATACAAAACTAAGGTCTCAGAACAAACTAAAAAACTCAAACAGATAGAACAAAGCACAAAGTAGTGTCCCCACACAGGTCACTATAAATGTAATTTAAATATATGAGCAGCTTTGAAATGATTAAAATAATTAAATTGTTTCCATTTTGATGAAAAGCTACAGTTCCACACCTCTTCATTTATAGCATGTGGCTCTTACATTCCTTTTTGATTAGTCTTGAAGTAAGCGGTGATACTCTTAAGCAGACTCATGATGGTTTGATAGAAAGATAGTTTTTCACACTGGTCATAAGGTGTATGGCTGTCTGGTGATTTATGGGTAGTTTAATGCAGAGTTTTTAAGAAACATCAGTAGAACGTAAAAGGGAATTTGACATTATTGTGTGGCTCTTTATAAATTTAGTTATGAAAAAAATAAGAATATTTAGTAAAGAACAAAAAAAAACACAAATTCACGAAACTAAAAACGTGGTAACTTGAAAAAACGTGAAATAGGACCAACAGAAGACCACTGACACTGCTGTGTAAAGTTTAGCACTTTCTTTTGTTTAATACCAACGAACTTCTTCAGAACAAATAAACACACTGCTCAATCCACTTCTTAAATAGAAATTGATTAATTGGTAACCCAATCACATTGGTTCATCAATAAAATATGCTAAATAAGAAGAATATATACTCCCAATGAGCTCCTATAACCTCCAGAAGTAAAACTGAAAGAAACAATACAGTACCAGAGAACAAAAGTCCTTCCAGGAGGCAGACAACAGCAATTTCCAATGTAGTTCAAAGAATAATCCACAAAAACAGTCTTCAAAAACAGCTCCACAAGGAAAAACAGGAACACTCAATTCTGATAAAACACAGCACTGCTTTATTCGAACCAAACACAAGCGCTTTCACTACTGCTTCTTCAGGTGTATAAAAAAAGTTAAAATAGCACCTGTTTAAATACCACACAACTAAGCACATGATCAATTAGTTTAAAGGCAACATGTCACAAAAAACTTGCCTAAAGGATAAAATACAAAAATACATTTAAAACACACATAAATATATATAACTAAATGTATAAAGTGCATAAATAAGTATACATAAAAAATAATAAATAATAAATAAAACTAATAGAAACAGTTACCTATGTAATTTCCTTTTCTTTAATGTTGGCTTCATGGGCATACTATCATTCAAACCATGGCCAAATGTAGCCCTCAGCATAACAATCCACCTAGCTTCAAGTTCTTCAGTTCTTCCTCTGACATCACTAAACCTATCACTGACAATAGCTTTTGATATTATCATGAACTTGAAGCTATGGTTGGTACCTTTCTCTATAACATGTTTTGCTAGGGCATTAACCCTAGAGCCTTTGGCAATGTGATAAACATGCTCCCTGATTCTCTCCTTTAACATCCTATCTGTTTTTCCAACATAAAAACTTTGACACAGAGAGCACACCGCAAGATAAACAACATGCTTAGTATAGCAACTAGCACTAACCCTTATATCAAATATTCTTTTAGTGTCAGGATGTTGAAAGGAAACTCCCTCTAAAATGTAAGTGCACTGGTTGCATTTGCCACATGGTTTAGTACCACTAACTACATCATCTAACCCACATCTTTTAGGTATACACAACCTCCTCTTCAGATTTCTCTTGTTCTTAAAAGTAAACTGGGGCACTTCTCCTATTATGTCTTACAAAACCGGATCTGTCAACAGTATATTCCAATGCTCATTAAACACATTGGTGTACTTCCTAACATCTCTAGTGTACGGAATACACATGGCAAGCTTAGTGTCACTACTCAATAAATTCTTCTTCCTCTTATCCCCACCTGAGAAATAAGGTTTAGCTCTACTAGTTCTTAGTTGCCTAACCTCAGAACTCCTATCCTCCACCAACCTTCTTTCATAGCCTCTGCCCCTTAATTCCTCACTGGTGGTTTTGATTTGTTGTTCAAAGTCACTATCCCTAACGTTCAGCCTAGAGGCTCTAAAAATTTGATTCTGTACAATATTGGTAAACACATGCCTCGGATGCATACTATCCCTGCTGAGCAGACTATTAACATAACATTCCTTCCTGTGTAATTTAGTGTAGATATCCCCAGATTCATTCTTCTCTACTAAGACATCAAGAAAACTAATGCTTGACTTAGAGTACCCCAAAGTAAATTTCAAGAAGGTGGTAGTCCCATTCAAATAATTAACAAAAGTTAACAATTCATCCTCAGTGCCTCCCCACAAAATAAAAAGATCATCAACAAATCGCCGATATAAAATAATATTCTCTTCATATGGACTGGAGTGAATGAATTCCATCTCCCAAGCCAACATGACCCCATTAGCATAACTATTAGAACAGGAACTGCCCATAGCTACACCATTTTTCTGATGGTATACTTTACTATCAAACATAAAAACATTATTATAAGTCAAATGTAACCCCTGAGCATTGGATGTAACACCAGCAGGAAAAGTCGAAAGTAATCCAAACAGCCAAATAGTGCTGGTGTCAACCTTGAAAAAATATATATTTCACTGGTAAACACCAACAGAATTATACAATGAAGGAACCAACTAATCAAACTTCCAGTAATGCTAGCAATGTGGAGCAAAGAAATTGGTTTAAAACTCAACACTTGCATTCAAAATGTAAGGCAATTAATGTTGTCAACAAAGCACTCATGCAAAGCTATCTGCTTCATCCTATATAAACATCCTATAAAACATCATTTCATCTCAGCAGCATCAATATAAATTAGTGTATACACATGTAACAAGGGTTGATTCCATATCAAAATAACCTATACTAAACAGTAGAAGCAGCTGCGCATAGCCATATATAATGCAACCAAAGAGTGGTCAGATTGTCTACAACTGTCCAATCTAGGGAAGACAGGGACTGGGAAAGAGGTGGGAGGAAGATGGCAAATGTACACTGAATGGGGGTGTGATGAATTTTTTCCCCTGCACCATGCATCCCTTGCCCATCCCTTCATCGATATTCATTCCTTGCCATTCTTTGTCTTTCTCTCCCCTCCCCTTCCTCCACATTGTGCCTGTTTCCCTATCCCTTGTTCACCTCCTGTTCCACAATTCTAGCTGTGTATGCTCAGTTGTTAGGCGTTATATATAGTGACCCTAGATTGGACAGTTGTAGACAATCTGACCACTCTTTGGTTGCATTATATATGGCTATGCTGTTGTCTACATTATACACACAGTAAGAGTGCAAGCCGTACTTAGATTGATGGTTACATAAGCGGTCCATTTTATCCCAGGTGTCCTCTTGTCATAGGAGTTTTAATATTTAGATTTGTTTACACACCATGAATCATATTCATATAGTTTAGCACGCTTCACGACGCAATCCTACCTGTAGGTGAGGTAACAACCCCTGCTTTCTGCTTTAGCGTGAGACTCCATATTATTTTAAGAGTAAGCTGACGCTCGTACCCCTTTTTAATTTGATTCAGCATGTTAACAGTGCAGCTGCTTCTAAAAGGAAGAAGTAACTTCCCTTATAACGTTAAAGGTTTTTAGAATGGGTATGCATGAGTAAGTACATGATTAATTCATTTATACACGCACTTCTTCTGTTTAGTATAGGTTATTTTGATATGGAATCAACCCTTGTTACATGTGTATACACTCTGACTATTTGCTGCTTTTACTTTATTAAGACAATGCTGCAGTTTCTTTTGAATGTTTTTATTGATGCTTTTTTACATTTTCTTGATGCTGCTGAGATGAAATCACTTTATAGGATGTTTATATAGGATGTTTTACATTTTGAATGCAAGTGTTGAGTTTTTAAACCAATGGGGTGAGGGTATGTGTTATATATGTAACTGTCAGAGTTTTTATTATTGTATAACAGTTCTGAAGTCAGATGGCTAAAGCGCCCACTGTGTATTAAAGGATTCTTTGCTCCACATTGCTAGATTTCTACTTGGATTTTCTGGAAGTTTGATTAGTTGGAGTGACTTTGTGAAGGGTTTCCTTCATTGTATAATTCTGTTGGTGTTTACCAGTGAAATATATATTTTTTTCAAGGCCGTTTGACACCAGCACTATTTGGCTGTTTGGATAAAAACATTATTCTCCAAGACAATGTTCAACAAATCCTGTATTAATACTATTTCTTCACCCCTATATAAATCACTAGAAGACAGTAACCTGCTCAAATATTCAAGACCTATAGAATTAGGGATGACAGTGAATAATGAGACCACATCTAGAGTGACTAAAAACACACTATCCATCCTATCAACATTCTCTGTACATACAAATAAATCATTTAAAAAATGTTCAGTGTCCCGTAGTAATGTTTGATGTTTCTCTAGTAGTGGTTTTAATTTAAAATCTAAATAGATTGAAATGGCTTCAGTACACCATCCACCCCCTGAGACAATTGGTCTCATAGGGGGCCTAACTATATTCTTATGTAGCTTGGGCAGTCCCTGTATCTGAGGTATCACATAATTCTCAAACAAAAAATACTTCTGCAATTCACAATTTAAAAATCCATGCTCCCCCATCAACTTAATTTCATTACTAATAGAAAGTGCCATGGTCTTCACTTTCTGTAAAGTTGTGGGTTCATAAAAACTCACATCTGACAACATTTCTCCCATAAGCTCATTATAAAATTCAGCATCAAACACCACAATCCGGCCACCCTTATCAGCTGGTCATATAACTAATTTGTCATTCTTCTCTAAATCACGCAAAGCACATGATTCTTGTTTATTAAGATTATTCCTACCAAAAGTTCTCTTATCACATTGTGCATTGTTATATACTTCATAGACGTCAGCAATACATATTTGTTCAAAAGCATTAATGACAGGCGAAAGTATAGGTGTATAGCAACTTGGTTTAACAAATTTAGAGAAGTCAGAAGGCTTAATACCAGCCGCCTGTCTATACATAGTTTTTAGCATTAGATTTCTTGTAAACAACTTAAAATCTAGAATCAAGTCAACTATATTCATATCTGAAGCAGGGATAAAAGTTAGTCCCTTACTCAAAACACTATATTCAGATTCAGTCAAATAATGACTAGACAAATTTGTTACAAATGTCTTACTTGCTGTTGGAAGGCCTTCTTTATGGGCCAAATGTTGTCCATATTTTCTTCGTTCTTCCTTTTGTAGCGCGTAGTGCTTCTTCCCCTGTTCTGAACATTCTCCTTCTTCATACCAGTTCTCCCAACGGACCTGTCTCGAACCTGTAAAGGAAAATTTAACTTGTGAATGAGCAGAGCATCTGCTCGCCCATCTGGCTGCCCTTCAATGCCACCTATATCAGCCAATAAGTGATTCGAACCATCACTATGAGGTTCCGAATGAACCTCAGCAACAGTTACCACAGTTCTCTTTTTAGGGATTGCGTCAGGTACCAAAACAACAGAAGGACCTGTTGAAGTCAAATTAATCGCTGTATCACTCGGAACTTTCATGTTAACACCATCTCCTCGCTTTGGTGAATGAACTCGCTCAAGACGCAGAGAACTGACGTCATTACGTTGTCGAACTGCATCATTACACTCATTAACCAGGTTGGAATCTGGTTCACTACCATTAGTTGTAGAAATACGGGGCCACGAGAAGATATGCCCTAATTGAAAATCCTTCCGGTCTCTATGTAATTTGCTCATTTTCAATTGCATTAACTTTCGTTTATACGACGAAACATGTTCCATAGTTTCATTCAGTAATTGTTCAAAAATGTCACATTCATACTTAGCTGCCAACTGTTGAAATTTACTATCTATAATGCCAATAAGCGTAGTTTCTCTCCTTCTTGCTGCTTCAATCAATAGGTTAAGGTAGCTCAAACTAGTAGAGATATTTAATTTCTGCCACTCAGTCAGTAGTATATCATCAACACCAACTTGTGCTGGCATTTTCAACACCCTTAAACCACGTGGAATGACCTTCTCCTTTACACAGACCTCTAAATGGAACCTTTCATATTGAGTACGAGCTAGTTTGGATAATTCTCTTTCCAAATCTAGCAACTCAGTTCTAAGCGCTAAAAAGTCAAAATTGATTACATCTTCTTGTGTGACAACACCACATGATAAGAAGGGGTTGTCTGTAACAACAATTTTACTAATGAAAGATTCAGTCTTACGATTTTTATCTTTATCTTCATCCCCAGACGCACGGGTCCCATGGGGACTACGAATGGGTGTATAATCCAATTCAATTTCTTCATTACTAGCAGCCATGTCTAAGGTGCTCTAGGGAGAATTGTAGAAATATGCTAAATAAGAAGAATATATACTCCCAATGAGCTCCTATAACCTCCAGAAGTAAAACTGAAAGAAACAATACAGTACCAGAGAACAAAAGTCCTTCCAGGAGGCAGACAACAGCAATTTCCAATGTAGTTCAAAGAATAATCCACAAAAACAGTCTTCAAAAACAGCTCCACAAGGAAAAACAGGAACACTCAATTCTGATAAAACACAGCACTGCTTTATTCGAACCAAACACAAGCGCTTTCACTACTGCTTCTTCAGGTGTATAAAAAAAGTTAAAATAGCACCTGTTTAAATACCACACAACTAAGCACATGATCAATTAGTTTAAAGGCAACATGTCACAAAAAACTTGCCTAAAGGATAAAATACAAAAATACATTTAAAACACACATAAATATATATAACTAAATGTATAAAGTGCATAAATAAGTATACATGAAAAATAATAAATAATAAATAAAACTAATAGAAACAGTTACCTACGTAATTTCCTTTTCTTTAATGTTGGCTTCATGGGCATACTATCATTCAAACCATGGCCAAATGTAGCCCTCAGCATAACAATCCACCTAGCTTCAAGTTCTTCAGTTCTTCCTCTGACATCACTAAACCTATCACTGACAATAGCTTTTGATATTATCATGAACTTGAAGCTATGGTTGGTACCTTTCTCTATAACATGTTTTGCTAGGGCATTAACCCTAGAGCCTTTGGCAATGTGATAAACATGCTCCCTGATTCTCTCCTTTAACATCCTATCTGTTTTTCCAACATAAAAACTTTGACACAGAGAGCACACCGCAAGATAAACAACATGCTTAGTATAGCAACTAGCACTAACCCTTATATCAAATATTCTTTTAGTGTCAGGATGTTGAAAGGAAACTCCCTCTAAAATGTAAGTGCACTGGTTGCATTTGCCACATGGTTTAGTACCACTAACTACATCATCCAACCCACATCTTTTAGGTATACACAACCTCCTCTTCAGATTTCTCTTGTTCTTAAAAGTAAACTGGGGCACTTCTCCTATTATGTCTTTCAACACTGGATCTGCCTATACTTGGAAATACTTCTTAAAGTTACAACGCATGCTCTGTTATACACAGATTAATGCCAGTAGATGGGGCTTGAGACAAGTCTTTCTCCAGTCAGGTCAAGAAAGCTGTGAAGGTGGTGTCATCTGATGTCGCTTTTTTAATACCAGCGTCTGAGTTGGAGGGAGTCAGCTTAAGCCAGTAATGGAAAGGTAGAGGTCTGGATGTTCCACCAGTCATCATGCTGCTATAGGCAGGAATCCAAGCAGTAATAACTGCAATATTAAGTAAACCCCAACATCTGATGTTATTGTAAGTTCTTAATATAACTGGATTTTATTGGCTGGAAGATTCTTAAAAAACAAATCCTATGGAAACAGTGAATGTTAAGTTGTCTATCTCGCCTTCATTCTTGCTGGATGGGTTCGGAGCCGACCTCGGCTCTGACTCGGCCACTCTAAAAGCTCGAGAGTTGGTTCCACCGACTCGAGGCTCCCCCTATATCCCACAATGCTAGGCGTGAGTTACCTCAGATCTCGTTTGCCGCTACAGCGATCGAGGTGTGTTTTCTACCGGCTCCAGGTTAGTGAAAGTTAGACTAGTTTAATTTCTTTAAACTTAGGCTAGTTTAGTGTAATTTTCTTTCCCCTTAGTGTAGTGGACTTATTATCCCTTACTACCTTTATCCAAGCCCCCTCCTTTTATAAAGAACATATAGTTCTTCCCTAAGGCCTTCGGGCCCTTCCTCCCTTTCCTTAGGGTGTGTATGTGTTTACTTAGGGAGTTTTATTAACTTACCTTTAGTTTAAATAAATTTCCCTTTTAATCCCATCAGTGTAATCTGTGTGTGTGTGTTTTTGTGTGTGATTGCACTTCAGGTTCCTTGAGTATGTCCAAGGATACAAAGGTCTCAGGCTTCAAGAAGTGTGACTCGTGCTGTCAGAAAATGTCTCTGACAGACGGTCACACTTCTTGTGTGTACTGCCTGGGACCTTTACACCTGCAGGACTCTTGTGCTGTATGCCATGGCTTCAGCCCTAGAGTCCTGCAGGAGAGAAAAAATAAACTCATTTTGAGGGGTTTAATTAAGCCTGAAGGTTCCCTTCCTGTGTCTTCTGGGAAACCTTCTAAGGCTTCTAAGACCTCGGCTCCAGCTTCAGAGTCTAGGCCTAAGGCTTCGAAGCCTACTGCTTCATCGGCTCCGGCTGGAGCCGATGAGTCTTTGACTGCTGTTTCAGTGGTTTCCTCGGCTCCGGCGGAGCCGAGGCATTAGAGTCATGGGTCGGCTCCGATCATACCATCGGAGCCGACATCTAGAAAGAGATCGAGGTCACCGTCCCTTGGCTCCGTTCATTCGGCTCCAGCGTCTCCCCTGCTGTCTGAACGGAGCCATAGATCTCACTCCTCCAGGTCATCGAGACTCTCAGATCACGACCTCCAGAGGGTAGTGAGTAGACTTTTGAAGTCCGAGGCACTGGCCCAAATGCTCCAGAGTCCGACTCATCAGTCGATGCCTCAGCTTGTTCCAATAAATATTCCTTCTCAGACTCCTTTGAGCTCGGGCAGGCGCTCGGAACCGAGACTGTGGTAGCGTCGGAGCCGATACATTTGTCTTCGGCTCCGCTGCCGGCTCCGATTTCTTCCTTTGAAGAATTTCGGCCGGCTTCCTCGTCGGCTCGGGGTGAGTGGCATCGGACCCTTGTCCGACCCCTCTCCCTCTCAGTGCTTCGGCGCTGGTGAGTTCGGCTCTGACATCGGCCTCGGAGCCATCTCTGTCGGTGCCGAGGGAGGTTCTCAGCTTCTCGGAGCGGGGACCTCTGGCTCTGCCTGACAGGGGTGCATTCGAGGTCATGCGGAGTGTGTTGGAACCTTGTTCGACTCCACAGTTGGCTCCGTCCGCCCCTCCCACTTCGGTGCCTTTGGTTATGTCGACTCACTCCCTCATCCCAGACCGCACAGAGCAAGCTCCTCAAGAATCCCCTGTGGGGATCTCATCCTCTTCCGAGGCCTCTCCTGAATTGGCAGGGGAGCCCCCTAGGAAGAGAAAGTGTAAGAGGAAGCACTTAGACTCACCTGAGTCTATCACCTCTGACAGATTTAGAGGATTCCGAGGGTTCCCCACGTTCCCCTTCTGAAGATGTCTCTTTCGCAGACATTCTAGAGATCCTGAAACAGAGGGGAAATTGGCCAGCCCTTAACCCTTCGGAGGATGAATCTGTGTATCTTGAGGCGTTTGGCTCTCGCCCTTCCACCTCCTGGGTGTCCCCCCCCTTTGATCCCCTCATGCAGGTGGTTGCAAAGAAGGCCTGGACGGCTCCTGATTCAGTGGACCCTATCCCCAGGAGACCCTCCAAATTTATAACAGCACCAACTGACAAGCAATTTCTCACAAAAGGTGTTTCTGTGGATGCTATGGTGGTAGCTGCTGCCACCAAGAAGGAACTAGCTGATCCTTCGGTGCCTGTCCATCCACCTAACAAGGAATCCAGGTCTATGGACAGGTACGGGAAGCGGATGTTCTCGTCAGCAACCTTTGCAATGCGTTCGCTGAACTACCTATGCCATTTTACTCGTCTTCAAAGGGACTTGATCAAGGAAGCGAGTGATATGTTGAAGGATCCTACAGCTGAGGGTTTTCAGGACAAGATGAACACTCAGCTGGCTACCCTGAACTCCATAGCTAACTCCTCCATGCGCCTACTTTCTTATGCGGCTGATGGAGCGAGCAGGGCCGCAGGGACAGGTGTGGCCTTACGCAGGCACGCCTGGATGCGGTTATGCAACTTTGCGGACCCCTTTAAAACGTCTTTCACTAATTCCCCCTTTGATGGGTCATCTCTTTTTGGTCCTCAAGTGAAAGAAACCTTGACTAGGTGCGAGACTGATGGCAAGACTCTTTCTGCCGTCGGAGTCCGTTTTTCTACTCCTTCTAGGCCTTACCCCAAAGGCCAGAAAAGTGGAAAAATGTGGTTCCGCAAACAATCTCAAGGGACTTCGCCTGACGCACAAAGTCGGTTCCCCGCCAGAGGCAGAGGGGGGAACAACAATGGTAGACGTCGCCCTAGAGGCAGGGGGGGTCCGCAGAACCAGGGCAATCGGGAAGTCTTCTCTGATAAGCCCTTTCAGCATCCCTGAGGTGTTGCCCGACTGCCTACCTTCGGAGGCAGTCGGGAGAAGATTGTCACTGTACCCAGAAGCCTGGCTATCCCTGACTCAAGACAAATGGGTACAGTCCATCATTTCCGAGGGCTATTCCATTCCCTTCTTTCGCATTCCAAACCAATCAAAATCCCTTCCAGATGTTCCACCCGCTCAAAGGGATCTTGCAGCTTTGGAAATTTCAAAGCTGCTTGCAAAAAGAGCAATTCAGCCAGTTCCAGCAGACCAGCAAGGATCCGGAATCTACTCCAGGTTCTTTTTAGTTCCAAAGAAAACGGGACTGGAGACCAATTTTGGATCTCAGTATCTTGAACAAGTCAGTCAAGAAAACAAGATTTCGGATGGTCACGCTGCAGTCCATCCTTCCCCTTTTGGGAAAGGGAAGCTGGATGTGCTCTATAGATCTTCAGGATGCGTACTATCACATAAAAATGAAAAGACGCTCCAGAAGATTCCTCCGCTTCAGGCTGGGAACCAGTCATTTTCAATTCAGGGCCCTGCCCTTTGGTCTCACCACTGCGCCCCAGGTGTTTACCAAATGCATGGCAGTGGTAGCTTCTCACCTGAGACGACAAGGATTCCAGGTGTTTCCATATTTGGACGACTGGCTCCTTACAGCTCCCACCAAGCATCTTCTTCTAATGGCCAGGGACTACACCTTTCGCACTTGTCGAAATTTAGGCATTTCAATAAATTTCGAAAAGTCTGTTTTGTCGCCTTGTCGTACTATTACCTTCATAGGCGCAAATCTAGACACAATCAACATGTCTGCGAGACTAACAGATCAGAGAATAACAGACATACACAAAATGGTCTCGCTCCTCTTCAGCAGCAGCAGAATCAAAGCCAGGTTAGTTCTGAAAGTGTTGGGGATTATGGCGGCTGCCATACCTCTGCTTCCATTAGCCAGATTCCACATGAGAATCCTTCAATGGATGCTCTTCACGCAATGGTCGTACCAGCAACTTCCAATGTCTCACACCATTATGATCACGCAAACATGCAGAAATCATCTTCTGTGGTGGATGTCTTCCCCTCAGCTCTTATTGGGAAGACCCTTTGTTCCTTCCTCCGGTTGCTACTCTGACAACGGACGCCTCCCTGATCGGGTGGGGGGGGGCATTATCAGGGCAGAACTGTCCAGGGCACATGGCAACCAGACGAATGCCACTTGCACATAAATGTTCTAGAGATGAGAGCAGTGCTTTTAGCGTTGCAAGCCCTTCAAGACTCTCTTCCCTTGGGAACGATAGCAATCCAGACGGACAATATGTCTGTAGTGTGGTATATCAACAAACAAGGCGGAACCAGGTCCTACCCCCTGTGTCGAGAAGCACTCAGACTGTGGCAATGGGCGATTTCTTCTCAGCGTTTTCTGATAGCAACGCACATCCCCGAGAAGTCCAATCAAATCGCGGACAAGTTGAGCAGAGCTATCCTCATGCCTCACGAGTGGTCTCTGAAAGACTCTGTTGTGAGAGAAATTTTTCTCAAGTGGGGCCAGCCTTGCTGCGACCTTTTTGCTACTCCCCAAAACAGCAAGTGCAGAGATTTTTTCACCCTATTCCCGTTACCAGGCCAACCCAGCAGAGACGCTCTAGTCCAAGTTTGGCCCCGGGGACTTCTGTATGCATTTCCCCCCTTCCCACTAATCTCTCAAGTAATACAGAAAGCTATCGCTCAGAAGGCTTCATTGATCCTCATTGCTCCGTACTGGCCTTGACAGGTTTGGTTCCCCTTTCTACATCAGTTTCTGTTGGAGCGACCTTGGCATCTGGACCTAGTTCCAGATCTTTTGATCCATCAGTCGGGTCAGTTTCATCGCTCCCTTCCCTCTCTGAACCTCACTGCTTGGTTCCTCCAATTCCAACTTTAGCCAGGCTTCCTCAAATATCTCACTCTGTTCGAGATATTTTGATAGCTTCCCATAAATCTTCCACTCGAAAGATTTATTCGAGTAAGTGGAAACGTTTCGCCTATTGGGCTCAAGGAAGGGACATAGATCCTTTCACTGCTTCCATCCAAATGGTCCTTGATTTTCTAGCTGAACTCTTCCATGCAGGTTCATCTCCTTCTACTCTTAAAGTTCAATTGGCAGCTATTTCTAACTTTCATGTGGGCATTTCAGATTCTGCCATCATGTCCCACAAGCTTTGCAAAGCCCTTTTGAAGGGAGTTTTTCTACTCAGACCTCCGGTAAGAAATCCTCCTCCTCCTTGGGACCTAAATTTAGTTCTCAGTTCTTTAATTCTCTCCTTTCGAACCTGCATCCTCCTGTTCTTTAAAATTACTATCATGGAAGACTCTCTTTCTAGTAGCTATTACTTCAGCTAGAAGAGTTTCAGAACTTCATGCACTCAGCTGTCGACCTCCTTATCTGTTGTTCCATAAGGACAGAGTATCTTCTGAACCAACCCGTCCTTTTTACCTAAAATAGCCTCCACGGCTAACCTAAATCAAAGCATTGACCTCCGTGTTTTTTTCCAGAATATTCTAACAGATCTGAACAAAGATTGCATTGGCTAGATGTTCATCGTCAATTAAGGTACTATTTGGATAGAACAAAACAATTCAGAAAATCTGACCAGCTGTTCGTCTCTTATGCAGAAGGCAGAAAGGGACTTTCAGTTTCAAAGGTATCATTATCCAGATGGCTAACATCTCTGATTTCCCTTGTTTATGAAATTAGACACCAAAAGCTGCCTAGCAAACCTAAAGCCCATTCTACCAGAGCTTTGGCTACTTCTGTAGCCTTCCAAGATAGACTGCCTATTGACACCATTTGTGCAGCGGCTACTTGGGCTACTCCTCACACTTTCATTTCTCATTATAAGTTGGATTTAGCCTCTAGACATAGAGCTAACTTTGGTTCCACTGTTCTCAAGAGTCTGTTCCGTTAGGCCACCCGGGACAAGGTGCTAGGACGGTCCCATCCAGCAAGAATGAAGGCGAGATAGACAACTTAACATATAGAAGTTATGTTCTTACCATAACGTTCCATGTTAGTTGTCTTCTTCTCGCCTTCTTCTTGCGTCCCACCCTCCTTCCCCCTGGCCTGGACAGACCTAGAGGAGTTTTGATTGTGACCTCTCTTTCTACCACCTCTTTACTTTAGGTATATGCTCTGCTGTGCATATTTCCTGGATCAGGATGTAGGTCACCCTTCTCTTCTCCCTTGTTTATAGAGGTGGACTTTGTTACTACTTATTTTACTACTATTATAGGCTGGGCCTAGCTTACAAACGAGATCTGAGGTAACTCACGCCTAGCATTGTGGGATATAGGGGGAGCCTCGAGCCGGTGGAACCAACTCTCGAGCTTTTAGAGTGGCGGAGCCGAGGTCGGCTCCGAACCCATCCAGCAAGAAGAAGGCGAGAAGAAGACAACTAACATGGAACGTTATGGTAAGAACATAACTTCTATTTACATCATTCATATTTCTGTGCCCTGATTGTTTGGAATACATATGTTTATATATTACCGATACAGATTTTAGTCACAGAGCACAGAATCACAAAGGGAAATTACTGATTGAGCACCATCAGCAGAATCAAGATAGAATGTATACCACCCAGTGAAAACTGAAAAATTCCTAAATTGCTGCCAAGAATAAAGTGATTTTCCCTAGCAGAGAGAAAGAGACTGAAAATATAGTTCTCTAGAGTAATGGACTAAGAATTTCATTATTGCACACAGAAAGATTATTTAGAGTATGTATGTTTCATGCATTTAATGTAGTAGGTTCATAGGCTTATACTAGACTACTGACCACTAGGGCCCTTATGACCGTGTCTGTGCAAACCAAATGTGATGCACAAATTTGATTTATATAGGGGATAATTTACTGACTGCCTGTGTCCATCAGAAACATATGAGCCAGACCAGGGTTGAATTTCCAATTACCCATCCATTGGACAAGTTGCACTTAAATAGGGATAGGAAGGAACTCTGCTTCACATAGATGAGGGGCCTTTTCCAGAGAATGGAAATTCTCTGAGAAACAGATCTGTCTCTACTGTTTATGTCAGAAGCAAAATTTAGGTCTTTTAATCCAGTAGTTCTGATACAGTTTGTTTTGTGGACGTGCAAAAGGTTCATCAAAACATGGTCTGAGGATGCCTTGTTTACCAATCACATTGGTTCATCAATAAAATACTCAAACAGGCAAATCTTAAAATGATATATACCTCTGTTTCTATGCATGTTTGATACATGTTTAAAATATAACTTCTTACATATATATAATATATATAAATCCCATACTGTTAATATGTACAAAGTCAGTAAAACAATTTGTCATTGAAAAGGCATTTCACATTTAAAGTACCATTTAGTCCTGGAAATTTATCAGCCCCTAAAAAGACTTGCCACTTTAACTCTTTAATTTCAAGAGCATTATTAAAATTAGTAACATAGGGAAGTGCATCAATGAAATCCAAGACAAAAAATAAATTTTTTTGAAATCTACACATTCCATAGCATGCTTTGCTAAAGTGTTATTAACATCCTTGTTTTTAATAGCTAAACAGTGTTCATATATTCTTTTGTATAATGCTCTAATCGTTTTCCCAACATAAAAATTAGAGTAAGTGGAACATGTAGCTAGATAAACTATTCCACAACTTTTACAGTTAAACCTGGACTTACTGGTAACCATTTTTTGAATGTGAGGGAAAAACATACTCCTTGAGGAATCTATGAATCTACAATGCTTGCAATTATAACAAGGCTACATCCCCACTGGTCCTTTTGTCATTCTTTGTTCGCCAATCTCCAAAATGGACTTCACACTGACTACCTTTTTATAAATAAAATTGGGATGGACACCAATAACCCTGATCAAATCAGTGTTGCCCAAAATAACTTTCCAATTATTAGAAGTGGCTTGTTTGATTTTGTAGGAATCGACACTAATGGGGACAGGAAAGGCACAGTCCATCTTTTTGTTACTGTCAACATTCTTTTTAGGAGTAAACTCACTGATCAAAATAAGTGGAAATTTGTCCATCCTGACCAGCAGAATTTCTTCAACAATGCTCTTTAACTTATCGCGAGGATAACCTCTCTGCACAAACATCAGAATCAATTTGTTGACTTCTCTAATGAAATTCTCATGTTCAGAAATGATCCGACTGAGACGTATAACCTCCTGACTAGATTTAGCTTCATAAAGTCAGGATGTCACTTTTTAATGGAGGAAATTGTTTGTGTATGTCTGCTTTCTGTATACCGTACTGGTAAACTTATTCTCACTGACATCCATAGTGATGTCCAGATCCAGGAAACGCACATTTGTGCCTATTTCACTCACCACAAACTTAAGCCCCATTGCATGTTTGTTTATTTCCTCCAGAAACAAATTTAACTTCTCAGTCGGACCATTTCATATAAATACCAAATCATCAATAAATCTCCTATATAAAGAGACAAACTTGAATTTTTCTAACTTGGTCAGGAATGACAACTCCCACCAGCTTAATACTAAGTTGGCAAAAGCAGGTGCAACCTTCACACCCATAGCCACCCTACATGTTTGACAATAATTCTTATTGTATTAATTAATTAGCTTTCTTTCTTTCAGAACTGGGGTAAGAGGTACTGATTCATTCAAACCTTCACCGCTATGTGCTGATAGTTTAAGAATCCATCTTAATTCTTTATCTTCTGTGACATTAGTTATATCACCCAACCTAAAACTTTCATAAATTACTTCTACTGCCATAAACTTAAACCAATGGTTAGTGCCTTTCTCTAGTATATGTTTAGCTAAGGCACTATAACTGTGGCCCTTATTGGCACAATAGTTGTGTCTTTCGGCTTTTCCCGGTTAGGGGTCGCCACAGCGGAACTCCGGTCTGCTAGTGATTGGGAGTAGATTTTTACATGCCGAGTTGCCAGCCCTGACGCACAACCTTCAACGAAGGTACGCCCATTCACGCATGTTTCCACACAGAAGACGCCTTAGCTGAGAATCGAACAGGACGTCTGTCTATGAGGCGACAACGCTACCGCAACACCACCACCGCAGTATTGGCACAATAGTAATTTAGCACGGTGTGTGACTTGTTCAAAATGTTATATAGGAAAAACTAATAGGTGACTTAAGGAACTAATTAGAGACCATTGGCACAATAGTAATGGTCTCTAATTTGTTCCTTAAGTTACCTATTAGTTTTTCCTATATAACATTTTGAACAAGTCACACACTGTGCTAAATAAACTAAGTTTTTAGTGTCACAATTAGCTTTAACTTTAAAGACATAATGATTACCATTGTCTGGTTGTATAAATGTATTGGATACATCAGTGTATTTACAAAAAGTACATTTACCACTGATAGAGGTACCAAAACTAGTTGTTCTAATACTAGGTTGCTGTAGTTTACTTGTATTAGGGAAACAAATCTGTCTTTTCAACATTTTTTTATTTTTATAAACAAAATTTGGGGCTGCACTAACAAACTCACATAGAGTAGGATCAGAAGATAAAATATGCCAGTTTTTTGTAATAATATTTTTTATATCTATGCTGTCAGTACTAAAAGTCATACAATAAGCTGCATTGCTATAACTATTATTATAGGCAGTCTTTCTTATGTTTTCTTTACGTGAAAAAAACAGGCGTCCACTACTTTGTCTGTCAAACTTGGCCCTTTCACATGCTTTACTAACTTCAAAAGGTTTATAACCACGTTCTATAAATTTCATACTAGTGGAACACATAGTTGTTTCAAACTCTTGTTCCTGGTCATGGAGCCTAGAAACTCTTAAAAGTTGACCTCTTACCACATTTTCAGAAATATGTGGTGGATGCATACTATTACGTTCAATATAACTATGTGTATAACATGATTTTCTGTATCTCTTAGTGTGCAGCTTTCCATCTATACCCATATACAGGGTAACATCAAGGAAATCTATATAGGTGCAAGAGTATTTCATAGTAAACTTAAGGAAGGGTGTACGTGAATCACAGTTGAGTGTGCTGTTTGAATTATGTTGTCTATCTTTTCACTGTTTTCTGTCTAAGTCTCTCTCTGTTGTAAAATATGACCTTGTGATTACAACAGTCATATATAGACATTCCTACACATTTTATTTATGCAGCACAGTGTGGGTAACAGTGCTTAATACAACAGTACTGTTAAGATAATGCAATTCTACATTACCATATGATACCAGAGTAAACACAAGTAATCCAAGAGGTAGACCTTTATTGCCAGGCTGTTACCTTTTTATTTACATACAGCCTATATGAGACTCTTCCTGCCATATAGTCTGGTTTATTCAATACATCCTATACACAATACAGGTTTTATACTGGCAATTACCTTTCTTCTACTTTTAGATTTATTTCTTATGACAGTACATTCAAGATTATTACTAACCTGCCTCACGATGCAGCCTCTACAGTCTACAGGCATGGGCTTCCTGATTCACAGCCCACTGTGCTGCCACTGTCAAAGGCATAAGAGGAATATTTAGTCATACCTATTCATAATATACATGAGCTGGCAATTATTAAACAGGTAGTAGAATGATGCTTACACACGACTGGGACATCACCCGTCTGCCTAGCTTCTTGAATCCACTGATTCAAGAGCTCCCTCTTCCTCCATTTCAGGTCGGCATAGTGATGCCTGACCTGTTCACCAGTTCGAGGGATGCCAGTGGCACTGGTGAGGTCACGGGCGAGACAGTCCCAGGCTTCTGCTTTATATTGGGAACCCTGGTACAGGCCCTGCAGCAGTCTGTCTTCATGGTCTTTAACGAGGAGTCCTGCCGTGACTTTGGAATCCTGGATTCCCCAGCGCTGTGCTCGGAAGTGCAATCCTTCTCCAACACCAGCCGTAGTGCCTACAGGAGGAAGCTGCAACCAGTTATGAGATGTATTCCCACCTGTGGGGTTTAAATAGGGCCGATTTCCTGCACTTTACTGTGATTGGACGGTTTTGAAAATGCTAAGGTATGGGCAAACCTGCTTACCTAAGGTTGGAATTGCTTAAATGGACATACTAATGGGTGAATCTATTTAGCTGGGCTGCGCATTGCTTACACCTGGTAAGCAGAGGTGCGCAATGCTTAGCATTGCTTATTTTTAAATTTGAACACTATTTGCTGTTTAGCATTGATTTATCATTCATTACATGTTATATATTTGTTTGGTATCTGTGATTCATGTGTACGTACACTGTATGGGGTACTTGTGTTTATTGGAGGATTTCACCACTTTATTACAATGACACCTCACATCGGGACTTAATGCAGTACTCCAGTTCACATATATATATGTTATGTGGCAGGTTATACAACATAACACTGTTTATAGATTCCTTTCACATGTAAATTGTGATTTTGCTATAGTGAGGATCTCTTTGGGTATACCTCAATTTTATGTACAGCTGTGTAGCTTACTGGTTAACTGCTGTGACTATAGTGTTCAGGGTCCTAGGTTCAGGATCTGCAAGGCCTGTTTATTTTGTTGCTGGGCAGAACAGGTGCTGTTGGATACAGAGTGATTAAGGCACTTTTAAGCAGGTGTAAGTGGGTTTGCGCAGGTTTGCTTGACAGTAAGCAATGCTAACTTCCGGTTAAATATGCTTACAGAGAGTTAGCTTCAAAATAGCTTAACGTGTGTGTGCGCATTGCTTACCCCTGTGCAATCAGGCTTAAACCCGCTTACTACTGCTTAAAAGTGCTTACTCCCACTTACCCTCACACTAATTTAGAAAGAAATGAAACATGGTTCTTGGGAAAGTGGTAGATTTGGACACTCTATGGATTTGTCATTCATTACACATTATAACTTCACTTAGTATCCCTGATTCATGTGTATGTATACTGTATGGGGAATTTGTGTTTATCTGTGGATTTTACCACATTGTTACAATGACACCTGACATCTGCACTTAATGCAGTACTCCATTTCATGATTATATGTTATTTAGTAGCTTATACAGCAAAAAAAAAATGTTCATAAATTGATTTCCCATGGAAAATGGAATTTACTACAGTGAGGATCAAACCGGGAATGACTGCTCACAAAGCGAACGCTCTGACCACTACACTATTGCAGTACTACTTCAACTGAATGTATCTTACTATTTATCTTCTTGTGCTATTTAAGCTACCATATGCATAGCTAAGCAATGGGCAAACCCCTGCACCTACGGTTAAATTTAATCTGTTTGATAAAAAAAATTCTATACTGTTATTTTCTCTAGAAAGGGACAGATTACACTTATTGCTGTGGATTCATGCGTGCATCTGCACATTTGGCAGACATTCTAATAACCCCCCATACCTCTCAACCTCTTCCTGCAAATTATCTGGACAAGGCTTGACAACATGAGGTCCAATTACGGACATATTTTAAATATTGCTCTTATAAACTTGGGTAAGTTGCTAGAGTAACAGGATTTGTTTTAATATACATTTTCTGACAGATTTGAAGCCTGAAACTGAAATGTATGCCATTATTTACCGACTTCAATCCTGAGATCATCCCAGTGATTTGCCAGGACAAATGGGGTCCAGGCCAACTGTATGGGCAACAAATCTGGATATTCTGTGAAGGTTTGTTCATTTGGGAGGTATGCAACCTCCTAATTGCCGAATGGCATTTCCTGATTGCAGGGGCGTGTGTATTGTGAGAGCTCTGCTGTCAGACACACCCCATGCACTTGTCCATGCTCCATGTCCGTTTAGGAGCAGAGGCAGCGAGCCTTCATTACTGTGCATGGCACGCTGCCGTGCTGTCCTTAAACAGTCGTTTTCGTGCAGGAATAACTTATTCCTACACGGAAGATTAGTGAATCCCGGGGATAGTGTCACATCACATGAGCAGATAAGCAAATATATGCAGAGTATACAAGGAACTTCAGTTACAGATTATAATTGTACATCATACTTTGGTAGCAGTTCCAGTAATCGTCATACATATCAACAAGTGTTTACAGAGGTTTAAGTTAGTAACAGTAAAGACATTAATTAATTAAAAAATATTTGTAAATGATGTACTAGCTTTTGCATATGTACCATGTTAGATCTGGAATAACTAAATACAGATGTTAAATGCACTGATCAAATAATAATTTTCAGAAAATAAATACATAGTAGCATTGTATTGTCAGTCTAAAAAAAATCTTTGAGCAGTACAGTGAGGCACTATTTATTTCAAATTGCAGTGGTGGATTGACAATTTGTGCTGCAACGGAAATTAACTATTGAATTTGTTTTGCTATCAATGATTAGGTTGGCATGTGCATAAGAATATTCTGAGGCATGGTAAATGTAAAGTTTAGAACTTGATATTTTTGTGTGCTTACTTCATATGTAAACATATTTAAAAAGTCTATTGCATGTCATTTGTACATCTGTTAGCTTTGCAAAGGGGTGAAGTATGAGGAGCACCTTACAGTCAAAACCTAAAAAGGACATGGGACTCTGAAAATAGACTAATAAGACACAGAACAAACTACAGGCAACACCTAAAAGTGATAAGCAAATCTGAAGTGAGACTAATAAGTTACTTCTTCTTCTTCTTCTTTCCCGGGTTAGGGGTCACCACAGTGGATCACCTGTCTGCTCATGATTGTCAGTGGAGTTTTATGGTGTTGAGTTGCCAGCCCAGTGCCCAACCTTCCACAGAAGGCGCACACATTCACACCTAGGGCCAATTTAGAGTGTCCACTCCACCTACAACATGTCTTTGAGATGTGGGAGGAAACCAGAGCACCCGGAGGAAACCCCACGCGACCACAGGGAGGACATGCAGACTCTGCATAGAAGACACTCCAGCCAAGGATCAAACTGGCGAACCTCTTGCTGTGAGGTGGCAGCCCTAACCGCTGCACCACCGTGGCCGTCCTAGACTAATAAGTTACAGTGTACCTTAAAGTCAATACCTAAAAGGGATATATGAATCTGAAGAGAGACTAGTAAGTTATAGAACACATTATAGTCAAACCTAATATAATAGTGGCATGTGAATCTAACTGGTGTCAGAGCCATAGACTAAAACTAAATGCCAGGAAATGTATAATGGTATCCTTTGGAAAGTCATCCATCCCTGGTAACTATGCTATTGACAACACACTTCTTAGAGATGACCCAGTTGTCAGGGAGAGAGGGACACACACAGATAGTAATCTAGCCTTTGACTATCAAGTGTCTACAGTGGTGAGGAAATCTTTTTGTGTTGCGCAACTTATAAACAAAGGTATGGCATCTAAGTTCAATGAAGTCTTTCTTCCACTGTATTTGGCATTCATCAGACCTATCATTGAGTACAATGCCCCCTTTGCTAAGTAGCTAACCAGGCATATCCAATAAATGGAACGTCCACAAAGGTTCCTCACTAAATGAATACAGGGGATAAGTAAAATGTCCTATGTAGACTGCCTCAAGGCCCAATCCATGTATGCTATCTCCTACAGGCTTTTGAGGGAAGATCTATGCCTGGCATACAGGGCATTGTCAGACCCCACTCTGATGGACCGCCTGCATACCTACAAAATAAACAGCACCAGAATTACCTGTTCTAAAGACTTAAACCTTGCCTGTAATATAAGTAGGACCTGCTGGAGAGGTAGGTATGTATCCCAGAGACTACCCTGTCTATGGAACAGTCTCCCCATCCATGTGAAGCCGGGTTCCTTCCTAACGCAATTCCAGTGCAGCTTGGGCAGATGGATGGGAAACCGGAAATTCATCCCTGGTTTAGCACCTATGTCTCCAATGGACAATGGTAACCTGTAAATGGTTCATCTCCCAGGCCCATGCTTACACTTATCAAGGGTATCAGAACTTGTCAGAGATTTGGGATGGGATGCATGGCTAGGCTTAAACAGGCCTTTGTGGTCATTTGCCTAGTAAACACCTGTGAACCTATAAAGAGAGACTAGTTAGTTACAGAACACCTTAAAGTCAAAAGCTAAAAGTAGCATGTGAATGTGAAGAAAGGCAAGTAAGTTTTAAGAGCAGCTTACAGTCTAAATCTAAAAGTGACATGTCAGTCTGAAGAGCGACTAGTAAATTATAGAGGTTAGTTGATGACTTGATCTGTTAATGTGGGGAGGGTTACCAGACAGCAGCATTACTGTATGGAATTCCTTAATGTGGCACTTCAATGTACATCATTATGTGCTGTTGAAAATATAAGAGAGATTATGCATTTTTCATGAGGCTGGAGTCTTACTTGATATAAAACCATGGGTCATTCATTCTTTGTACTGTACAGAGTGCAGCCTGATGTTCATCATATTGATCACTGCTGCACTAGTCGTAACTATGTGAAATTATATCCTGCTAAGGATATAACAGCCAGCCAGTTTCCAAAGCTTCAGGCCACATTCCACATGCCAAACTGTCAGGCAGCTACAGCTGAACTGAATAAAAGACAAGTTTAGACAAAGTCCTTCAGATCTTTACTGCCACGGAAGAGTACGCTCCTCTGAGGCTTTCAAGGATTGGCAGTTGGCTTTTGCTGTTCCTTTGCTGGGCAGGTAAGTTCCCTTTGGGGAAAAACTTTCCATTTTCTTATTTTTCTTGCTGTTTTATCAGTTTCCTCTTCAGGGAAGTTACTTTAAAACCCGGAGTGTTGTGTTTTAATGGACTGTCACAAGATTAACATACTTTTAAATGATGCTCTTGCTTTTCCTGTCAGCTTAAAAGTGGTGTAAAGTAACAAATCTTTTTCTGTAGAGAAATCGTGCTTATTTTACTTTTTTGGGGCAGGCTGGCATAGTGTTTTATAGTGCTTTCTATTGTGTTTTTCTGTCAAAAAAGTAACTTTTGTAGTCTGGTAGTATTTACTGCCATTTTCTTTTTGTCTTTCCTGGGAGAGTCACCATTTTGGCTTGACCATAGAACAGACTACTGGTCTCGTGGCTGGCCCTTTTTCCAGCTAGAAAAAAATTAAGCAAACAGCCTTTTCCATCACAGCAAGTTCGCAATTTGCCTCAGCCACACGTGAGGGATTCTGCTGTTGCCATTTGTAGTACTTCAGACCATGCGTCTTTTGTTCCAGATCTCTGTGGTGTAGCACGTACAGCCACTATGGACCAGTGGTTAGCCATGTCCTGTGCAACTGTTGGTATCCCTCAGTGGATAAGGGATGGTCACTCCTGCTGGTCCTGGGAGAGGTAACAAGGAATGTTTTCCTGTTGTGTTAGAAGGCTATACTCATCCCTGCGGACACTGCTACTGCCATTAGTAACACAGTTTGCCCCATTTTCCCTGTGGAAAAGAAACAGAAAACCAAGCATGTAAATCCTCTTCCTCAGATTTCTTTGGATAGGAGTAGTTAAGTGGGTCTGGCTAAGGATTTAATTCGTTATTAAGCCTCTCTTATAAAGTGGTTTCTGGTAAAAGAAAGAAGAATATGTCTTGCCCTGAAGAGTTTCAGGATTCTAAATCTGAAGAAGAAGATGCAGGAATAGATGCAGATTTCTGATTCGGAGAGCTGAATTTCTGATTCTCCCAATGGGGCTTCTCTTTCTCTGAGACTATTGCTGGAATGTGTCACTGTTTTCAATGGGAAACCACTGAGGTTTCACAGTCCCTCAGAAAATACTTTGAGTTGTTACAAAAAGGTTTTATAGATCTTACACCCATTCCTCCTGTTCTGTCTGCTTTAGAGGATATGTGCATTTCTGTCTGCAATTGTTCTGATTTCCCTGCATTTTCATCTTAGTTGTTATTAGCGCATGATCTGAAATAGTTATTGGATGTTTATCGAAGCTTTCAATTAAATGCACATCTTCCTGTGAGGTACAATTTCTCTGTAGTCTAGCCCAGTTGTTGTTCCTTGGGGAATAATATGTAAATTAATTTGAAGTTCCTACTACTGAATTCACTCTTCCATACCAAATGGAAAATACCAAATTTCTTCAGAAATCTATTTTGTTATATTTTGTCTTCTAGGTCTCCCAGGTATGCCCTCACTGTTGCAAATCAAGTTCCACTCCCCACCCATAAGTAATATTCCCTGCTGAAACTTGATTATTTCTCCCAAAATTTTCTTAAGCACCATAATAGCAGTTTTAGGTGGAATATAAGTACATTGCAGCATAATCCTCCTCCCTTGCCAGTAGCTCCTTACTACCACAAATCTTTCTTGACTCCTCCTTTCCTTTCTTCCTGATATTCTACTGAATATCCATCCCAAAATTCTTTCTTTATCAAATTCCCATGCTCACTTTTTTCAAATGTGTGCCCTGTAGCATTGATATTTGAATTCTGGCTTTCTTAATATA
Source organism: Protopterus annectens (assembly GCF_019279795.1). NCBI lineage: Eukaryota > Metazoa > Chordata > Ceratodontiformes > Protopteridae > Protopterus > Protopterus annectens. The sequence goes on from NC_056729.1 coordinate 1,341,258,579, forward strand.
ATTCAATACCCTTACCATTTTGCAGACCATTCATGTTCCAGAAGAATATGTTTAGTGTAGCTATTATGATAAGTTGCTATTCCCACCTATTGTATATGACGGCTTTCTTAAATGTCTATTTCCAGCTTTTGTGTTATATGTATCCACTAATGTTTGGCAGGCTGATCTCTTATATAGTTGTTTCTTGTCATTTCCATTTGAACTGAACCTGTGTTACATCTTACAAGACTTTCTATTTTAATGACAACCCTTGAACAAAAAAAAAAAACCCGAAAACCCCTGACCCTATTAACTTATAGCAAACACACAAAACTATGAACACCTTCAAATAATCGAGTTTAACCCTCCTGATAGGAACAGTTGTACTAAACTGACAGCTGTACGCACATAGGCATAACTTTGCCCAACCTTAAGGTTATCCATCCTAAGAAACATGTTAAAGCCTGTGCACCTACTTATAGTAATTGTTGTCTGTTCTTGTCTTCATTCCCCTCCCAGATATGAAAAACAGCATATTTCCTTCCAGAGAACATTAACTTTTAGCCTTAAAAAAGTGTTCTGGTGTTTATTGCTTCCCCCATAGTCATCTTGTCTCCATGGAAACACAAGTACCAAATGTGCAGATCTGCAGACCTCTCTACTTACACTGAAGATTTTTTGCCAAAGGAAAACTTTTCATTAAATTGTGTCCTCTTATTTACTTGCTTACACAAAAAATGTTATTAGATTAAGCCAAAGGCCTTAATCCTGAAATTCACCTCTGCAGAAATAAGAGAGAACATAGCAAATCTACATGTTTTATAATTTGTGCACATTTACACCCCATCCCCCACCTCAACAATATTATAGCATATTCATTTAAAAATGCTTTTGTCCAGCCTTTCTTCTCTTTTTACATTTTGATGCTTATATCTCTTAAAAACTATAAAAGAAGAGACATTTATTTACAACATGCAATAACAAAATACTTTATTTTATAGTCTGCAGTTTGTATCTTGAAATGTCCCACACAAATGCTGTTAAGAACAAAAATTGTTTTACTTAGCAGTTGCTTTTCTTTTTGTTTAAAACCTTCCTTTTTATGTCCTTCCAGACATTTATGACATGAAGTGGGTTATAGGCGTTTCAGTCCCCCATAAGTTAAAAAGTCAGCAAAAGTTCAATCTTTCCACTTTTTCTTGTAAAGTCGTATTTTACAAATGTGATTGATGCTTTATAGTCACACATTTATTCACTAATTTCAGTGTTGCTGGTCTTCTTCCTGTTCATCTCCATCTCCCAACCCCAGACTCCCGTTAGAGTCCAAGGTACCCCTCATGCTACTAGTCAGCTCCTGTGCTTTTTGTGGCTCTCACACATTTTCCTTCGAACACTGGAAAAGGTTCCACTGGCAAAGCTTCTCTATAAGCTTTATTATCAGAATAATGAGAAGCAGAGAGTCCCTGTCTGTTTGATGGTTCACTTGTTGTTGGACAAACTTTTATGTTTCCTCCTTATCCTTTTCTGCATCAAAAAAATAAATATGATCCTGCAGTCAAAAATATTCTGAAGATGGATGGGTACAGCAGCTTGAGTCTCACACTTGCTTCTTGACACTTCTTGATTGCTGGGATAAAGTTGCTTCTCTTCTGCCTGATGTACAGTGAATAAACATTTTCTACTCTACTGTTTCCAGTTTTTAATACTTTGCTTTTTTCCACAGTTTTGTTAGGACCAATTATTTTTGTTGATACGATTTCATCTTTACAAATACAGGCCTTGGCTTCTTTCTCATGGCTAGGTTTGGAGCATACATATGATGTGCCCTTTCAATTAACATTTTCTGCTGTGCAATACCAGTCCAGTTCTTATTTTTGCTTTCATAAACTTAATAAAGTATATACCTTCCAGTTTATGTGGTACAGCAGGTTTTCCCTGTGTGATCTATCCTTAACACTACCATTTTTTTAAATGGATCTTCTTCAGCAGTCTCGTACTTGGCCAGCCTTTTCTTCGTTTTGACTTCTGATTTTTGCAGTTTTATCAGTTCTTCTGAATAGCTTTTTAAAGCTTCTTCCATTGTCCAACCTTTTGTTATTTGACTTGATATACTCCTTCAAAGTTTTGTTTATTTTAACAGGTCTGAGTACATTACATTATTTTTTCCTCTAAATTACTGGGAGGCCATGTCTTGCAGGAAAGCTGGAGCTTGAACTGCTTTTTGATAAACAACTGCAGGATTTTTTTCTAGTCAATGTTTTCTCTTCACCTTTCCTAGTTGATTTTCTTTCAGGCTTTCTTAATTTTTTTTCTTTGCTGGCATCCAGGTGGTGTACTTATTATCCAGTAACTGAATTTACTAAAACTTGAATGGTTTCAGGCCACATCTCTCAGTTTCTTTTTCACAGTGGGAGAGATGAAATCAAGCTGTTGATCACTGTGCAGCCATCTTGGAAGTTCCCATATCTGAAATCTCTTTGATCACAGCACCAACACCCTATATCTTTTCAAATCTCAACACTGGGTTTTGTTAGAGACAAAAGATATTTTTAAATCCAGGTGCCAGTTCTCCCTCATTGTTCCAAAGCAGTCAGTCACCTAAGATGTTGCTTAAGTAGCTGTTTCAGGAGGGCTATAAGTGCAAGGAGTGTGGGACACCAAGGCCAGGTGCAAGCACGTAAACATCAAGGAGATGCTTTCCCTGATGAAGTCACTCAACTCTCTAAATATCTTTGGCACCAGGACCTCTTCAAATGATTACAGACAATACCACAGTCATGGGGTACAGCAACAAGAAAGTGGGAAACAGAACATACTCCCTTTGCAGACTAGACATGCTAGCTTTGAATATAGCTTCACAGCACAATCTCATTCTACAGGCATCCTACATTCCATCAGAGCAAAATTGTGTGACAGACAAGCTGAGGACCAGGGTAGACCCTCACGAAAGGAAAGTAGATCAGGGCGTCTTCCAAGATTTGATCCCTTTTGTGGGGAGTTCCTCAAGTAGACCTCTTTGCCTCCTCTCTGATCAATCAACTGGCAAGATTCTGTTCCTGGACTCCATGCAAGAAAGACTGGAAGGCATATTCCTTTTTTTCCCCTGACAAGAACATTCCTTTATGCATTTCCACCCTTTCCACTAATATCCTGGGCACTTCTGAAGATTCAGAAGGAATCCCCCAAGATCATTGTGGTGACTCCCTTCTGGCCCAGAGAACCATGGGTGTCACTTCTTTTGGAAGTGGCCATGGGCAATTACCACAAGCTTCCTTACAGACTGGATCTACTCACACAAGAAAAGGGTGTTTGGTACACCCCGCCAATCAATTTCAGTTGATTGCTTGTATGATAGAGTTTTATTTGCTTTTATCACCTGTTCACTGAAGACGTGCAGCAGGTATTAATGTAGGCAAGAAAGCCTGCTACTAGAAAATCATATATTAGCCAATGGAAATGTTTTTCTAGTTGGTGCCAACAATATAACCAGCACCCAGTCAGGTTAGTTGTTCTCTGATTGTACAATATTTCTGTGAGGTATAATTATATGGTCTTTCTTATTTCTGTGTCAGGGTTAATTTGTCTACCATTTCAGCATATCTACCCATGGATCCTCCTCTTTCAGTGTAATCTCATGTCAGAATGTTTTTGAAAGGGGGTTGTATAAGAAGACTCCAAGAAAACCAATGACTCCCTTCTGGCCCAGGTAACTGATCATAATTTTGTGTTAGATAAATTAACACTTGCTCTATTTAAACCACCTAGTCTAGATGACTTCAGGTTCTTAACATGGAAAACAGTTTTACTGACTTGTCATGTCCTATGCAAGAAGGGTACCTCAGTTGCAAGTTGTTGTGGTGAGTCAACCGTATCTCATTTTCCACAGGGATAGAGTTTCTATCAGAACTAATCCTTCTTTTATGCCTAAAGTAGTATCCAAGTTTACGTTAATCCAGACTGTCCATCTCACTGTTTTATTTCCTGAACCTAAAAATGAGAGAGAAAGGATACTGCATACCATGGATATCCACAGACTACTTGGGCACTGTCTTGACAAAACTAATTCTTTGAAATTTTCAGATTAATTGTTCATTTCCTATGAGGGTAAGCAGAAGGGGCAACTTGTATCAAAACAGATTTTTTTCCAAATAGTTGTCAACGGCTATTACCTTTTGTCATATTCACCATAACAAGCTATTCCATGCAGGGTCAACACCCACTCTTCCAGGGCCTTGGCTTCTTTTTGAAAGGGTTGTATTCTAGAAGTATTCTAGAAGCTGCTTTGTGGTCCTCTGTACCTACTTTTACAAAGCACTATAAACTTGCTCCTTTTCTAGGTCCAGATCAGGCTTTGCTAGGACCATTCTCCAGGGGCTCCTGGACAATGGGTACTGCAGCAGTGATCATTCAAATATCTACTGTTATGGTACATTTGCTTACATAACTGTACTTTCTGTTTACTGTTAAGAACTGCAGTTCAGTCGCTGGAATCACAAAGAGAAATCAATCACCAGGTGAGTGCAATCAAGATAGAAGTGCAAAATGAGATAGAATGGATACATCCAGAGGAAATCAGAGAGATCCATGATTATTTCCAAAGCAAACTAATTGTCCCTGGCAGAAGGGGCAGAAAATAACATCGGTCTTAAATATTGGGCTAAGAATATCACTACTTTGTACACACAGATTTTCTAGATTATATATATATTATTATTTAGTAAAATAAATGAAAAGAAGCATCAAAGGGTACAACCAATGAAACAAATATCAAACCCTTGGACTGTCAGCTGGAGCGAAAAGAGAACTCATCCTGCTAAAGGACAAACAGGACACAGCAAAAATGTTTTTAAGCGCTTTTGTTCATTTAATTAAGAACTTCATCAGAAAACGTTTAGAAAATCATTAATGAATTTAAATACATACTCAAAAGTGACATCATGCTCACTACATCCAATAAAATCCTTCAATAATTTTAAACCCCTCATTGAGGTATAAAATTTAAAGACACATATACCAAAAAGCTGCTTTACGCCCAAGAAAAAAACATTTTGTAAAAATAAAAATAAAATCACTAAAAACATTTTACAAGCATTGCAAATAATTTTAAATAATTTTAGACTTAAGGAGGCTTTTAACAGAAATAATTTCATTAAGCCCAGGTGGAAAAGTCAGCCCTTAAAAAACATTTTTTTTTTTTTTCAAATATATTTTTATTGCATTTTTTTCTTCTTATTTTAATACAAGAAAAGAATATCACAGAAAAATATAAGAACATGTTCTAGGAATATCAAGTTGCAGTAATCCTATTAAAGTATATATAACATGAACCCTCAGTGTTAAACTAACAATATGCAAAATTAATTAACACTCAAGCTGTTCATATTGAGCTATAATACAGAAAACCACACAGAGATAATATACAACATATTGAAATCTGACATTAAAACACTTGCATCAAGACATTCTAGCCTACTATATCTTGTACTAACTATATATACACTATATACGTTGATGTCACCTTGAATGTTCATCTTATATGTATTACCATGGCCTGCCCATTGTTGTTGTGGGTAAACATTTTACAATACTAAATATCTTTAGTTTCCCTTATTTACATAGAATAATACTGATGGTGTAGTCTCTTGTTCATAAATCAGCTTTGATCTAAGATTTCTATAAGCGTTCTCCAATGTTTCTGATAGTAGGATAGTTTTCTTTGGCTTCTTGTAATTAGTTTACTGGCTTCTTCCCATGTAATTTTACTTCTATGTAACCAATTTTGGGCTATGTATGATTTCATCATTGCACACAGTGTGACTGTGATGTGTTTATTTTCATAGGAAAAATTGGCAGGGAATACATGTAAAATTGCCATTTCTAACTTGGCTCTTAACAGACACCATAATTTGTAAATATTCTTGCAGCTCCAAAAAATATAAAGTGTGTCTGCAACACTGTTTTGGCATATGGTGCAATAAGGAGAGTGTGAGGGATTAATTTTACTTTGAAAAAGTGGTGTGTGATAAAGATTGTTATTAATCATAATTTGGATATAAATTAGTTTTTTGAGGGGGGTTAGTTTCAAAGTAAACTCAATTACAGCAGATTTTTGTTCAGTAGTGATTTTATTATTTTTCTCTTCCCAAAACTTTAAATATAGGAGTGTATATTGATATTTAATTTTTGTTATTAATCTATAGGTATTTGATAACATTTTAGATCTCAAAAGTAACAGGTTAATAATTTGTTGATATAGGTGCATGTCGTGGTTATCTATTTTAACATTCATAGTAATTGTGTTAATCAGGTATGTTAACTGGTTGATTATAGTGTTATAACTTGTATTTACTTCAAATCTCACTCCTCCAAAAACAGGAGACCGGTCTGGTGGACCCCGGCCATAAATAAGCTATACAACAGAAGGAGGAGGCTACTACATGACAGAGCAAAATCCCAAAAAGGGAAGGCATCTCTGATCAGTATTAGTAAGAAACTTCAATCCCTCATAAAATCATCAAAGGCCAGTTTCGTAAGAAAAATTGCCCTAGACACTAAAGATAATCACAAGGCCTTCTTTAGTTATGTCAGGAACATGGGCGGAAACTCCCAGATATGCTCTGAATTGTTGCATAACGGTACAAAATATACCGAACCTACAGACATAGCCAACATCCTGGCAGACAGATTCAGCTCAAACTCTCCCCCCCTCCCCCCCCAAAGGTGCAAATGCCTATCCCAACTGAATGTAACCTCCCTGACATCACAGATGCACAAGTGAAAGCTGCCCTCTCCAAAGCAAAAAACACAGCATCTATGGGACCGGACGGTGTCCCAGGCTGTGTCTTACACGAACTCCAAGAAGAACTGAACCCTCACATTAAGTCACTGTTCAAACTTAGCCTTACTACAAGATATGTACCCAAGGAATGGCGTACAGCTACAGTGGTCCCACTCCACAAAGGTGGTGCCACAACAGACCCTGGAAACTATCGCCCCATAAGCCTGACTAGTCTGGTCTGTAAAGCTATGGAGCGTATTATCATGGAACTCATAAACAAAGACATTGGGAGCCTCCAGACACTGGACCCTACCCAATTTGGCTTTGTTAAGGGCAGATCTTGCCTCTTAAACCTAGTTGATTTCTTTGAAACAGTTACCAAAGCCATAGATGAGGGCAAGGTAGTCCACACAGCCTACCTGGACCTCACAAAAGCCTTCGACACAATACCCCACTTGGGCATCATAAATAAGCTTACCAGCTTAAATATCAACCCCTATATCACAAGATGGGTTGCAAACTGGCTCAGAGATAGAACCCACATGGTCAGAATCGCAGGTGCCTTGTCCGAATCCAAACCAGTTACAAGTGACGTCCCACAGGGCTCAGTTCTGGGACCTCTCTTGTGCGGTATATACTTCTCTGAGGTTCAGGCTAACACAGGGGGATTATGGCTGACAAAGTTCGCAGATGACTGCAAACTGGGTGCCATAATCGAATCTCCAGCTGACACAAGCATCCTCCAAAAGGGTCTCACAGAGACGGATGCTTGGTGCCAGAGCCACGGCCTCAAGCTAAATGCTAAAAAGTGCATAGTCATCCCCTTTGGGAAAAACAAGGTCCCCACAAATTACCACATAGGTGTTAATCCATTAAGTATGGAAGAAGTAATTAGAGATTTGGGAACCAATGTAGACAGTAATCTCTCCTTTGATAATCACGTTGCCAAAGTGGTTAGAAAGACCTTCTATATAGCCCACCTTATCACGAAAGGGTTCGCATCTAGATCGAGAGAGGTCATTGTGCCCCTCTACTCATCACTCATCAGGCCCATAATTGAATACAATGCCCCTTTTGGGATGTACCTTACTCGACACCTGCAGCAACTGGAGAGACCCCAAAAGTACCTCACCAAGAGGATCATGGGCTAAAAACAGATGTCCTATGCAGCTCGACTAAAGAAACTCCAGCTCTACTCAGTTGCTTACCGCCTACTCAGAGGCGATCTATGCCTGATGTACAAAGCCATGTCAAACCCAGAATTAATGGACATGCTCCACCTCAAAAAATCCAAGTCCCTTAAAGCTACACGCTCCAGGGACCTAAACCTCAGCACAAAAATAAATAGGACATGCTGGAGGGACTGATTAATTTCCCAGAGGCTCCCCTCACTGTGGATTAGAATCCCAATTCATGTTAGACATAGTCCCTTGCTGACCCTCTTCAAGTGAAATTTGAACGCGTGGATGGGAAATCGCAAATTCACCCCTGGGATCTCTCCTGTGTCCCTGCTAGACAGAGGCACAGTAAACTAATCTTAAAAGGGTACCTTCTGTGACCTACTTTACAGAGGCACAGTAGGCTAATCTAATAGGGAGGCGGAAGCCAAATACACTCTGGCTAGGCTTATAAATGCCCTAGGGCAGATAGCCTAGTATCTACCTATGAACCTATGAATCTTTGCCTAATGTTTTCAATTGAAAGGCTTTTAGCATGATAGAGATCCCATACAGTGATGTTTTTGATTTTGGGGTACTGAGTCAGGTTTATCATAGTATTATTTAGTTTAATATTAGGGTTAAGGTGTATTTGTTGTCCCAGTACTAAAGTATCTTTAAGATTTAGGGATGATACCAGCTTTTGAAATGTTAGTGTGTTTCTTACGATTGTGGGGTGGACCTTAAAATACTTTAACGTCTTAAAATTCAAAAAGGGTACTGCTTTAGGATTTAAATTACATGAGATTAGATGATTGTTATATATTTCAATCCATAGTGGATACCATGCTTTATTGAATGGTTCAAAATTTGCTATTTGTATAATTCGACTAGCATTTATAATGTTATAGTATGTTTGGAATTCAGGAGCTCTTAAAAAACTTGCTACTTTAATTTTTGTCTTTCAAGATAACTGAAAACTGTCAACAAACATTTTTTGATCAGCCTTTTCCAAAACTAAAAACTCAAATTTCAAAAAATCAGTAAAATTTAAACTATGTTTTGCTAGTGCATTGTTAACCCCTTGCTTCCTAATAGCTGAAACGTGTTCACTTATCCTTTGCAAACATTTCCTAATAGTTTTACCTATATTAAAACAGTCGCAATTGGTACAGGAAGCTAAGTAAATAATACCAATGCTGTTACAGTCATATCGACCTTTAGATATAAAATTGAACCCATAATGTTTAAAATAGAAATTGCTGGTCCTATTACTATACTTGCAAACCTTGCAGTTATAACAGGGAACTGTACCACAAGAAGATCTACCAGAACCATCATTAGAGAGGTGCATCCATTCTAGTAATTGTTTCAGGTTCATGGTTCTCTTGTAAACAAATTTGGGATGTGACCCCACTCTTTTACTAGGTCTTGGTTCGCTAAAATGACTTTCCAGTTTTCAAAAATAATAGCTTGGATGTCACGATCAACTAAACTCATTGGAATGGGAAAGGACAGTGTCTTGTTGTTGTCATGACCACCCACCATTTAGGAGCAAAACCAGAAAAAAGAATTGGATGAAATTTAGTGTTTCTGGACTGAATGACGACTTCTGAAATATGCTTCAGTTTGTTCAAAGGATAACCTCACAGACAAAACATTTTTATCACCACCTCAACTTCATGTAAAAAAATCAGGGTCTGAACTGATCAAGTGGCTGAGCTGTATAATCTGACCCAAAAAATGTTAAACCTTATAAAAAAGGATGATAGCTAATAAAATATAAATAATTGTTTACAAAAGTATCATTCTTGTAAATCCAACTCTCAAATTTCTTGTTTCCAGCATCCATAATAATTTGAGTGCCTAAAAAAATAATAGGTTTCCCTTTGACACTTATTTCAAACTTCAACCAAGGGACACTACCATTGATATCTTGAAAAAATAACAAACGGCTCAGTACTTCCTGTCCATACAAATACCAAATCGTCTATGTACCTTTTATAAAGGGAGACATATTGGAACAACTCAATTTGAGTTAAAAATCAAAGTCCCAGAAACATTGCTAGAATTAGTGCAGGCTATGTACAAGGTCGCAATGACTCAAGTACAAACAATGTTCAGTCTCACAGAGGGGTTCCCAGTAGAAGTGGGTGTGAACCAGTGTTCAGCTTTGAGCTCACTGCTGTTCATATTGGTAATGGATAACAGGACAGTGAGGACAGATAAACAAAGTTGGTGTGTGCAGATGATGTGGCATTAAAGGCAGACTCTGAGCAAGACCTTCAATGCAACATAACACATCTGAAATACTTCAGGGGCAGCTAACATTGGGGAAGACAGCAATTCAGGTCATAGCCTGCTATAGGTCCCCAACCATGTCCCAAGACTCTCACTCCATGTTCCTAAGCACCCTGGAGAATATTAAGGTCCAACCTAACACTCTAATACTGCACGACTTCAACTACCCCTCCATTAACTGGGATAACTACTCATGTACCAATACACTTGCCCAACGTTTCCTGGAATTCATTAATTCCAATGCCCTGGATGGACCAGCCCATTCTTACCACCTCTAGAGGTAGCAACATCCTTGACCTGGTCATTACTAACATGGGCGATCATTGCTGTCCACCAATAGTCAACTCCTCCAAGGTTAGATCCGACCACAAACTAATTACCTTGGAAATCAACCCCCCCCCCGCAAAGGTAACCACCATGAAAAACTTCTCCAAAGCTAACTTCGGGCTCCTATAAACAGAGGTGGCTAACTTCATGCAACCCATGCAAATGGAGATCAGTTGCATGATCACCGAATCATATACCCAGTGCACTGTACGAACACGTACACAAATGCATAGATCTCCACATACCCAGTAGAACCAAGACGCTTTCCTCCAAAAAAAGGAAGCCAATTTGGTGGTCCCCTGCCATAAACAAATGCTACAACAGAAGGCGGAAACTGATGCGGAATAAGGTGAAGTCCCAAGACTGGAAAAACTCTCTTATTAGCCTCAACAAAAAGTTGAGATCTCTCATCAAATCCTCTAAAGCCAGCTATGAAAACAGAATTGCAGCAGATAGTAAAGGCAACCACAAGGCCTTCTATAGTCATCTAAAGAATCTCCACGGTAATATCCAGATTTGCTCTGCTCTGCTCTGCTCTACTGCACAATGGTGCCTCCTATACCGAGCCAACAGATATTGCCAATATACTGTCCGACAGATTCAGTGCCAACTTTACCCCCCTCCCCCCCAAGGGACCAGTCATAATACCAGTAGTTTTCCAGGCACCCTGCTGCACAGGTTAAAACAGCACTGTCTAAGGCCAAGAATACAGCTTCTATGGGACCTGAAAATATCCCTGGCTGTGTTCTACATGAACTACAGAGTGAACTGGCATCTCACCTGTGTGACCTGTTCAATCACAGCCTCACCTCAGGCTTTGTCCCTACCGAATAGCGCACTGCTATAGTCATTCCTCTCTACAAAGGAGGAGAAACTACAGACCCTGGGAGCTATCGCCCCATTAGCCTAATGATTCTGATATGCAAAGCAATGGAATGCATCATCATGGACCTAATAAACAAGGATATAGGGAATCTCCAAACTCTTGATCCCACACAGTTTGGTTTTGTGAAGGGTAGATCATGCCTGCTCAACTTTGTCAACTTCTTTGAGTCAGTCACTGGAGCTGTGGATGAAGGCAAGGTGGTTCATACAGCCTACTTTGATCTGGCCAAGGCCTTTGACACCATTCCCCACTCAGGAATCATAGAAAAACTCACTATATCACTAGATGGGTTGCAAACTGGCTCACAGGTAGACCATACAGTGTGAAAGTAGCTGACTCCAAGTCAGACTGCCGACCAGTCATGAGTGGAGTCCCACAGGGTTCGGTCCTGGGTCCTCTCCTGTATGGTATCTACTTTTCTGAAGTCAGGCCAACATGAAGGGACTCTAGCTGACAAAGTTTGCAGACAATTGCAAGTTGGGAGTAATTATTAACTCCCCAAGTGATGTTGACATCCTACAGAAAGGCCTCACTGGGACCAGCGACTTGTTTCAGAACCATGGCCTTAAGCTCAATGCCAAAAAATGTGTTGTCATCCTCTTTGGAAAAAAAACAGTTCCCATGAATTACCACATTGATGGTAGTCCACTGAACACAGGAGGAGTTATAAGAGATCTGGGAACACAGGTTGACAGCAACCTCTCTCTAAGGTTGGGTGGCACGATTCCAGGGTAATCCTATGGGCTAGGCTTGTAAAGACTCCAGGGCCATTAGCCTAGTACACACCTATGAACCTATGAACAAAGGATAGGGGAATGGAATGCAAAACTGTAAGCACATGAGATGAAACTAAGTACAGTTAAGACAGTGGTAATTTCAGCAAATTAGGGAACTCAGAAGAAGCTGAAAATTGAAATAGATGGGAAGATAGTAGAACATATTAATAGCTTCAAGTTCCTAGCAGGGGTGGTTGAAGAGAAGGGAAGTCTGAGCTAGAATTAGAAGGGCTGAAGCCAACTAGCATAGAGTGTCAAGTGTACTGTATGACAGAAGAATGCCAAAGAAGCTGACAAGTAAGGTGTACAAAACAGTGGTGTGACCAGTACTACTGTATGGTAGAGAAACCTGAGCAGTAAAGGCAGAGCAGGTGAAGAAGCTAGAGATAATGGAGATGAAATGCATGAGAAGGGCGGTAAGATGCACATTGTGGGACAGACAAAGAAATGAGGACATAAGAGCAGAAGCCAAAGTAGCTCCAATTGCAGAAATGATCAGAGAACAGATTACAGTGGTTTGGGCACATGCAGAAAAGCAGAAGGCAATCTAGTGAAGATGATTTGGGACAGTCAGGAAAAAGGTAAGAGGAAACAAGAGCATCCAGCAAAGAAGTGGATGGATTGTGTGAGAGATCTGCGACAGTCAGGCGTGTGTGTCAAAGAAGGCAGGAATGCAATACTGAATCAAGAGAGATGGTGACAATTAACCCATTGAGCCCATGTAAGAAATGGGATAAAGGGGGCTGGAGATAATGATGATTTGATCCTTACCTTTTATTGATATAATACAAGTGTTGATCACAACTTAACTTAAAACTGAGACAGACAAATTGAATAATTTAAAGGGACTGTGGAGTTGCAATAAAAAGGATGGTATTGAATTGCATCTCCTGACTGGCTGACTTAATTTCCTCTTAGTGCTATAAAAATCTACAAGCCTTATTTAACATGATTCTTATATACTTTTGTTTCCTTGTCCCACTGTCGCTGAGAGATATCATAATTCTTTACTATAGCAACAGTTTCATGATTTTCCGTACAGCTGAGATTACATTGGCATGATAGTAGTTTTCAGCCTTTGTCATGTAACACTGCTGTGAAAGGAAATCACTTCTGCCATTATTTTCCGGCCTACAATAAACTTACCTTGCATCCCTTGTTTGCTGAAAAGCTTTATTCAGGTAGACATATTACAAGTTTTTCAGTCCATTGTCTAAGAATTTTATGGTTAAGCATATCAGGCCCATTACCTTCTGCCTTTGCTTTTAAACTTCCTTTATGACCATTTCCTTCATGAAAGGAGTGGCATCCTTCCAACTTCTGCACTCATTTCTACTGGTTGATGTGATAAATTTCTGTTCTCCAATACAATTACTCAGGAGGAATATTTATTTAGTAGCATATACAGCATCTCTTTCTGCCAGTGCTCTGTGTTTAATTTTTCACTTTCTCAGCTTTTGTTACTAAAATAATGGTTGGGAGGGACCGCAGTATCAAGAGCGAATTAGAATATATTAAAAACAAGGGAAGGAAGAGTGGTATGACTAGGACACCACACTGTTTAGGGTTAGGTTGGGAGGGTGCAACTGGGAAGTAATGGCAAAGATAACAGAAAGAGTCATAGGTGCACCTGGAAGGGATGGCCTTAAGAAGAGATTACTTCATGAAGAGGGTGGTAGCACCATGGAATTCATTGTGTGAAGCAGAGGTATTTAACATTTGTTTATCAGGAAAGTCCGACTTGGAACAAAGCCAATTTTCAGCAGAGGCCCAAGGAGAAATGCTCCAGACGCATGTCTGTGTAATGTGGGAGGAAACCGGAGTACCCTGAGAAAACCCACACGAACACAGGGAGAACATGTGGATTCCGCACAGAAGGCCCTCCAGACGAGAATCAAACCTAAGAACCTCTTGCTGTGAGGCGGCAATGCTACCCCTCCGTCACTGCGTCGTGAGGTATAACTTACTTATAAACTTGAGGAACACTGGTTTTCTGTCTCTTCATAAGTTCATACCTCTGTTAACTACAATTCCCTGCATTACTACAGTAGATGCTTATTGTTATACTGAAAGTTCCAGCACATGGATATCGTGTCTGTTTGCTGTATATTATCCAGTTGTGCTTTGCATATGAGATCTTAAAAAGGTTGAAACATGACAATGGTTAATGACATCTGGATCACTGGCCTGAGTGGCTTGAGAGAATTATTACAGAACTTTATGTCATTTAGCATTTATTAGACCTGTACAGGAATTTGGTTTTGGAAAATTTGCATTGTTTCCCATTATGCCTTGATAAAAGAAGATCTGCATTTTTCTTGTAGTTATGCTTTTGCCTGTTGCCAAGGTGTCACTGACTGGGTCCTATATGCATGTCCTACTAGATTTTTCTTTCTTGCTTTTACCTCGTTTTGAACTCGTCCCAAGGGTTAGTACATCAAAGGCTTCTTGCTGAGTGGAGTGTTTTTAGAACATATTTTGATTTTCCCTTGGTGATGTGCTGTGCTGCTGAGGCCAAAACTATGTCCAATGACACCTTGATAAAGGAAGGTTTACAACTGTTTTTGTACCTATGTGTTTGTTTTATGTTCCTGTCTTTAAAGTTTGCTCTTATATGCATCAGGTGTGGAATTATTGGTTTTCTTTTTTTTCTCTGGCTTATTTGATACTCACTGCTGAAATGAATCAGCTAGAGGGCTCTGTTGAAGCTGAACGTTTCAGATGTTACTCAGATTTTCTGTTATGGCATACTGAAGACAGAACTTGAAAGTAGGTCTTTAGCTAATGGAGTTCAGCTAGTTACCCATTGTGCATTATTAGATGTTGGTGTGCCATTGCACATTCACGAACCAGTGTGTTCAAACATTATTTTTTCATAGCAGAAGTTTGCATATCTCCCTTGATCTCTTAAATGCCATTTTTTTATATAAAATGCCAATGTGTTTGTTTACATTTTTAATATATTACCGTTGTGTTTCTGGCAGGGTTGTATATACAGCTCTCATGAGATGTTTGCTTTCTTGTTTTTACTTTATTTTGGTGTTATACCCCAGTGTTAGTACATCAGCAGCTTTTTGGTAAGTGAATGTTTCAGAATGCAGTTAGATTTCCTCTTACGTTATACTGATAAGCTTACAGTAAGACCAAAACCTAGCCATAACTAGTGCGCTGTAGCATGCTGGCCTGCATGCATTATTTGTACATTATGTGTTATTATGCATTAGTGCGCCAGTGTGCTGAAAATTTTTGTTGAAGGGCTTTTGCATATCTCCTGTGATGCATTGATAATTGAAGATTTGCAAATGTGTCATTGCTGATCCCCATCATGAATGACCCTTGACAAATATAATAAAATCCCAGTTTTCTTTAAAGCATCTGTGGTGTCATATGAATTTTTATCAGTTCTGAATGTCTGCAGTAAGTACCAGTTTGTGAGTGTCTAAATGTTGAAAGTTAAATAGTTGGGTGTGTTATTTTGATAGCCATGTACATACATACTTACATTCATGCATACTCTTACAAAATGATGAGATGAAATAGAGCAGTCTGCTACCTGCTGCATGGGCACAAAACTATAAGTAATTTTAAACATATATTGCAAATAATGTTAATTTTTTTTAAGTCGTGTTTGCAAACTTAGAGCATGCAAGTGAATGGTAACTGACAACAATTTATAATCAGATGTGATTTGTGTACATTTTTAGACAGTGAATTTACCAAATGCTGTTTTTTTTTCCATTTCATGTTTAAGGCTGACTTGGGAAGAGAAATGCATGCACTCTCTAGTGCTAGCAAACCATTGGCTTCATGGACTGCTCAGCGAGGAGTACAAGAATGCCGAGAAGCTTGTGGAGGACATGGTTACCTTGCCAGTAAGTCAGCCTATGAATCAATAGGAAACAATATCCTTCCATTACAGTTACTTGAAAATCACTGTAAATTTGTATATAGATGCACTTATTTGCACAATGCTGTTTATTTTTTTAAATGCGTTATTTATTAAGGGGGTACTCTTTCTCTCATGGCTTGTTTTATTTTTAAAAAGAATGTTGTTGTCCCTAGCATAGTACATAATACATAATAAAGCCCACAGGTGAGAAAAAGGTAAGAAGTACATGAATTACTTTTATGCATACATCATTATTTTATCCTCTTGAATAGGCTTCCAATTCATATCAGGCAGAACATCTCCATGACTCTATTTAAGCACAACCTGGATGACTGGATGGGAAACTGTAAATTTCTGCCAGGGATTACCCTAGCTTCTCTCTTGAACATGGGTAGTCCTTGCTAGAAAAACCTTGGGCATAAACAATATCTCTCATGTAGTATTCTATTGGGATTTAATGTCTAGGCTTGTAAAGACCCTTTGGTCAATAGCCTAGTAGCATCCTATGAACCTGTTATAACTTTTATAATATGACAAATGGCATATTACTGTTGTACTTCTGGTTTGAGCTTTTCATCTGAGCTATTTTGTAAGGGTCTATATTAGAAGACCGAATGTTTAGGTGATCGAACACCTAAACATCAATCTTCTAATATCGAAAGCAAAAAAATGGCGAGCGGCCGATTTAATGCAGGGAAAGATTTCCCTTGGCTGTTTGCCAGAGTTTGCTATTTCCCTACTGTTGAGTAAGCTCGGAGTTGGTATATTTAATTGGGGGGGTGTGGGGGTGAAGCCCCCCCACTTAATTTAGATATAAAGAAATGTTTTTTGTGTTGTGGCTGAGGGACGTGTTTCCCTAGGACGTTTGACATTGTGCGGTTCGATATTAGAAGATCGATGTTTAGGTGTTCGGTCACCTAAACATTCAGTCTTCTAATATAGACCCATTTTGTAAAACCTCCGGAATCAAAAACAGAATAATTCCATTTAGAGTAGTCTGCAAGCCGTTTTAGCAAATAAGCTCTGTTTCTTAATCGGCCAACAGGAAGTTTCTGATACCATCTGAAAACTTTCTGCTCACCTCAGATGTTTACTAGCAATGCAGGAGACTCAAGGCACTAGATAACTTCCACACTTGAGACTCATTTAGGAAAAATGCACAAGTTAGTCACAGTTTAATTTGCAGTGACTTCTTTTCCATTAATTTTACGATATATAGCTTTCAGCAACAAAGTCTGTACCTACAGACAACAAGTACAACTCAAAGATCCAGTCCTCAACAAGACGTCAGCCCATTACAGAATACACACACACACACACACACACACACACACACACACACACACACACACACGCACAAAATTAAATGTTACTTTAAGTTAATTTTTTTTCCTTCCCCTTTTATGTACCTTCCAGCTGACCATCTGCTGCTTTTCTTCAGTCAATCCTAACATAAGCATCGCTGGTAATAACCACCGCCCACCTCCACCCTCCCAGAAGCTGAGACCTCCTCAGCTGTAAGCAGGTTGGGAAGAGTATGTAAAATTCAGAGTGGAGCTTTTTGCTCCTTCACATACACTGTCTTATATGTGAGTGATTTTTTTTGTAATACCCTAACTGAGCAGAGTCTATGATAGAGTCACTTAGCTAGCACTAGCCTGTAACGTCCCATTACTGAGGAAGTGCCAGATGACATACAGAAATCACATCCCCTCTTCTTCCCAGAAAGGATGAGCCAACAAAATGCCACTCCTTCCATCGCAAACTCACCACCCTGGCTCTACTGGCACCCCAGCCACAAATTGGTCTTGAGTTATTCTGGTCACACTCTTGACTCTGTTCCTTTACACTGTGAAGCTGAGGACTTCAAGTTAATTCATTACTTACTGTTTTGTTCTTGAAGGCAGTAGATTTATTTATTTACTTACTTACTTACAGTATGATTATGGGGTTGTCAGACTGGACTGAGCCAATTTTCAGTGGTGGCTTGGAGGGGGGAGAAAAAGCAAGCATGTTGCATTCCATACTGAGTCTTGCATATGACTTCATGCCATCATAGCTTTTATGACTACATTCTAAATATAAGGATACATCATAGTAAATGCTGATAATGTTACATAGGTTCATAAGTGTGTACTAGGCTAATGGCCCTGGAGCCTTTACAAGCCTAGCCCATAGAAGTATCCTGAAATCATGCCACCCAAAGTTAGTTCCCAGTACTCTATCAAGCAGAGTCACTGGTGTGATCTCTGGGGTGAACTTTCTCTTTCTATTCACTCATCAAGATTTCTCTTGAAGAGGGCCATTGAGGTCCTTGACATGTATGGGAAGTCCTTTCCAGAGCATGGGCAGTCTCTGAGTTATGAACCTGTCCCTCCACCATGTTCTGTTGATTGTGGTAATGAGGTTGAGGTCTCTGGAGTGTGTGGTGCGGAGGGATTGAGATTTATTTAGATGTAGCATTTCTAACAGAGCTGGGTCAGACATAGCTTTGTAAGTCAAACAGAGATCGCCTCTTAGTAGATGATATGAGACAGAGAATAGCTGGAGTTTTTTTGAGTCTGTCTATGTAGGACATGTGTTTAAGGCCTAGGATCCTGTTCATGAGGTACTTTTATGGCCTGTCCAGCTGTTGCTTGTGTCTAGTTAAACATATGCCAAATGGGGCATTATACTCGATGACTGGCCTAATTAGGGAAGAGTAGAGAGAGAGAGAGATGATGACCTCTTTCTTCTTGGATGCAAAACCCTTGGTAATGAGATATGCCACATAGAAGGACTTTCTGAGCACAGTGGCAATGTGGTGGCTGAAGGAGAGGTTGCTGTCCACCTGTGTCCCCAGATCTCTTATAACGCCTTCAGTGTTCATTGGACTCCCATTGAAGTCTAAACCTCAAAATGCACTCTCTCGAGGCACTCCTTAAAATGGAGAACATCGACATCTGTGCAGTGACAGAGACCTGGTTCAAGGCTCCAGAGAGTACCCCTGCATTACCAGGCTATAATTCATACCACACCTTTCGGCCACCTAACCTGGACCGAAACACTAAAGGCAGAGGCGTGTCCATATTCATTAAGGATATCCACACCTCCAGGCAAGTTGCTCAGCATAATGCATCCGAGATTATCCAAGTGCAACTAACTCTGGGCAAGACCGCAATCCAAATTGTAGCTTGCTACAGATCCCCCACCATGTCCCAGGATTCCCACTCCTCATTTCTTAATACACTGGAAAATATTAGGGTACAACCTAACACCCTAATAATGGGCGATTTCAACTACCCTACCATTAAATGGGAAAACTACTCATGTACCAACTCTTGTGCTCAACATTTTCTGGAATTCATAAATTCCAATGCCATGGATCAACTTATCCACACCCCCACCAGGGGCAGCAATATCCTAGACCTGGTTATTAACAACATGGGCAACCGGTGCTCCACACCAGAGGTCAATTCCTCGTTAGTCAGATCCGACCATAAGCTAATCACCCTAGACATTCACTTCCCTCCCCCACCCCCCCATTAGGGAAACCACAGTAAAACATTTCTCCAAAGCCAACTTCACGCTTCTTAAGACAGAAGTGGCAAACTGCACGACACCCATGCTGACGGACAATAGAGGTATGGCTGCTGAATCCTGCACAAATGCACTTTATAAGCACTTACATGAGTGCATGGATTGTGCAATCCCTAACAGAACCAAAATGCTATCCTCCAAAAACAGGAAGCCAATCTGGTGGTCCCCTGCCATAAACAAACTCTACAACAGAAGAAAGAAACTGTTGCAAAAAAGAGTAAAATCCCATGATTGGAGAAACTCCCTGGTCAGCTTCAGTAAGAAGCTGAGATCCCTCATAAAATCCTCCAAAGCTAGTTATGAAAACAAAATCACCACTGACTCTAAAGACAACCACAAAGCATTCTATAGCTACGTCAAGAATCTCAATGGCAACACTCAGATCTGCTCTGAGTTACAGCACAATGGCACTAAATATACAGAACCAACGGATATTGTCAACATCCTGGCAGATAGGTTCAGTGCTAACTTTACCCCTCTGTCATCCCCTAAAGGGCCCATCTCTATAGCAGAAGAATGCAAAGTTCCTGTAATCACGGCTGCACAGGTAAAAAACACACTATCCAAAGCCAAGAACACAGCATCCATGGGACCTGACGACATCCCAGGCTGTGTTCTACATGAACTACAGGACGAACTGGCACCCCACCTAAGTACCATGTTCAATCATAGCCTCACCTCAGGCTATGTGCCCACTGAATTACGCACAGTGACAGTTATCCCACTCCACAAAGGGGGAGCCACCACAGACCCCAGAAACTACCGCCCCATTAGCCTAACGAGCCTGGTCTGCAATATGCGTATCATCATGGAACTTATAAACAATGACATATATATGATGTTTAATTTATATTAGCATGTCGCTTCTTTTAGGAACTATCTGCTGAGAAGGTCACATTTGTAATGACGTAGTTACTGTCCCCAGACACTCCTCTTTGTAGCAATGAAAATATACAAATATGATGTGAATTTATTCAGCAGGTTCTTCATAAAGAATCCATAGCTTAGTGCTTTAAGGTTCCAAGTAATGTATCTGAGAAATTTTTAGCACTGTGTATGTATCGCTGACAAAATGGAGTGTATGTTAAAAAAAAAGTATCTAAGTATTAAAATGATATGTCAATACTTGATAGTAATTTCTTAACTTAGAGGCTGTTTTGAGATATATGGTTAATATAATCTATTTCTGTATGTCATTGTGAAAGATTTAGACATTGTTTATACACACATTCATGAGTGCACTCTGAGCTTAAAAGCAAGTTACTACTCCTCTGTTTCAGTTTGCCAACATATAGTTCCTCCAATGGCAAGCTGGCTAAAAGCAAACCAACACCTTACTTTTTGATATGGATATTTTTCTGTGGGGGAAAGCCCTCCATACCTTCATGTAGAATGGTTTACCCATCACTCATAATGCAGTAATTTCTGAGATGGCAAATCCTTACTACTGATCATACTCAACTGAAATTGTATTTCATCCCACTGCTGTTATTCGAGTAAAAGAATGTTGCTCAGCTTTACAACGCAAGTTACTAAATGCACAAGTGTGGAGACATGGAAATTGCACTTAGGAGCCTCAAAACACCAAGCTTTTAAAATGAGAAGGAAGTGGGATAAACTCACCAAGTTGGATAGAGCAGTAGCTGTAAAGAGTAACTACCACATTCTGCATGTGATAATTACTCACTCTTTCCATTCAACTAAGTAAAGCTGAGTGTGCATGTTAATGGAGATAAAGCAATGTGGCAATGACAGGGAAGTAGAGATTTAACCAGTCTTTTACTGTATGAAAGTATTCCCCAGCTGGAATACTGAAGTATGTAGCTCAGTATTTGAAACTGGTTGTAAAACTACATGTAATTAAATAATGTTTTCTTAGCTCATCATCACTATTTCTTTATATTTTAACTATCTTTTACTTTTTTTACTCGTATTGCTTGCAGTTTAACCTCTTCTTCTCAATACCTTAAACCTTACTACACTTTCATGTCCCCACTATCTCACACCTCAGTATAGTTTCCAGATCGAATAATATAGTTGCTGTCCCACTGCTTTATTTAGGTGTTCATTTGGCATATTTTTTATCAGTTTTAATGGTGCAGCAGATAGCACAATTTCCTTTGATGCCTAGAATATGAGAAGCCTGTGGGTTCTGTTGCTCCATAACAGGTGCTTAGATTCATGTGACAGTAATGGCCTGATGCACTTTGAGAGGCCGTCATTCAAAGAAGTCCTATCCAGCTTGGCATTTACTGAAAAGAGCATTGGGAGAGCAGGGACTGTTTGCATTATTTACAGAAACAATATATCTCTTCCATTCATTTTAATTCACACATATAGCCTCAAAAAAAAGAAAAAAAATAGCAAAAACAGTGAAACTTCAGACCTTCCAAAGATAGCATCAGCATTTTTCTCACAAAGAAAAAAAAAAGATAAGGAAGGAAAGACATAATAAAATTATGAGACCAAGACAACGTTTTGAAATTAATTGTATTTATTTGTTCTTTTTTCCCATCCATCCACAGATGTCAAAAATCTCTTTTAATAATGCATTATTTTTCCCACTTCTTACTGTTTCACGTGTGCCTTTCCACATAAACCATACATAACTTAGGACCATCACATTGCAATGAAAGTGCAGCTAAGTTAAGGTGCGGAGACAGATATTCATTTCCATTGTATTTCACATACATTTTCATTGCCTCATTTATATTGCTCATTCTTGACACTTGCAACTTTTTGTCTATGTGACAGTGTTTGTCCCAGAGTTTACATTCTTTTGTTATACTTCTTTCATATATGTTTATGCTCATTCTGCTTCATATTTTGTCAACTTTCTGTGACATAAAAAATGCCTAGTACATAACCAATACAATTTCTGAAGCCACTCTTTCGCAGGTTTTATTTCCCATTTTAGCCATTTCCACTTACTTATAGCAGCAAAACTTTCGCACATATATAGTATAATTAATACAGTCAGGAAGGTGAATTAAATAACTTTTCCATGGCTCTAAAAATGTGTGCAAGGAGCCTATGATTTGAAAACAGCCCAAAGGTAAACTTACCCTGCCACTGGCCAGATGCATTTTCTTTGAATGCGGGTTTCAGTGTTTCAGTGAATGTGGGTTTCAAAGGTAGAGAAGTTTTAATGCTAAGTCTCTTTTCATTGTAAGACTATTGCTTTGTTTAGGTTTAGTAAATGTCTATCAGTGTTTGTGCTACAAAATTTGAAATAAAAGTTGTAAATGAAATCCAAATATCTGTAATCATTGTAGAAGTAAAGTATAAAACAGTATGCACACTGAGAGATTTAAACAGTGTCTATGACAAATGGGGAGAAATAGTCGAGTAATGGGACACTGGAATGGCTGCGTGGGTGGGGGGGGTTGAGTGGGCGGGGCAGCAGAGGGGCTGGGGCTGCATGGGCGGGGCTTGGGTTTGCACCCCCCTGCAAAAAATCCTGCTTCCTATATACATTAACATCCAAAAATTCAATATTGGACCTGCTACTATTGATAGTAAATTCAATGCCCCAAAGATTGCTATTAAGATAATCCACAAATTCTTTAAGATATTCCGCATCCGCCCGCCACACCATCCAACAATCATCAAGATATCTACGCCAGATGTCCATTTCTACAATGTAAACATTGTGAGATGTATCATAAATTAGGTATTCCTCCAAGTAGGCCATGAACAGATCTGCATATATAGGGGCAAAAGATGCCCCCATAGCAGTGCCTTGTAACTGCCAATAGCATTCACCTTGAAAAAAGAATACGTTTTTATTCAAGACATGCTCACACATGCAGATCAAAAGTGTATTAAATCCCGGTCGTTATAGATTTGATTTTTCAAGCCAGTATTGTAATGCTTGGAGACCTGCCCAATGAGGGATGCTGGTGTATAATGATTTTACATCCAATGTGCAAAGTAGCCAATTGGGTTCAAGTTCAGTATCTGCTATGATTTGTAAAAATTGTGTGGTATCCTTGATTCTAGCTCTTACGTGAATAAGCAATGGTTTTAAATATTCTGTCAAGAAAGCTGAAAGTGGTTCAGTTAAAGAACCATAGCCAGACACAATAGGACGGCCAGGTGGGGAGTTCAAGGATTTATGTATTTTCGGCAGTAAGTAAAGTATCTGTTTATTAGGATCATTTACTGTCAAATGTTTAACAATAGTGTTGGACAAAATACCATTCTCAACTGCACTACTCAGGAACTCATCAATCTCCATTTTGAAAGTAGTGGTCGGATCAATGTCCATTTTCATATAACATTTGTTGTCAGATAACTGTCGTAATCCTTCCTGTGTATAGTAATCCATATCCAAAACAACTACTGCCCCACCTTTGTCCGCCTTAACAATTGCAATATCATTGTTATTTCTTAGTTCCTCAAGTGCCTGTCTTTCAGTCTGCTGAATGTTATCTGGAAGAATATTGAAGCCATAAGGTGGAAAATGTAGGTCCCTAAGTACAGCCTGTTGAAAAGCTGTGACATGCATATTGGCAGGAGGTTGAAATGTAGATTTAAGAAACCTAAAATCAGTAGATCTTTGAGCTGTGTTATTTATCTTATCAGAAAAGAATATCTTTAAGTTTAAACAACGGCAAAATTCCAAAACATCATTTACTGTTTGGTATTGATCACAAAAGAAGCCAGGTACAAACCCTAAGCCTTTATTGACTATTTTGTCTTGTTCCAATGTTAGCTGAACCTTAGACAAATTAAGCACATTGTGAAAAGTAGTTTCATCTATTTTAGAAAAGCTTGAACTATTCCATCCATTGATTCCAAATCTGAACCTATTGTGGTGTTTCCTCCCCCCGCGTCGTTTCTTCTTACCCCAAAAGGGGTAGGTATGTTACTTCTTTTTTTGTAAGGTGAATGGTCAGAGGTAATACCCTCACTATCAGTGGGGGAAGACTCATCACCCGAGGTACTGGTATATGGCTGCTCCCTATTTTTAAGAATTGGTCTGGGTCGTTTCCTAGTTCTCGCACCGCCCTTCCCCATAGACATATCCTTAAATCTCACTGACTTCTGGAGTTCAAAGGGGCGTCCCCTGGCATAATCATTGACGTCCCGATTAAACTTTTTGACTTTTCTATCTTTCGTCAATTTGTCATACTGAGTCAGTTCTTTAGATAAATTGGCTACCAACGTGCCATAGTTGCTATTCGATTCAAATTGTTTACAAACACTGCTTAACTCTTTAATCTCAGCAATATTTGAATCTATGGTCCTTTCATAATAATCTGACAATATTTGTACAAACTTCATAGATCCTTCTTGAACTGCCTCAAACCACTCATTGGTCAGCCTCTCTTCAGATCTGCTGACCATGGGCTTTAACTTAATTCTAGGTCCACGTGGTACTAATTTTTTATGTAAATAAGCCTTAAAAAGACGTAGGTGCCAAATATTTGCTCTCAGCCCCTTAAGGGCTTTCTCCAAATCAAAAAAAGCAGATTGGCATCCATTACTAGAGGGGGCAGTCTGTTGATCCATGATATTGTTGCTTGAGATGGATTCCAGTCCGAAGACATGGATATCCTCTCTATCAGCACACATACCCTGCAAAATACTATCCAGATTCATAGTAACTGACCCAGCAGGACCTAAAATAGAAAAAGACGCGGTGCCAGAACTGGAAACAAACCCAAAAAACACCTACTCTGAAAAGGTAGGAGTAAACTAAATCCAATTGGTATAGAATATATAAAGTAAATAAATACCAGTATCTCAGGGGAAGCACCAACTACACAATGTCCAACTGTATTCAAAAAACAGTATTAACCAAAAAGAGCTAAGTCCAAGAATAGCAAACCTCCCCTTGGGACATGAGTACCAATGACCAAATAGAGAAATGAATAATAATAATGAGTAATAGGTGGAGTGAATATAGAAATCAGATAATAATTCCTATCTGATGATTCTTAAAGACATTATCTAAATATCAGCATGGTAATCAACATCTGACAATTGGGTATATAGGTGATACGAAATCAGTCTGAAATATTAATATCTAGATAAAAAGGGGTCAGCCTTGTATCACAATAAATATGATAGGACCAATGGTTGTGTACTAGTACAAATGTTGGGAATAATAAGTAGTTCTAAATACATTATTAACAATTGCAAATCAAAAAACACAGATCAGCCAATTCTTGATCACTTGAAAACGTATCATGAAACAATACCAAAAGAGTACAAAAAACACCCCAAAATAGGCTTATGATGGTGTTAACACATCAGGCCGAATTATCTCAGTAATCCAAGCCCACCATTGCTCGTACAAAAATGGCTTAATGCATCCAATTTAAAAATAGGGGTGTTTTTTGTACTCTGTATTAGATATATTACCTGTGATATTTAAGTGGTCCATTAGACCATGGTTGTGCCATATAGGTGTAGTATTATTCCTATATGGTTCATAGGTCCATTAGTCATATGGTAATACTAGGACATATATCATATTTTATAGATACAGTATAGGAAGATATCACTATCATATTGTGGTTTATATATCTGTTATTATACTAGGGATATGCAGGTTTGATGCCAGACAAAGTATCATGAAGGTATTTATATAGCTTTTTGCCCCTTGAACTTTATGGTATCATTAGAACTACTTATTATTCCCAACATTTGTACTAGTACACAACCATTGGTCCTATCATATTTATTGTGATACAAGGCTGACCCCTTTTTATCTAGATATTAATATTTCAGACTGATTTCGTATCATCTATATACCCAATTGTCAGATGTTGATTACCATGCTGATATTTAGATAATGTCTTTAAGAATCATCAGATAGGAATTATTATCTGATTTCTATATTCACTCCACCTATTACTCATTATTATTATTCATTTCTCTATTTGGTCATTGGTACTCATGTCCCAAGGGGAGGTTTGCTATTCTTGGACTTAGCTCTTTTTGGTTAATACTGTTTTTTGAATACAGTTGGACATTGTGTAGTTGGTGCTTCCCCTGAGATACTGGTATTTATTTACTTTATATATTCTATACCAATTGGATTTAGTTTACTCCTACCTTTTCAGAGTAGGTGTTTTTTGGGTTTGTTTCCAGTTCTGGCACCGCGTCTTTTTCTATTTTAGGTCCTGCTGAGTCAGTTACTATGAATCTGGATAGTATTTTGCAGGGTATGTGTGCTGATAGAGAGGATATCCATGTCTTCGGACTGGAATCCATCTCAAGCAACAATATCATGGATCAACAGACTGCCCCCTCTAGTAATGGATGCCAATCTGCTTTTTTTGATTTGGAGAAAGCCCTTAAGGGGCTGAGAGCAAATATTTGGCACCTACGTCTTTTTAAGGCTTATTTACATAAAAAATTAGTACCACGTGGACTTAGAATTAAGTTAAAGCCCATGGTCAGCAGATCTGAAGAGAGGCTGACCAATGAGTGGTTTGAGGCAGTTCAAGAAGGATCTATGAAGTTTGTACAAATATTGTCAGATTATTATGAAAGGACCATAGATTCAAATATTGCTGAGATTAAAGAGTTAAGCAGTGTTTGTAAACAATTTGAATCGAATAGCAACTATGGCACGTTGGTAGCCAATTTATCTAAAGAACTGACTCAGTATAACAAATTGACGAAAGATAGAAAAGTCAAAAAGTTTAATCGGGACGTCAATGATTATGCCAGGGACGCCTTTGAACTCCAGAAGTCAGTGAGATTTAAGGATATGTCTATGGGGAAGGGCGGTGCGAGAACTAGGAAATGACCCAGACCAATTCTTAAAAATAGGGAGCAGCCATATACCAGTACCTCGGGTGATGAGTCTTCCCCCACTGATAGTGAGGGTATTACCTCTGACCATTCACCTTACAAAAAGAAGTAACATACCTACCCCTTTTGGGGTAAGAAGAAACGACGCGGGGGGAGGAAACACCACAATAGGTTCAGATTTGGAATCAATGGATGGAATAGTTCAAGCTTTTCTAAAATAGATGAAACTACTTTTCACAATGTGCTTAATTTGTCTAAGGTTCAGCTAACATTGGAACAAGAAAAAATACTCAATAAAGGCTTAGGGTTTGTACCTGGCTTCTTTTGTGATCAATACCAAACAGTAAATGATGTTTTGGAATTTTGCCGTTGTTTAAACTTAAAGATATTCTTTTCTGATAAGATAAATAACACAGCTCAAAGATCTACTGATTTTAGGTTTCTTAAATCTACATTTCAACCTCCTGCCAATATGCATGTCACAGCTTTTCAACAGGCTGTACTTAGGGACCTACATTTTCCACCTTATGGCTTCAATATTCTTCCAGATAACATTCAGCAGACTGAAAGACAGGCACTTGAGGAACTAAGAAATAACAATGATATTGCAATTGTTAAGGCGGACAAAGGTGGGGCAGTAGTTGTTTTGGATATGGATTACTATACACAGGAAGGATTACGACAGTTATCTGACAACAAATGTTATATGAAAATGGACATTGATCCGACCACTACTTTCAAAATGGAGATTGATGAGTTCCTGAGTAGTGCAGTTGAGAATGGTATTTTGTCCAACACTATTGTTAAACATTTGACAGTAAATGATCCTAATAAACAGATACTTTACTTACTGCCGAAAATACATAAATCCTTGACCTCCCACCTGGTCGTCCTATTGTGTCTGGCTATGGTTCTTTAACTGAACCACTTTCAGCTTTCTTGACAGAATATTTAAAACCATTGCTTATTCACGTAAGAGCTAGAATCAAGGATACCACACAATTTTTACAAATCATAGCAGATACTGAACTTGAACCCAATTGGCTACTTTGCACATTGGATGTAAAATCATTATACACCAGCATCCCTCATTGGGCAGGTCTCCAAGCATTACAATACTGGCTTGAAAAATCAAATCTATATCGACCGGGATTTAATACACTTTTGATCTGCATGTGTGAGCATGTCTTGAATAAAACGTATTCTTTTTCAAGGTGAATGCTATTGGCAGTTACAAGGCACTGCTATGGGGCATCTTTGCCCCTATATATGCAGATCTGTTCATGGCCTACTTGGAGGAATACCTAATTTATGATACATCTCACAATGTTTACATTGTAGAAATGGACATCTGGCGTAGATATCTTGATGATTGTTGGATGGTGTGGCGGATGCGAATATCTTAAAGAATTTGTGGATTATCTTAATAGCAATCTTTGGGGCATTGAATTTACTATCAATAGTAGCAGGTCCAATATTGAATTTTTGGATGTTAATGTATATAGGAAGCCTGATAACACACTAGGCACTAAAATATACAGGAAATATCCTGAATACAATACATTGCTGCATGCCTCAAGCATGCATCCCCGCCACACTGTCCGGAACATCCCTAAATCTCAATTTTGCCGTATGAAAAGAATTAATTCCAGTCAGGAGGATTATGAGATAGCCAGTTCAGATCTTGCAAATAGATTCTATGATAGAGGGTATTCTGTTTTTGATATCAAATCTGCAAAATATTGGTCTGATAAACAAACTAGGGACCAGCTTTTACAATACCAGGACCATCAGACAAACAAAAAAGGTGATGAGTTATTGAGACTGGTTACTACATATGGCAGGAATAATCAGATTATCAGAGGAGTGGTGGACAGAAATTGGAATATCTTGATGGCTAATGATATTCTTAGACAACATCTTGGGACACGTTGTCAATTTTCCTACAGAAAGGGCAAAACTTTAAGTTCCATGTTTTCACATTTCAAACATCATGGTAGTGGAGGAGCACGGTACAAACAGCTCACGATCATGGGCAAAGAACTGATAGGCACCTTTCCTTGTGGACATTGTATGTCCTGTTCGGATATCAACAAAACTAAATCTTTTAGTAGCGCCAATACTAGTAAGGTTTATGACCTTAAATTTTTCGGGAACTGTTCAATGAGTTGGGTGATATATCTTGCCACTTGTCAATGTTCTGCATTTTATGTGGGCAAGACTTCTCGGCCTCTCAAAATTAGAATTGGGGAACACAGGAGTAACATTAGAAACAAGAAAACAACTAATGCTCTCTACCTACATACAGTCAAACACCCCATGGCAAAATTTAAGTTCACTATTATTGATCGGATTGTTGGTGATAGGAGTCATCAACAAGGTTGGGAAAACATTTTGACACAAAAAGAGAAATATTGGATTGTACATCTGGGTGCATTATTTCCTCCGGGCATTAATGACCACCTATAGCATATTCATATTGATACATATCTTTTTCTTCTCATGACATATATGATCTTGTATAAAACCACTAGAAATATATATATGTTATACTGATGTAGGCCATTCATATTATTCTTGCTGATCACCAAACATATATAATATCGTTTTGTTTCACAAATATATATATGATCTAATATTAGTCAATTTGTTGGAATGATGTTTCATAACATCATATTCAGTTTTTTTATTTAGGTATGTTTTTCATTTAGGTATGCCACTATGTAGGTTTTTTTCATATACCATTTTTATTTTGTTTATGTATGTTGATGATTTTGTTCTTTTTGAACGTGTTTTTACATTATTTTGTGTTTTCACAGACCAGAAGATCACAATCTGGGGTGTTGGTTTCATTCAGTCTAATAGGTTGCATTTTGATTGGATGATTGGTTTGACTGATACTATAAATGGTATCAGGTGCTTTTGTTGGCTTTTTATTCATTTTTCTTTGCTCCACTGAAGAAGGGGAACCGAAACCGGTTTGGAGCAGGATATATTTTTATATCCTATGTGTACTTTATCAATAAAATATTTTGGAACTTCACTTGCTGGCCGTTGTGTGGTACAAATATGACTATGTCATTGTACGTGTAGGTGTGAATGACCTGAGACGTACCTCCTTGGACTACATGAAAAGAGACATGGAGGAGCTCTTGGATTATGTAGCCTAGGCGGGTATGATCCTAGCCCTGAGCAGCATCCTACCATGACCCTGAAAGATACCACATTACAAGCAGAAAATGATTGATTTCAACAACTGGCTAAGTTTCTGGTGTCATTCTAAGGGGATCCAGTATCTGTCTGCCTGGGATGACATGATTGACAGACCTCGATGCTTTGTCAGAGATAGCCTGCTTCTATCACCCCTGGGCTTCCGGATACTGGCCAAGGCTCTTGCCACCTCTATATTGCCTTTCCTAGGTGATGTTCCAAAGACCAAATTACCACCATAACAGCTACAAATAAATGCAATCTGAGAGTCATGCTGCTCAACGCTAGAAGTCTAAGTCTCAAAATGCACTTGCTGGAAGCACTCCTTAAAATGGAAAACATGAACATTTGTGCTCTAACAGAGACCTGGTTCAAGGCAGCAGGAAGCACCCCTGCACTACCAGGCTATAACTCATTCCACAGCTTTCAGCCCCAGAACTTGGACCGAAGCTCCAAAGGCGGTGGTGTTTTCATATTCATAAAGGATGCGCACACCTCCAGACTGGTAGCCCAACATAACGCATCTGAGATACTTCAGGTGCAGATGACACTGGGTAAGACAGAGATTCAGGACATAGCCTGCTATAGGTCCCCAACCATGTCCCAGGACTCGCACTCCACGTTTCTAAGCACCCTAGAGAATATTAGGGTCCAACCTAACACTGTCATAGTGGGCGACTTCAACATCTGCTCCTTTTACTGGGAAAACTACTCATGTACTAATACACTTGCCCAATGCTTTCTAGAATTCATTAATTCCAATACTCTGGGCCAGCTCGTTCTTACCCCCACTAGAGGTAGCAGCATCCTTGACCTGGTTATTACTAACATGGGCGACTGTTGCTGTACACCAATAGACAGCTCCTCCCTGGTTAGATCCGACCACAGACTAATCACCTTGAAAATATACATCCCTCCCACCTCCCACCCCCCACAAAGGTAACCACCATGAAAAACTTCTCCAAAGCTAACTTTGGGCTCCTAAAAACAGAGGTGGCTAACTTCACAGCACCCATGCAAATGGAGAATAGTTGTATGACCGCCGAATCATACACCAGTACACTGTACAAACACAGACAAATGCATGGATCTCGCCATACCCAATAGAACTAAGACGCTCTCCTCAAAAAAAAGGAAGCCAGTCTGGTGGTCCACTGCCATAAACAAACTCTACAACAGAAGGAGGAAACTGATGCGGAATAAGGCGAAGTCCCAAGACTGGAAAAACTCCCTTATCAGCCTCAACAAAAGGTTGAGATCCCTCATCAAATCCTCTGAAGCTAGCTATGAAAATAGAATTGCAGCAGATAGTAAAGACAGCCACAAGGCCTTCTGTAGTTTTGTAAAGAATCTCCACGGCAATACCCAGATTTGCTCTGAGCTACTGCACAATGATACCTCTTATGTAAAGAATCTCCACGGCAATACCCAGATTTACTCTGAGATACTGCACAATGGTACCTCCTATGCCGAGCCAACAGATATTGCCAGTATACTGGCCGACAGATTCAGTGCTAACTTTACCTCCCCCCCGGACCAATCACAATACCAGTAGATTGCCAGGCACCCAGTATTACTGCTGTACAGGTTAAAACAGCACTGTCCAAGGCCAAGAATACAGCTTCTATGGGACCTGACAATATCTCTGGCTGTGTTCTACATGAACTACAGAG
This sequence comes from Protopterus annectens, assembly GCF_019279795.1. NCBI lineage: Eukaryota > Metazoa > Chordata > Ceratodontiformes > Protopteridae > Protopterus > Protopterus annectens. The sequence goes on from NC_056729.1 coordinate 1,341,290,907, forward strand.
TAAACAGGCACCTCACCTGTGTTCTCTGTTCAGTCACAGCCTCACCTCAGGCTTTGTCCCTACCGAATGGCGCACTGCTACAGTCATCCCTCTCCACAAAGGAGGAGCGACTACAAACCCCGGGAATTATCGCCCAATTAGCCTAACGAGTCTGATATGCAAAGCTATGGAACAGATCATCATGGACCTAATAAACAAGGATATAGGGAATCTCCAGACTCTGGATTCTGCACAGTTTGGTTTTGTGAAGGGTAGATCATGCCTGCTCAACTTGGACGACTTTTTTGAGTCAGTCACCAGAGCTGTGGATGAAGGCAAGGTGATTCATACAGCCTACCTTGATCTAGCCAAGGCCTTTGATACCATTCCCCATAGAAATATTCATCATAGAAAAACTCACTAAGCTAGTCATCAACCCCTATGTCACTAGGTGGGTTGCTAACTGTCTCACAGATAGAACCCACAGTGTGAAAGTAGCTGACTCCAAGTCAGACTACCGATTAGTCACGAGTGGAGTCCCACAGGGTTCAGTCCTGGGTCCTCTCCTGTTTGGTATCTACTTCTTTGAAGTCCAGGCCAACACGAAGGGACTTTGGCTGACAAAGTTTGCAGACGATTGCAAGTTGGGAGATATTATTAACTCCCCAAGTGATGTTGCCATTCTACAGAAAGGCCTCAATGACACCAATGACTTGTGTCAGAACTATGGCCTTAAGCTCAGTGCCAAAAAATGTGTTGTCATCCCCTTGGGAAAAGCCCGGTTCCCTTGAATTACCACATTGATGGTAATCCACTGAACAAAGAAGACATTATAAGAGATCTGGGAACACAGGTTGGCAGCAACTACTCTTTTGACCACCACATTGCCACTGTGGTCAGAAAGTCCTTCTATGTGGCACATCTCCTTACTAAGGGTTTTGCATCCAGGAAGAAAGAGGTAATTGTCTCCCTCTACTCTTCCCTCATTAGGCCAGTCATCGAGTACAGTACCCCATTTGGCATGTACCTCACCAGACACCTGCAACAACTGGAGAGGGCGCAAAAGTACATCACAAAGAGGATCCGAGGCCTTAAACACTTGTCCTGTATGGACTGACTCAAAAAACTCCAACTATTCTGTCTCATATCACCTACTTAGAGGCGATCTCTGCTTGACTTACAAGGCCATGTCTGATCCAGCTCTGTTAGAAAAGCTACATCTAAAGAAATCCCAATCCCTCCACACCACACGTTCCAGAGACCTCAACCTCTTTACCACAATCAACAGAACATGCTGGAGGGACAGGTTCATAACCCTGAGACTGCCGATGCTGTGGAACAGACTTCCCATACATGTCAAGCAGAGCACCTCACTGACCCTCTTCAAGAGAAATCGTGATGAGTGGATGGGAAATAGAAATTTCACCCCGGGCATCACTCCAGTGGCTGTACTCGACACAGGCACTAGGAACTAAGGTCAGGTGGCATGATGCCAGGGTAATCCTATGGGCTAGGCTTGTAAAGGCTCCAGGGCCATTAGCCTAGTACACATCTATGAGACTATGAAACTATAATATTCATTAATCAATACTCATTAATCATTTTGTGGGTATGGTCATAAGGAAAAAAAATAAGTGTTGTAAACGTTTGCTCTACATAATCACATAAGTGAAATGATAGTTCCAATTGCTGATGTATTTTATGTGTTCTTGTCAGGTTTGTTTTTTATTGTAGTGCTCAGTAGTATGCTGTTTTTTAGGCTATGAACACCCTTCATTTCTAAGCAGAGGGTTTAGAGATCATACCATTCTAATCCTGATGATGATGACTTGTTTATAGATGCTTATTATGGTTTAAGCTTAGACAATTCATTTGTCTGTCTGTTTTTTTCATTGAGTGTCCATTTGCAGAATATTTTATTGTGCTGCTCTGTCTGGACATATGCTCCATTTGAGGCAGTTGTTTTTCCACTGTAACTTTTCTTGGAGACATGACTTGAGGATCTTGTTTTGCAGCCTTTGACTATTACAAATTCTCAGACTATTTTCTTATGACAGTACTGACTCTTAAAATTTCAGTTTCTGTTCTTCCTTTGATTTCAGTGCATTTGTCTTATAAAGTTTTTTGTGATCCTCCCTCTAAAGTATTCACTCTTTCTCTTGAAAGGATAAATCCTTTCTCTTTTACCAGGAAATTGGTATTAAAGAAGGTTCTAGAGCCCACAGAAGACCCTGAACTAAGCCTAAGAAATAACTCTTGTCCAGAGTAACTGACACAGAAGGCAAATGTATAGTTTTCTGTCTCTTTTTGACAGGAATTTGTGCAAAAACAGACCTAATCTTGCCAGCAACAACTTCCCAAGGGATGGGCACAACATTCTGACTAAGCAAGGGCACTTTCCCTGCTCCTACTCCCAAAGTTGACAAGATTGACTCCAGCAGCCACAGAGGACATGTCTAACCGCCATTCCATGATGGCTGTAGGTACTACACCATAAGTATCAGAGGAAAAAAATGAGTGGTCTAAGGAATGAATACTGGCCACAACAAAATCGCCCACCTACAGAGACAAAATAACCTTCTCTGGTAGCAAAGCTGCTTGGTAATCTTTTTCTTTTATTTTTTCTCTTTGTGGCTGAAAGAAGGGTCAGCCGAGGATCTGGTTCTCTGTTCTGTGGTCAAGTTGAAAATGGTGCTTGATTCCATGTGAGTCTATGTAGCAGTAGCCAGTCAAACAGGAACGTGGCAAAAGGATAACGTATTCTGAGAAAAGCACAATAAAAAGCCCTTTAAACACTTTTCTCAGTCCACCAAGGAAAATAAAAACTGTGAGGCAGTCAATAGAATACTATTTTCCTAGAATAAAAATACTTCTTTTTCAGCAAAAGGTAAGTGTTCTGTAACAGAAAAGTAAAGTGAAAGATTTTTCCCAAAAGGAACTTATCAGTCCAGCAGTAGAACAGTGTTAGCCGACCATCGATCCTCAAAAACCTGCAGACAAGCACTCTTCTCTGTAGCAGGAAAGCTCTGAAGGCCTTGGTGTCCAAACCTGACTTTTAGTCATCTCAGCTCGAGCTAGCAGTTTGGCTGCATGGAAGGTGCCCTGAAGCTTTGGAAATTGGCATGCTGTTGTATCCTATACAGGATATAACCCATATAGTCTAGGTTACTTCACCAGTGATTATTTGAACATTTGTAGTTATGGTAAGTTTACATACGAAACTGTACTTTACTGTTTATCTTGTACTCCTGTAGTGATATCATCTTTAACTGTACCTTGTGGGAGACAAACAATGTCAACTCATTGTCTGCACCTAATCTTTCTTTTATCTGTTTCTCATTACTCTTTTTTTTAAATATTCATATGTTTAATTGTATGTTGAAATAAGTATGTGTACTGATAATAACTGCAATGCATGTTATATTTACAGTAAGTTCGCAGTTACTATCAGTTAATAAACATTAATGTAGAAAAGAGAGCTGTGTTGCACCTTTAAGAAGCATTTCCAAGGACTGAACATGAATATAAATAGCAAACACGTGCTAGCTTCAGTGCCATTTTGAGAGTGCAGCCAGAGAGTGAGCATGTATGAGTGTAATAGCTAATTTGTTTATAAGTTTATATAAGTTAAAGTTATTAAGCCTCAATCCTGATGTGTTTGTACATAATAAAGCTGCTTAAACAGAACCCATGAAGGCTCATCTGTTTCATCCTGACTGGACGAGTGACAAATAAAAAATGGGCTTTATATTTAAATCTGTTTAGCAGTTGCTTCTGGGCTTTTCTTTACAGGGCTCCACTGAAAATGGGCTCTGGTTAGTAAGACATTCAAAATCCTGAAAATATTAAGAATGGACAGTCTTTCCTTTGAGTAAAGTAGTAGTGCGTGAGTATGACTGCAGAAAAAGAACCCCAGTTCTGAGTACTGGTAGTGCAGATGTTGTGTTTAGATAGAGATTAACAAGTACTAATGTAGTTTTTGGGAAAAAAAAAAAAAAAGGCTTCTACATTAATACCTTGTACAGCATCCTAGTAGAAGACCAAGTGTTATATTCTAAATCGAGAATCAAAAGGAGTGTAGTAAAATTTATTAACAGCTCACTCAACTGGATATGCTTATATTGCGTTACTGATTTTGTTGTTGTAGATGTGTGGGTATCAGCAGAGGACATGAGAAGGGGGAAAAGCTACAGTGTATGCAACACATGGAGCACTACAGCTCATCAATTCTGACCACAAATACAATACCAGTATATATTTGTTGTTGTTGTGTCTTTTGGGTTTTCCCGGTTAGGGGTCACCACAGCGGAACTCCGGTCCGCTAATGATTGGCAGTAGATTTTTACGTGCCAAGTTGCCGGCCCTGACGCACAACCTTCAACGAAGGTATGCCCATTCACACATGTCTCCACACAGAAGACGCTCTAGCTGAGAATCTAACAGGACAATGTCTTACTGTGAGGCGACAACGCTACCGCAGCACCACTACCGCAGTTAATACCAGCATATATTTGTAAATACTGGTATTCACTGAAGAACAGTTGATTGGGATCTGCCAATGTTACCCCCTAACACTTTGCACCTGGGGTGTCTGCACCCTTTTCCCCACTCTAGCTACATCTCTGTTTGAAAGTATCTACATATATTAACATGTCAGTTTTTCAGAAGTTCCAAAATGACGTTGTGCTTAACTCGGTGCTCTTTTATTTCTCTTTTTGTAATTTAGATCATATTATTTCTACAGATATGTCTAGCTGTATTACCCAGTTCCCCTTTGAAAATGGACCTTGCCCAACAGGTTGATTTATGTACTACAGAACATTAGAATGTTTTTAGCATGTTATTTCTGTATGTATAAACTTGCCCATTATCAGAAGCTGTTCACTGATGATAAATCATTATTGCACATTTTTTTTTATTTTAGGAAGATCTACTAACACTTCTTCCCCTTTAAAAAAAAAGCTTTGTTTAATTACACAGTTTAACGTTGGAGAGTTCCTACCCATACAATTTCGCTATTCCTTCTTTTATTTTATCCAGTAAAACCTTAATGACCGTTTAGCAATCTGTTGAAATTACATTCATAGATAAATTAGTGGTATGGTATTAATCAAGGCACACTAACATTTTTATGACACTAAATGAAATCATGAGATAAAAAGCATACAAAAATGTAATTACAAATATGCTGTGTTTCTCTTTATGTGCTTAATTTTCTACCAGTACCTTTTGAAAATTGCTTAAATAGGAAGGGATTTACTTAGCTTGTTTGGAGTCTATAAACTCTACTCAAAATTATTAAAGTTGTCAGTATGCTCATTCCTGAATGAGCTAAGATGTAAGCACAAGTCATGGAATTATTATATCCATTTGTGCTAATGCAAGACCCAAACAGTTTATCTTTTTCAAAAAGATGGGAAGGATTGTGAAATGCTGTGATGTTCATCGTGCATACAGCTGCAGTCATAACAGATGGGTTCTCCTGCCGTCAGGCGGGTCCTCGGTCGGCCGAATTCCAAAGTCTAGGTCCGGCGTCGGTTGTCGTCACTTCTTCCCTGACGTCAGAGCACCAGGGGTATAAAAGAACCAGCCGACGCCATTTTCTTCAGTCTTTCTTGCCGCGCAGTGCCCGAAGCAGAAGCAGTTCGCAAGTGCCGGTCGGCCAGCTCCTGAAATTACGAAAATTTTGCAACCAAAGTCTTCTTTAAAGCTAAGTACCCCGTTGGGGAAACTTTTCTTGCCTCAGACCGATGTCAGACAAAGTTAATAATTGTATTTCTTGTGGGAAGCAAATACCGCATAAGGATTTTCATTCCCCCTGCATTCCTTGCTTAGGCCCAGACCACGACGTCTCGGTCTGTCGTTTTTGTGCTACATTCAACAAACGCACCATTAAGCGTCGGGCGGAGTTCGCCCAGCACTATTTTGGTAAAAAATGTAACTATATTATGTCGTTGGATATTCCGACTCCAGTTTTGTCTAAAAAACGCAAAGATAAGGACCGATACACGCGGTCCGTGGCCTCCACCGACACCATGCCAAAGCCTACTACAGGTGGTCCGGTTCTCAGCGAGGCGCCTATGCAGCCCCTGCCTACCGACGACACTTCATTGGCGGTGTCTTCAGTGCCCGAGTTCGCAGGCTCCTCGGCCCACACTCCGACTACAGATACCAAAGCCACTCTTGGTGGTGAATCTCAGTATGTAGACAGGTCTGCCTCCTCTCAAGGTGTCTTCAGACCTTCCTCTTCATTTTCTATCAAGGCTTTCACTAAGTCAAAAGCAGCCATGCATTCTAAGAGACAAGCTCCACAGGGCCCTTCCCCAGGCTCCCATGCCTGAAAAACAGATGCTTAAAATGGCTGAGGATTTAATTACTCTTATCAGGGGATCTCAACCCCCCCCCCCCCGGACAAAAGGCCCAGAGTAGAGGAAGAATCCCCCTCGTCTGACCAGGCCTCCATTATTTCAGAACACTCTGATGAACAGGAACATTCTTACCCCCCTTTTGAAGATTCTGATGCTGAGGAGTCCATTCCCTCTGTCTCCCCCCCAGAGGATTACTCATTTGGGGAAACCTTGCATACATTAAGGGAACACTTCCACTGGGAAGGCCAAGAGTACTCAGATTCCAAGAAAAGGCTTAGGGACTTTCTCTTGCTACCTCAGCACAGGCCTCTAGCTGTACCTCCTGTCTTAGACATCCTAGATGATGTGTACTCGGAGGACTTCCTTAACCCGGATTCTTTACCTCCAGCACCAGTCAAGCCTGACCGGTATTACCGGGTTCCTGACTCACACCAATTTTTATACAAAAGTCATGCAGCTGATCCAGAAACTATCTCACAGGGCCCCAAGGGAATTAAGGCCTCCACTGCAAAAAAACCATTACCTTCCGAGAGGGACTCCATATCCTTAGAAAGGTGGGGAAAAAAGGTATACACCCCGGCCACCTTAACCATGAGGGCATTAAACTGCCAGTTCCATATGCTAAAGTACCAACAGTTTCTGTTATCACAGTTGAGAAGCAAAATGTCACAACCTGAACAACCAGACTTGAAGGAGTTGCAGGATGTGATACATAGTGCAGAACAAGTGGGTAAACATACCTTGCAATGTGGTTTTGATAGGTTCATAGGTTTATACTAGGCTATCTGCCCTAAGGCATTTATAAGCCTAGCCCAAAGTTATGTGGCTTACGCCACCCCTTATGTTAGAAATAATGTGCCCATTAGTTTGTTGTGCCTCTGTCCAGCAGTGACACAGAGATGATTCCCGGGGTAAACCTACGATCTCCCATCCACCGGTGAAGATTTCTCTTGAACAGAGCCAGTGAGGTGCTCTGCCTCACATGGACCGGGATTTTATTCCACAGCATGGGGAGTCTCTGGGTGATAAATCTATCCCTCCAGCACGTCCTATTTATATGCTCTAGAGGCCTCATGTAGAGCTGCTGTTACAGGATCAGTAATACGTAGACATGCCTGGCTCAAGGAGCAAACCTTACCAGATCATGTCAAAGCTAAATTACTAGATGCCCCTCTTCAAAAGGATATATTATTTGGTGATAAAGCTGAGGAGGTATTAAAGAAAATGGAGGAAAAAGCTAAATCAATGCAAACAGTGAAGGATTTTCTACAGGTACATCCTCCACGTTTCAGTAGAAATTGGCCTTCCAAAAATTGGTCCTTTCCAGCCACGGACAGACCCCAAAGAGGTAGATACAGGCGCCCGAGGGGCAGAGGGCAATCTCAAGGATCGTATAGGGGCAGACAATGACAAGCTCCTACACAAAGAGGTGGTTTGGATAGTTCACAGCCAGTCAGAAAGCAAGCCCAATGACTTTCCCCTTTGCATGCCAAGCAAGGCTCAAATGGCAGCACCCTTAGGAGGAAAACTGGCATTATTTTTAAAAAATTGGCATATTGTCACAAAAGACAAATGGATCCTGGACATTATAAACAGAGGCTACAGATTCCATTTTCACACCCTTCCAAAAATGAGAGGCATGCCAAACCTGCCACACAATCAAAGGGCAGAGGCACAAAGACAAATTTCAGATCTCATGGACATGAAAGCTATTCAAGAGGTACCTACTCACGAACAAGGTCAAGGTTTTTATTCAAGACTATTCCTGGTACCAAGGAAGGGAAAAGATTGGAGACCTATATTGGACCTATCCATCCTAAACACATTTTTAATCGTACCAAAATTCAAGATGCTCACATTACAGCAGCTTCTTCCCATGCTGGGCAAGGAGTCTTGGCTGGTAACATTGGACCTCAAGGAGGTATACCTGCATGTCCCAATCAGACAAAATTGCAGAAGATACCTCAGATTTCTTGCAGGTTCAACCCATTATCAATTCTCTGCATTGCCCTTTGGCTTATCTACTGCGCCCAGAGTATTCACGAAATGCCTGGCATCAGTAATTGCCTACTGCAGACTTCAAGGGATACAAATATACCCATATTTGGACGACTGCCTGATCCAAGCGGACAGCAAGCACATACTTCTGAAACATCTGGCTTTTGTAATAAGGTTGTTGAATTCTCTGGGATACACAGTCAACAAAAAGAAATCAAACTATTGCAGGATTTGAAATGCAAATGAAACTATGAAACAAAAAGAAATCAAGGCTAATACCCTCTCAGAAAATAATTTTCCTGGGTGCCAACTTGGACACAAACACCCAGATGGCCTACCTCACGCCAGAGAAGCAGGGGCAACTAACTCAATACTTCAAAACACTAGCAAATTTCACCAGGCTGACTGCAAGGAAAATCCTGCAGGCTGTGGCATTCATGGCATCTTGCATCCTACTAATCCCATGTGCAAAGCTGCATATGAGGAAACTTCAATGGTACCTGAAAAACCTATGGTCTCAACACAGCCACAGTTTGGAAACAATAATACCACTAATTCCATGTCTTCAAAAGGAATTTCTGTGGTGGGCTCAAGCATGCCAGATAAACACAGGTCTCCCATTCTGCAAGCCTCAAGCAAATCAAGTCATCACAACAGACGCCTCGGACTACGCCTGGGGGGCGCACATGACAGATCGGTGCATTCAGGGCAGATGGTCCCAAAAAGAAAAGCACCTTCACATCAATCAAAAGGAAATGCTAGCAGTAACAAATGCTATTACAGCTTTCAAAGACCTTCTGCATCCAGGTCAACTATTGATAAGGACAGACAACACCACAGTAATGTGGTACATAAACAAACAGGGAGGAACCCATTCATACCCCCTGTGCAGGCTGGCCATGTCACTTTGGGACATGGCCCTGGAATTACAAATCGAACTTCAAGCACAGTACTTGCCAGGCAAGGAAAACACGCTGGCAGACAACCTAAGCAGGAATATGACAGATCCACACGAATGGAAGTTGCATCCTCAAGTTTTTACAGAGATAATTCAAGCATGGGGAAGGCCAGACATAGATCTCTTTGCCTCCCACAAAAATCACCAATTGACAAAACTCTGCTCAAGGACTTTCCATCCACAGGCCTGGAGAGTGGACGCTCTCTCTTTCAGTTGGACAACAATGACAGTTTATGCCTTTCCACCTCTTCCTCTACTGCCCAAAGTTCTACTAAAACCAGAGCAGACAGACCAAAGATGATTCTCATTGCTCCAGACTGGCCAAGACAGCACTGGTACCCACTCCTGAGGAGCCTGACGCATTCCCCTCCATGGACCCTACCTCGAATGCCTCTTCTTCTGACTCAGCACAGCTTCAAAACTCTTCACAGTCAGCTGAAAACACTCAATTTGGCCGCATGGAAGATTCCTTAACATCACAACAGACCCTACTCTCCAAGGAGGTGCAGGATGTCATTTTGGAGGCCAGAAGGCCGTCTACCAGAAAAGCTTACTCCGCAAAATGGAAACGGTTTTGTGCCTGGAATGAGAAAAAGGGCCAGGATCCTGGAAAACTGAATTTACCTCAAATATTACAGTATCTAGCTGAGCTGCTAAGCCGTGGGCTTTCATTCTCCTCCATCAAAATCCATGCCTCAGCCATTTCTGCAGAATACAACACTGATCCACCTTTATTCTCTCACCCCCTCTTAAGACAGTTCCTCAGAGGGGCAAAGAATATAAAACCCCCAAGGAAACAACCAATACCTGCTTGGGATCTCAATTTCATACTAGAAAAGCTGACCCTGCCTCCTTTTGAGCCAGCTGCCTCAACAGATTTGCAATATTTGTCCTGGAAAACAGCTTTTCTTTTGGCTATCACCTCAGCTCGTAGGGTATCAGAACTACAAGCCCTCATGGCTGTGCAGCCTTTTATCATCTTCCATCAGGACAGAGTTTCCTTACGAACCAACCCGTCCTTTATGCCAAAGGTGGTACCAGGGTAGCTTTGAATCAGGCTATACACTTACCTACCTTTTACCCTAATCCTCAAAACAAAGGGGAGAGACTACTACATTCCTTGGACATCCACAGACAGCTGCGTTATTATTTGGACAGAACAAAGCCTTTCAGAAAATCAGAACAGCTCTTTGTGTCCTATGCTGTAGGAGCTCAAGGGAAACCAATTTCCAAACAGACAATCTCAAAATGGATAGCCCACTGCATACGCTTTTGTTACTCTTTTCATGGTAAGACTGTACCTGCAGGCATCAGATCTCACTCCACAAGGGTCACAGCTACCTCTGCAGCTTTCCTCAGAGGAGTTCCTACCAAGGATATATTGGAAGCAGCCACTTGGAGTTCTGTGCATACCTTTTCCAAGCACTACCACCTACCATTATACTCCAAAACTAGAGCAGGCTTTGCCACAGCAGTCTTGCAGGGCATTCTGGCTCCTCCTAGTACCACCTAGTGCCTACCACCCCTTTCTTAGCTTTGGGATTCTACCCATCTGTTATGACTGCAGCTGTATGCACGATGAACATAGTACAGTTTTGTACCTACCATAAATGTAGATGTTCGAGTGCTAATACAGCTGCAGTCCAGGTTTCCCTCCCTCCTTCCTCTCTTGGGGTATTCTTTTATGATGTATTTGCTTGCAACTACTGTTTTTTGATTATATTGCATTGCTTTATTACACAAATTTATGTATTGCCTTCCTTCTGGGGGCACCTGACATCTGGGGCAAGAAAAACTGAAGAAAATGGCGTTGGCTGGTTCTTTTATACCCCTGGCACTCTGACGTCAGGGGAAGAAGCGACGGCAACCGACGCCAGACCTAGACATTGGAATTCGGCTGACCGAGGACCCACCTGACGGCAGGAGAACCCATCTGTTATGACTGCAACTGTATTAGCACTCGAACATCTACATTTATGGTAGGTACAAAACTGTACTTTTTGTTTCCCTGATGTTGTAATGTCCCATATATTAAAGTACTGGCCCTGATGGTTGAATGTGATCATAGCATCTAATGCTTGTTAGTGGAAACAGATTGTAAGAGTGTAGAAAAGAATAAACTTGAAACCCCTTTATTATATCCAGAGTGGCAGAAATCAGAGATAGGATTTCATCGTGTGTGAAAATGTCATTGTGTTTTGGGGCAATGTAGGTAACACACCTCTGCAAAGAAGTTAATTATTCTTGATGATGATTATCTTCTACGCACATTCAGTAGACCTTAATTTACATGTACTTCCCTCCCGAGCTGCCTTGTTGACTTTTCTTCAGCCATCTCATTTTCAAAGCACTGCTCTTTGTTGCAAAAAGGAGGGTGGAATTCACTTAATTCCAAAATATGCATTGTAGCTTGGTTAAGTCCTAGTGCCTCTCCCACGTGTTATATTTTTTCTCATTTTGCTGTTCAGCAGTTAAAGAACATGTGACAATTTGTTTATGTTGGTACCACAGATATTGCAATGTCTTTTAAATGTGATTTGATATTTACTGACACAGAGGAAATTAGTATCCAGTATGACTGGCTGAAAATGAAAGAACCATTGTATGATGAATACTAAATAACTTGTCATCATGCATTTGACAGAGTAATCACAGTAATAGTAAAAATATACTTGTAGTTAAGGTATAGTATCAGTATGCTGCAGAGTAGTATGAGGCTGCATTCACTCACTTTTATATTTCTGTTTTAGATTTGTTTTCTCACTAGTGTGTGTTGAATATTATTAGAGTTGTCTGTTGCTGATAACCCTTTGCTATTTCTGTAAGTAGTATATAAAAGAATCGTCCACTACTGAATAATGAATGACCTCAGCAGGACTGAAATTAGTGGGATGTGATGCCTCAGTATGTGCTGACAAAGGAGAATAAAAAGTAACATTTAGAGCACCGGAAGCTGGCATCTTTCTTTTTTGAGATCTTTGTCACTAGTCATCACCCAATATTCTTTACTGGATAAGCTGGATAAGACTGTTGAATCAGTCAGTTGCCCAGTAACATATGTGTTGCATAAATCATAGAAGCAACATGTGCTGTTGTTTAATTCCTGCTATATATATATATATGTATATATACATATATATATATATACATATATATATATATATATATATATATGTATATATATACGTATATATATATATATATATATATATATATATATATATATATATATATATATATATATATACATATATATATATATATATATATATATATATATATATATATATATATATATATATATATATATATATATACATATACATATATAGCTTTGCTGGCATGATGGGGGGATCTGCAGAATGCTGTATTGCTGTTTTTTTTTTTAACTTCTGGCTCTGGCTCATACCATTTGCAGAGAACCTTTGCCTGCCTTTATTCATCCACACTTGTAGAGACTGCTGCCATTTTATCCTTTTTTTTTTTTTGGCCCCCTAAGCTGTGCTTTGAACATCTAACCTGTCCCAGTCACCCCAGTAACACATTTATTACCTTCATCAGCAAGAGCCCACTAGCCTACTCTTTCAACCCCGGGCTAAAAGTCAAGTCATAGAGAGTGTTTTCATCCAAAGTAGGGTTGGGGATTTTTCTTTAGCATCCTAATGTCTCCCATGGTGGCTGATACCTACATGCATACTGTGTCCTTCCAGCCACAAGTGTGCTTCTTTACATTAAATATGTACTGCCAGGCAGAGACCATCTGTACTTTTAGACCTTCTAAAACATTTCTGATAGAAGGAAAGCATTCATCACATAGATAAATACCATGAAAAAACATTCATTTTAAAGGTCAAGAATGATACAACAGTGGCCTGAATTTTAACAGTGTAACAGACATTACATAGTTCAGTAGTTCAAATAAAACTGCATTAGGACAAGATTCAGTTAAAATGTAGACACCAGAACAAAAGTGAGAGCTTCAGGACCCACCCAGGTATAAAGGTGTTTTTTAAATAGTTGTAGAGATCCAGACTGACGAATGGACAAGGGGAGTCTGTTCCACAAACACACAAAACTGAAGGTGATTAAAATTTAGATGTCATGACAGTTTTACATTTTCCAATTTTTAAAGAACACTTGGCAGCTGTAGTAGTTCTAATTGAATCCATTAATTTGATAGTTAACAAGTGCTTCTTTCATTAAAGCTCGATGGGTTAGGTATAGCTTGTTATGCAAATACCTGTAACTGATACAAAATAGACCAAAATATTCTAGTCTTGAGAGATACGTAAAGCTATTAATGTCCAAAATTCTGTTTGTAAACTTCCTCTGGATTCCTTCAGATGCTAATAAATGTGCTTGCTTTTTATATACAGAAAAAATATATTATATTCTATGATAGGGTGAATATATGATGTAAACAGTTTTAATAGGAGATGCATATTATTTGAAAGAAAATTTTTAAAAATTAATCCTAGAACTTTAATCAGTTTAGTGTTTATGTTCTGAACATGAGATCTAAATTTAAAATTATTACAAAGAATAATGCCTAACAGTTTTTCTTTCACCTTTGGAGTGATTAAAATAAGAGTAAAATGTCTTTAGTGAAATACTAGATAGAAGACAGTTTTCAAGATAGTTTTCTTACTTGTATTTAGTAGTTCTTAAGGATGACTTCAGTCTTTTGTAAACCAAATCATAAACTCTTTTAGCCGTAGCATTCTTAACCTTTATCATTTTCTAAACTTCTTCCTTTTCATTCTCAGCAATTTAGAATCTGTTATTTTCTATCAGGCAGGTAGGGCTGTTCTCATATCATCTGATAATAAAGTTTCTACACTTAATAAGATGTTCACAACAATTTCCCTAACATGTTTCAATTATTATTAATGTCTTCAGGATCTATCATGGATAAGTCAAGAGAGTTAATTTGGTTAATTGTACCTAGGTCAGAAAAGTTTGTCTTATCAAATACTATCTTAGGTTGGTTCTTTGAATATGAACTTATCAGTACAGCAAATAAAAGTGCATAATGGTTTGAGCTACTTAATGGGCACAGGTGTTTATTATCTTATTTGAAATGTTAGTAAGGAATAAAACAAAGATTTTGTCCCCTTGTAGGAAAATCAGTAAGCTGTTTCAAGTTATGAATAAAACATAGATCAAAAAGTTCTTATTCCAAAGCAGTCACAAATGTCACTCTACTCCAGTTAATATCTGAATAATTAAAATCACTTAATACGATCAGACTGTTAACTTCAAAAATGTATTGAATTCCTCAATAAATAAGTACTGATCTAACATAGATAATGTGGGGCTTTTGCAACATGTCATCAGATGAACAGGAGTATATCAGTGTTGACAAATAGTTCTAAAAATAAAGTTTACAAAGTAGGATCATCATTCCTCAACCGGCCATTTCTCCTAGCAGACAGAAGCACAGCAACTCATTCACAGTTTCTACTTTCTCTCAAACAATTTCATAATTGATAACTAGGTAAAGAAATTCCTTTACAGTTCCAAGATTATGTAGTCATAATCACATCATGTTCATTTTCTATACAAATTAATTGAAGTTTTCATTTTCTTATCCAGATTCCTACCACTGACATCATAAGTCTTTAATTCATATGTGCATGGGTATCCAAAGAAACTGCATAGTTTTATAAATCAGACTAAGTTATCATTTCAGTATACTGTGTGTTAATCTGATTAACTTGTCTGTGAAGGGTTGCTCACTAGTCACTGGGGACAAACTTCCTGGCACTGAGAATGTGCTTGCTTATTTAGCCAATGTGTGGTATTATGGCTTGAGTTGGCTAGATGCAGAAACATCACTATACGTTGAGCTTTGCATTCTAAATTGTGTAGAAATATTACCGAACTTAGGACTTATGAAGTAGGGATCTCTTGTAGAAAAACAGATATTTTTGTTTCTACTCTGTTCTAAACATATACTCTGACATAATGTCAGTAGGAAGAGTATGGATATCTAATAATTAATGATGTTTTGTTTTTCCTGAAAGTAATAAAATTAGTCTAGTTCATTTCAAAGTGGCATGATTATATTTTAGAAATACAACAAAATACTGCTTTTTCAAACATATGCTTATTCCTGATCCATGATCCTGTATTATGTCAAAGAGAATGAGATCATGGCTTCCTGGGCTAGGGTAGGTTGCAGCCTTGCAGAAATGTAAGTTCTATCAGCTGTAACTGTAATGTTCAGTACTAATAACAAGGGCAGTCTACAAAGAGGTTAATATTCTTCAGTATTGGAAGTGGCTCATACCCATCAATGCTAGCAGTTGAGGGGGATAATACATCTCTTAGAACTCCGTTTTGAGCTGTAGACTTCTGTAAATCATTAAGGAACCAGCTGCAGAAAAGTCAAAACTTTATGCTATAAACATTGACTACAATTAGAAATCCCTTAGATGTAAACGTGTTTTATGTAAGGTAGGTTTGGTTCCTTCATTCACTGCTGCAGAATTACTCATTATGAAAACCTATGTTAATCGGCACACTTCTAGCAAGTGTACAGTAGTATATTATGCTGTGATTCCATTAAACATGATACTTTATCATGGGAATGACTACATACAAAAAGGCTAACCATCACTTCTTTAGTTGCAGAACTCTGGAGCCACTTAGAGGCACAAACCATAGAAAACCAGAAAGACAGTTATCATGCTGCCAAACTCTGTTTTAGTCTTCACAACAGCTGCTCATTTTAACCTTATCAGTGTTCATTATGCAACTGAGCCATTTCAGTGTTGCGCATTCATCCGAGGGTCACTGTGAACTGTAGATGATGATGATAATCACAGCCTGCAATTACAGCCTGTCATTTCATGGCTGTCATAGTGACAGCTAACAAGCCCTTTATCTTAGTGCTTCTGAGATAATTGGTACTGTGGTTGGAATGTGTCGGAATAACCAACATATTTTACTTTTTCCCATGGATATGTAGCTGTCAAACACACATGTATACAGACACACACACACACACACGCACACACACACACACACACACACACACACACACACACACACACACACACACACACACACACACACACACACACAGTACCTTTATCAGAGTGTCTGAATTGTGAACCACTGAGCTTATGGATATATACTTGACCATGGTTTTGGGTACTTTGTGGTCTGGAAATATTAGCCTGTCCTGACATATTAGTTCAGCTTTACTTTCTCACTAACAGTAAGAAAGATCCTAATGATATCATTATGGATTCAATATGGAATGTTCTTGTTCCACATGTCTCGCATGATTGCAGCTGGGTATCTTCTATCTTGCAGAGTGCAGCTGTTTTAGGTTGTTGATAAAGGCTGCTCTTTTTTCAGAAGTTTTTGAAAATTAGTATCTGTGGATGTAAACATGTGGCATAGAAAAGTGTGAGAAATAAATTAGGTGGGATGATTTGTTGAATGTGTGCAATAAATGTAGGTATAATTAACATTTCTGGCAGGCATCACCCCCATTTCAAAAAGTTTACTGTAAACATACTTGAGTTTAATTAATTCATTTATATATTTATCTTTGTAAATTTGGCAGAATTGTGCATATTGTGGTAGCTGCCACAGCATGAGTGCAGGCTGTCCTCTGCTAAATCATTTATATTAACATTAGAAATGTGTTAGTTTTGCTTTGTAGTTATCTACCTTACATATAATTATCATGGCCTAGAATAGTGTTGCTAGAGTTTGTGGAGAAGAGCTAAAGGAAGGGAAACAGAAACATATCTGCTGCACATTTAACTCAGAATATCGCTGGAGGTGAAGCCTGTAGCACCATGAAAGATTATTATGTGCTTTCACTGATGCCTTGTTAAGGTTGCTCACAGTAGCCACAAGGTAATAGGTATATCATCTGCACATTTTACCTAGGAGAGTAGCACTTGTGGGGTCCACAGCAAGTAGGAAGATCAACTATGGCCCCTCCTAATTAATATATAAAATTCCACTAACTGGGGAAAGAAAATCTGAACATATGCCTGCACATTTTATTCAGAATGTCACTGCAAGTGAAGGTTATGTCTGTATTGAAGAGCTGCCTTGAGTATGTTCTATAGCATAGTTATTCTTTTGTTTAGGTTATGTCATATGTATTCCTGCTCATTTTTGGTCTTACTCTTTTTCTGTGTATTGATTTGTCATATGTTGAAGTTTTGTTTTTTTTCTCTCGCTGGAACTCCGCTGAAAAATAATAATTTCTGAGTAGTTTTTCCAGTTAGCTACCAAAAATAAACTATGTGCCCTCCCTGTTATGTCTTTATAGGACCCTTATTTTGTCATAAGCCTTCATTTTTCAGCCTGTTTTCACCTCTGCTGCATGTAGACCACCTGGCTCTTTTATGCTACAGGACATCTGAATGGCTGTCTGCTCTTTCTCCTGTATGAAAAAATGTACGTAACATGGCTCACCATGCAGCCAGTTCTCTGAGATCCCACACATGCTATCTTGAGTTCTAGTGGGAACATAAAAAATACTACAACATTCTTAGTTTGGTATGGTGACAGGACAGATGTATGTTTCAAGTAAGCATTTTTACTGCTGTCATAGGTTCATAAGTAGTTAAAAAGCATTCAGTCCAAGAGACCATTAAGGAGGCTAGCTCAAATTCCCATTTGCCGTAAAACACTAACAATTGACTTTCTCAAGGTCACACAGTAGGCAAATAAAGGTAGAACGATTCAAAGCCTATATCACTAGAAAAAGAAGCAACTCATTAAAAAGTCACGGCTTTAGTCCTCTGCGCTAATTGCCATTGCATTCACTTTTATAAAATTTTGTCCCACTCCACATCATATTAGTGTATATCCCTCATGTTCAAGATATTTTTGGCCTATGGAAGAGTAATCCAGAGTTCACAGACAGCTCAAGCAATGAATAAAAGCTTTGATATACGTTTGTATATGTCTGTAAGCACATAAGTACACATTATTTTACAGAGAAAAAGAAATTAATAATATCCAGCTCCATTTTGTCTCAACCAGCTCCTAATTACAAAACCAAATATTTCCTTCTTTCCTTCAGAAAAGATAATCTCACTTTTTAAAGACCTGCACAGAGTAACTGCTTCTTAATTTAACAGTATACGGTTGCACACTGGGTCTGCACAGCACACCCTGTAAACCAGTTCATTATCCCACAACTGTATGTGTGTCTCGCGAGCAGTTGTCAGAAGCAGTGTGTTGAACAGACAGTCATCCTTAAAAGCTCTAAAAATAAGCTTAAGAATCCCACTGATTGCAGCGGGATGAGTAAAATTCCAATATCCTAAACCTAGTCTGATAGTCACAAGATTTTAGACCATCCCCTTGTTTTGTTCGTCTCTGTAGCTTGTCAGTCAGATTTTCTAGACATAATGTACAATAACTGTATAGGGGGAGAAAGCTGTAGAATAAATGTAATAACAGAGGAAAACAGTGCACTCAGTATGTGGGATCTGTTCTGGACTGCTCTCAGAATTTAGTCTGTTAATTTAGCAGTCCTTAGACACAGATGTTCAGTATAAAATAAAATTTCTTGTTGTTTTTCTTTCGGCTTTTCCCGGTTAGGGGTCGCCACAGTAGAACTCCGATCTGCTAATGATTGACAATCGATTTTTATGGTGCCGATGTGCCAGCCTGACGCCCAACCTTCAACGAAGGCACGCCCATTCACGCATGTCTTTCGAACGCCACTCGACCACGGGGAGGACATGCAGACTCCACACAGAAGGCGCTCCAGCTGAGAATCGAAAGTTATCAGTCAGGAAAACAAATTATGTGTTCACAGTATTCAGCATATTGATATTTAGAGTACAGCTCATGTCAGAGTTCCTTGAATACAGGGATATGCAGCTTGATTTTGAGGTACTAACCTGATACAGCTGTCATTGAGCCAAGCACTCCTCGCCTATAAGGAATATTACAACACCCCCTTATCTTCCTCTTGAGTGCGGTTTTTGTCAGATTCAGATCATCATCTGCTTACATCAACAATTCCAGCATTTTAAGGTCACCCACATGCAAAGGAAATAATAATAATGGGGCTAGATAGAACCCTTATAGTATCCTCACATCTCAATTGCATTTCCTTCTACACCCTTGACTTCAGACACTATTTCCAGGACCTGCTAAGTTTTAATGTACTTGCCCAGCTGAGCATCCAGTCTTAACATCTGCAACTTCCATAGGGTCAGTGCAGTTAGTGACATTACTCAGATCAGGAGAAGTAACATTCACCCGTAAACCATTATTGGCTGCCTTTTATTCAAAGTCCCGTTAGTACAGTAGACTGATTGTGATGGATAATTTCTTTGTAAATGCATACTGGTTGTATTAAGGTGGTTGTTAGCTGTTCAGCATTATTTATTTATTTATTTACTTGTTATCCAGATAGGTGGGTTGGTCCGAAGGCCCTTTTCAGCCACAACCTGGTAAAATATATATTGCTACATGTTCAGTAAATATTACATTGAGTTTTTTGAGGAAATATTTTTATTACTAAAAATATACTAAGTAATAAAAATTATTTGTAGAATTGTATAACTGTATATACATTTAGTTACTTTAACCTCAGTTCTGCTTTAATTAGATTTATTGCATCACATCAGAGATTTAAACGGTAAATTCAAAACACGATTTTTTCATGCTGCTGTTACCATAAAGTTTTGGTATAATTCCCCCATTTACCATACTGGTGCACACTCATGTACACACCTGCACACTTTTATACGTTACTAGTTTACTTCTTCCACTGTTTTCTGTATTTTTTGTATATTTTTGTACTAGTTGTCATTGTATAAACATGTTTTGTGGCTGTAAACATTTGGCAAAGCATTGATATTTTTTTCTAATCTGTTAACTTAGTTTTTTACGCACACATACATATGGATGAATATTTACTAGATGATATTTGACAGATATATTTTATATTTATAGTGTTCTAGTTAGATTATATTTATGGTTAGATAGCTATGTATTTTTCTTGATTTTAGATCTTGTCACAGACCTGATGAAGGCTGTATTGCATTAGGTAGCCGAAAGCGATTTTAGTTAAAAGTCTTTTTATGTGTATTTTATGCTTTTCTTAATACCTGATTTTTGAATATGGGTTGCAAATAGATAGAAAGTATTTCCTTAACTAGGATTTAGTTTGATCTACTCAGTCATAGTGTGTGGGTATGGGTACGTGCTGTTCTAAAATGCACTTTTATGGCCCTGTTTATACTGTTTGCCTTGAATGGTCTGGTTTTAAAATTAAACAATATGTGCACTGGCCACACCTACTTTTAAATATATAAAAGCTGATATGTTTAACATTGTTAAAATATTTCTGATTTTTTGTTTCTGAGCATCACTTGGATATGATGAATAAAGGCTTGTTGCTTTTTCATGATTTTTGGAAATGATTCTGACTGAGCTCATCAGTGAAGTTTTAAGACCACTGGTTTCTTTGTTCTTTATTTTCTCCTCAACACTCATGGTGGTGAGGTTGGAACTAGATAGATTCCTGTGTTCATTTATTTATTTGACATTTGTTGACCCAGGATACTCCGACTGGATATATGTCCATTTTCAGCGGAGGCCCGGGGAGAAAAGCTCCACATACCAAAAAGAGACAGTACATACATCACTGAATGATAAACTTAGGCAAACATGTTTAGAAAAATATTGACAAAGAATACAGGCAGATATCAATATATACAATGTGCATACATTACATCTATTTGGCAAAGATGCATCAGAAAATGTGAACATAGAATACAATCAGATCTCATAATTCATGATGTTTAGATATTCAAATGCTATGAGACATGGATACTTGGCTAAACAGCAGGTTGGGTAGCAAGACATGTATTAGTGAAGTTGTTAGTCAGGTTTAGAACAAGAGCATAGCTAATGAAATTAGAAGTTATGTACTCACCATAACGTTCCATCTGAGTAGGTGTATTCATTTGTCTGCAACCTGTGGGTTATGGATCCGATATCGGATCCGAACCGGCATGGTTTACCAGCTATGGATCCAAGCTCTCCGCTCCTCCCCTCACCCATAATGCCCTGCTCTACCCTCATGACCTCAGATCGAGTTTGCCAAAAGCAAGAACACCCTGAAAAGGGTAACACAACATATGCAGGAAACTGAAAGGCCAGGGGGATAGGAGGGCGGGATGGTTGCAGACAAATGAATACACCTACTCAGATGGAACGTTATGGTGAGTACATAACTTCTAAATCTGAAGTAGGAGATTCATTTGTCTGCAACCTGTGGGACAGAGTCCCCAGCTACCTGAATCTTGGGCGGCCATCATGGAAGGATATTCCGGAGCACCTGAGCCAAAGGATGCTCTACCCTAGATGCAAGATCCAACTTGTAGTGGGAAATAAAGGTATGAGATGAAGCCCACGTGGCTGCTGCACAAATATCATCTAGAGGAATCCTAGCCTTAAAGGCTGCCGAGGTAGAGACTGACCGGGTTGAATGGGCATGTACACCTCCGGTGCGGGCCTTCCTGAAGCTTGATAAGCCAATAAGATACATTGTGAAATCCAGCGAGATAGTGAGACTTTAGAAATTGGTTTGCCCAAATTAAATTTAGCAAAGGAAATGAACAACTGGTCGGATTGCCTATGACCAGCCGTCCTGTTTAGATAAAATCTAAGTTGCCTGTGAACATCTAAGGAGTGAAGCTTGTATTCACCTTTGTTTTCATATTTAGGAAAGAAAACAGGAAGGTTAATGGATTGATTAATGTTTGCTTCAGAAGCTACTTTAGGAAGAAAGGACGGGTTGGTCCTGAGGTAAACACGGTCCGGATGAAAGACCAAGTAAGGATGTTTAGCTGATAATGCTTGGAGCTCTGAAACTCTCTTGGCCGAAGTAATGGCTACTAAGAAGGCAGTCTTGAACGACAAGAATTTCAGATCTACCGTAGCCGCCGGCTCGAAGGGGGGGGGGGGTCAAGGCCTGGAGAACTAAGGAAAGGTCCCAAGGAGGAACCGCTTGTTTTACAGGGGGCCTGAGAAGAAAAGTACCTTTAAGGAAAATTTTACACAACTTGGCCGACATCAGAGGATTGGAGTCATGACCAATGTGATAATGTGAAATTGCCGCAAGTTGTACTTTAACCGTGGAACTGCTGGCACCATCGTTAAAAAGAGTGGTTAAGAAATCAAGCACCACAGGAAGAGGAACTGTGAAGGGGTTTAGGCCTTGCCGCTCCGCCCACAAAGAAAACCGTTTCCACTTGCTACGGTAGACTTTCCTAGTGGATGGTTTATGAGCTGCCACCAGGATCGACTTAACAGAGGACGAAATATCGGGAGTCCTGATCAAGAGTGGAACTGGAGCAGCCAAGCGGTCAGCTTCAGGTTGTCCAGGTTCGGAGGAGATAAGCGGGCTGGATGGGATATCAGATCCGGAATGGGATCTAGAATCCAAGGAGGATTCACAGAGTGAGACCTTAGGAAGGGGAACCAGATCTGTCGAGGCCAAAACAGAGCAATGAGAATCATTCTGCACCCCAACCGAGAGGCTTTCTGAAGAACTTGGAGCATCAGAGGCAAGGGGGGATAAGCATAAAGAAGACCGGGTGGCCAAGCATGCACCAGAGCGTCTCTTGGGGAACCTCCTGGAGGAGGTGTCAGAGCGAAAAAACTGTCGCACTTGGTGTTTGAGGGAGAGGCAAAAAGATCGTAAGAAGGAGTTCCCCACGGTGCGAATATGCATTCCGCTACTTGAGTATTGAGAGACCACTCGTAAGGGGTGAGAATGGTGCGACTGAGCTTGTCCGCCAAGATGTTGGACCGACCCAGAATGTGCGTTGCTATGAGAAAGCGGTTGGTGGAGATTGCCCATTCCCAAACTCTCATGGCTTCTCGACAAAGAGGGTAAGACCTGGTTCCTCCTTGCTTGTTGATATACCAGACAACCAACATGTTGTCTGATTGAATCGCAATTGTTCCCAAGGGAAGAAAGGCCTGAAGTGCTAGCAACGCTAAGAGCACTGCTCTCATCTCTAGAACGTTGATATGCAGTAAGGTCTCTGAATCGTTCCACGTGCCTTGGACGGTCCGGCCTGCAAAATGCCCCCCCACCCGAGGCGGGAGGCGTCCGTGGTCACCGTGGCGAGAGGGGGAGAAGCACAAAATGGGCGGCCTCCGTGGAGATCTGGAGTGAAGCCACCACAGGAGGGACCGCTCGCAAGCCTTACTGATCGCAATGGGATGATGCATAGGAAGAGCAAGGTACGACCACTGTACTAGGAGTGTCCATTGGAGGATGCGCATATTGAACCTGGCGAGAGGAAGAAGTGCTATAGCAGACGCCATGGACCCTAGAGCCCTCAGGACCAACTCCACCGGAACTGAGCTTGAGTGGAGAATGGCCCGCACCTGGAGCTGCAGATTTTGAACTCTGTCCGCAGTGAGGAAGGCTTTTAAACTCCTTGTGTCTAACCTGGCACCTATAAAATCTATGAACTGCGTGGGTGCTAGGTTGGATTTTTTTGTATTTATAGTGATGCCCAGACTGGGAGCAAGATGGAGAAAGGAGTCTCGCGCCAATAGTAGTAGATGCCTTGTTGGGGCGGTAAGGAGCCAGTCGTCCAGGTAGGGAAAGACCTGCACCCCCTGAAGCCTCAGGTGGGCCGCTACCACTGCTAATACTTTGGTGAACACCCTGGGGGCTGTGGTGAGACCAAAGGGAAGGACCCGGAACTGGTAGTGACTGGCTCCCAGCCGGAAGCGGAGAAACCTCCTGGAGCGCCTGTCCATTAGTATATGGTAGTACGCATCCTTGAGGTCTATGGGGCACATCCAGTGATTTTCTCCCAGACGGGGGAGAATAGATTGCAGAGTGACCATTCGGAACTTCTCCTTGGGAACTGCCAGGTTCAAGAGAGAAAGGTCTAAAATTGGTCTTAGATCCCCCGTCATTTTTGGCACTAAAAAGAACCTGGAGTAGAACCCTGATCCGATCTGGTCTGGGGGGACGGGCTGGATGGCTCTTTTCTTTAGCAGATGGCCAATTTCTGCCAAAGCGGCCTCCCGTTGACCGGGTGGAACGTCGGGGAGGGACTTCAATTTTGGCAAGTGACGAAAGGGGATACGGTATCCTCTGGATATGATCTGGAGAACCCAGCGGTTTGATGTTATGGACTCCCATGCCGCTAGGTGCTCCGGAACGTCCCCGACTGCCTCCAGAGTGGAGCAGCCGGGCAACCCCTCAGGGTTGCTGCGGGCCGTTCAGAGAAGGGTTCTCTGGACCCGAAGTTCCTGGGAGCCCCTCTGCCTCTAGGGCGGTGTCCTCCCTGTCCTCCTCTGCCACGGAAGGACTGGTTGTCCGGAGCAGGCTGGGATTGCTGCGACTTCCGGAACCACATCTTCTTCTGACCCTTTTGGTTCCTAGAATAGGGCCTCTGGGGTGCAGAGAAGCGGATTCCGACGGCAGACAGCGTCTTCCCGTCCTTCTCGCTCTGGGTCAAAGTGTCGCGAACAGTTTTGCCAAAGAGGGCAGAACCATCGAAGGGGGCATTCGCAAATGACACTTTGAAGGGCTCTGAGAAATCGCAATGACGGAGCCAGGTAACTAGACCTGCCCCTGCAGCTCTAGCGGCGCCTTCCGTAGCATGGGAGAGTAGCCGCATAGAGGTATTGGTAACGGACCTGAGAGTGGGCATGCGGGTGGAGTGCAGCACTTTGTCCTCCTCCGACATGGACTCTGGGGGAGATGCAGCATATTCTTTAATAAGATCGCGTTGCATCCTAATCACATGTGCCAGGTAGTTCAGCGCCCTTACCGAGAAGGTCGCTGAACTAAACATCCGCTTCCCCAAGCGGTCCATCATCCGAGACTCCTTGCTTGGGGGATGGACTGAGGGACTCTCCTGAGCAAGTTCCCTCTTGGTGGCCGCCGCCGTCAACATGGCATCTACCGGAGGCCCCTTACTCCAGTGGGCACGGTCAGCCGGGGGACTGAGGATCCGGTCCGGCCTTTTAGGGATTGGCCCCACGGTGTCCGGTTCCTTCTACGCCCTGGTGGTAATGAGGTCCACCAGGGGGTCGGCAGGAGGGGACACCCAAGAGGTAGACGGGCCCGCTTCAAATGCCTCCAAGAACACGGACTCGTCCGAGGAAGACTTGGGGGCAGACCACCCCCCCTTATGCGGAGCATTTCCATGATGTCTCCAAATGAGACATCCTCGGGGGGTGACCGTGGGGAGCCTTCCCCTTCCTCCAAATCCGTGTCTTCCGTGAGAGACTCGGGGGAGTCAATGTGCCTCCTTTTGCACGTATGCTTGCGAGGAACATCCTCTGGGGGGCTGTCAGAGGACTCCTCGCAAACAGTAACCTGTTCCAGGGGAACAGCTTGGGGCACAGGAGCGGGCTGTCCCAAGGGCCGGATGGTGGAAGCCTGACCCAGTGCAGAGGGAGCGCGGGACGGAGCCTAAACAAGTGCCGGGGGTCCGGAGACCCTCAACAGGGCCCTCTCCACTACATCAAAAGCCGAAGGGGAGCCGACCTCGACCAAAGGACCCGACAATCGGCTCCCCCTCGGATCCGAGGAGTGGATCGGAGCCGGCACCGAAGTGCTCGGATCTGAAGGGACAGTGCGCTCCGACACAGACGGCGCCGAAGGAGCACTGATCCCCCTGGATCCGAAGCTCGGATCCAGGCTCCGAGAGGTCGGATCCGATGCACTCGAGGGCAGGGTCGGATCCGAAGTACCAAGTACTATCGGCGCCGACCCACCCCCCGGCTCCGACGCTGCTCGGCTCCAACTGCTCCGAACCCGGGTAGCGGGTCGGAGAAGGAGCAATTGGCTTAAAAAAGGGGGTCGAGCTCCCCCCCAGAGGGGGGGAGGCAAGAACAATCCCATCTGCATCTGGGCCTGGATGAACCTTCTCATCATCCGGTCCAGATCAGCGTCCGACAGGCTGTAAGTTGATCTCGATGAGGCTACCGAGGTAGGCCTTGAGTGCCTCCTCGATAGCCTCGACGGAGATCGGGTCTCCTCCTCCTCAGGTCCCGGTGAAAAACACGCTGGAGACTGGAGCCGAGGAGGGGGAGAGCCAGCAGACAAGGAGGCCGGGGGAGAAGCCCGCTTGGCTGGCGGGGCTGAAACAGAGGTCTCGGCCCGCCGCTTATGGTGCTTCTCCCTCCGGTCCTTCTTCCTAGCTTCCCTCTCCTCTGAACCACTAAAGGGAGGTTGAGTCCCAGGAGGAGGAGGGGGAGCCGGAGAGGGGACAACCGTGGTAACGGTTACCCCCGAAGGAGCGGAGGCCGGAGCCGAGTCCGGCGGCAAGAGACCCGCCAAAACAAGCTTGGACTTCCGCTCCTTCAATGCCCTGGGGTTGAACCCTGCACAAATGGAACATCCAGATGTGAGGTGTTCAACCCCCAGGCATCTAACACACCGAGTGTGGCCATCAGCTGAGGAAAGCTTATGGCCACACTCGGAGCACTTAGAAAAAATAGCTTTGGGCTGCTCAGACATCCCAAAAGCAAACAAACAATGTTACTAGAACTAATAAAAGTAAAGTAACAAAAACCACTCACAGGCCCAAACACACACTACGCTACCAGCGAGGGGAGGGATATAAAATTAAGTTTTAAACACTAAAAAAGTAATAATATAATAGGAAAACCTACACTTTCACACAACTTTAACAAAAACTTTTAAATTTAAGCACTTTTAGATACTAGAAATAACACTTAGCTGGAAAGCTGGAAAAACAGAATCTGGTCACCATGCGCGGCAAACGAGATCTGGGGTCATGAGGGTAGAGCAGGGCATTATGGGTGAGGGGAGGAGCTGAGAGCTTGGATCCATAGCTGGTAAACCATGCCGGTTCGGATCCGATATCGGATCCATAACCCACAGGTTGCAGACAAATGAATCTCCTACTTCAGATTATGAGGTATTTTTGAGTTCTCTTTTAAATAGGGGTAGTGAGGTTTCCTTGGTAATGGTAGTAGGGAGTAGATTCCAGATTTTACCGGTTGAGTTGGCAATTATAGCATCGCCTGCAGAATTGTTGGATTTTTGGGTTAGTATCATTAGTTTATCAGCTGAGCGTAATGGCCTGGGGGCACTATGAGGGGTGAGAATATTTTTGAGGGCAGGGGTATTATCAGGTTGATGGAGTATTTTATGCGCTACTATAAGCTGGTTGAACTTTAGAAGGTTAGGATACTCTAGCCGTCCCAGTGTTTGAGGTTCTGGCAATGGTGGGTCCTAAAAACCATGCCAGTAGCGAATCTGGCTATATGATTGTAACATCCTGATAATTTATTGAGATCTGTTTTGGATAGGTTGGTAAGAACAGGGGAGGCATACATAAGGGTAGAGAGGAGGTGTGATCTTGCAATAGCTACCCTGGCTGGGGGGAGGGGGGGTGAGGAAAGGTTTGGCTCTGTACAGGGAGCCAAGTTTTTTGTTGAAGGACTTAATAGTGTGATTGACATGTTTATCAAATTTAAGGTTGTCTATTTTTATTCCTAGAAGCTTTGTGTGGTCATCAGGGGAGATAATGGTGTCATTGCTAGATTTGATGTTGAAGGAAGGAGGAGAAATTATACAGTTAGGGGAGAAAAGTAGTAGCTTGGTTTTGTTAGGATTTAGAAACAGGCGGTGATTAGCTAGCCATGTTTCTACCATGCTGAATGTGGTCTGGGTGAGGGTTTGAAGTTGTGTAGGAGATGAGGTGGAGCATATTAGCATTGAGTCATCTGCATATTGGATGCAGGTGGCTTCTGGGATGGTGGTGTGCAGATCATTGATAAAGATAGAGAAAAGAAGGGGGTCTAGTATGGACCCTTGTGGGACACCTAGGGTTAGAGGAAGTTGGGATGACAGCTTGCTCTGCCATAAGGCAGCCTGCTGTCTACTGTTTAGGTAGGAGTGAAACCATTGTATTGCGTGTTGGTCTAAACCAATGGTTTGCAGGGTATTGAGCAGATGGCTGAACATATCGAAAGCTTTTGAGAGATCTAGGAAGAGTGCTGAAGATAATTTGTTGTTGTTACGATGAAGATTGATGACATTAGAGAAAGATAGAACAGCCATGGTGGTACTGTGGAATGGCCTAAAGCCGTGCTGAGAGTCGGCAAGCTTTCTGTTTTTAATAAGAAAGTGCATAATTTGTTTGTGCATGCATCATTCCATGATTTTAGCTAGTGGTGAAAGAATGGCTATAGGTCTAAAGTTAGATAATTCTGTGGAACATCCTCCTTTATGGAGAGGTGTAACATGATATTTTCCATATTGCTGGAATGGATCCTTCTGAGATGGATCTGTTGATCAGAATAGAAATGGGAAGTGCTATGGCATCAGCTGCTTTTTGAAGATATTCCGCTGGGAGGTGGTCAGCAGCTAGTGTAGTCGGTCTTAGCTTTTGGAATAAGGTCCGGATCAGGTTGGTAGGTACAGTTTTAAAGGTAAAAGTGGTTTGGGTGTTGGATGGATCAGGGCTAGATGTGCCAGAGCTGGTGTTTGTGTCCAGTGGAGTGAGATGGGTAGCTAGAGACTGGATAGTTTCAGTAAAGAAGGAGTTGAAGCTGTTTGCAGTTTCTATAGGGGTTTTATCAAGGGCAGCTGATGGGCTAGGAGTGGTGGAATGGCCTGGGTGGGGAAGATTGTTAATACCAGCTCAGAACTTTTGAGGTTTTAGCTGATATTTTTGTTATAGGAGGGTGTAGTGATTTTTTTTGTCTAGAATGACAGATTTTTTGGTCTGGGGCCTTAGCTGCCGGTATCTTACTTGGTCCATAGAGGCTTTGGTAACATGCCACCTGGCCCAGGCATTGTTTCTTAGTTTAATTTTGTTTTTTTTTTTCTTTATGTAGCCAAGGTGCAACTGTGGCTTTTACACAGATGGTACGGGTAGGAGCATGGTGGTTAAGGATAGCCAGAAATCTGTAAAAAAGAAACACAGCACCAAAACTAAAAAGCAAAGGGAAGACCACTGGCTCAGCCTTCAACAACAATACAACACCAAAAAATTCTTTTAGGAGCAGAAGTCGCTAAAAATACTCCTTCACAAGACCCTTGTCAGCAAAAGCAGATAAACCAGCACGTAGACATTTAGGACTGGAACAAAACTTCTTTATTCACAAAGAAAGTAAATCCAAGCGCTTTCGCCTGAGAATCTCAGGCTTTTTCAAGGTAAATTAACTGTGTGGCCATTCAGTATATATAACACTCTTAATAGGCCAAACTCATTAATTAAGTCATAAAAAATAATCAATTAAAAACAGTTGTTGTTACCTTCGAATAGAATGGTTCATGTTTAAAATGCTATAGTACTTGTAAAACCAATAGTCATTTAACATTCATAAAACCACATATTTTAAAAAGTCTGTGTGCGTGTTTTAAAATCAAGTTATACTCCTAGTGGGTGAACTTTGCAAAAATAACAAAAAATTTTTTATAGCAACATATTAAATAATGTTCATCTTTATAAAAAAGTGTGCCACCAAAAACATGCTACTTTGTATAAACAAGTAATATAAATTTTCTAAACAGATGCAACCATCATAAATTCATCTTTAAAAGAATTAATTTGAGTGTAATAAATTGAG
Source organism: Protopterus annectens (assembly GCF_019279795.1). NCBI lineage: Eukaryota > Metazoa > Chordata > Ceratodontiformes > Protopteridae > Protopterus > Protopterus annectens. The sequence continues at coordinate 1,341,320,805 of NC_056729.1, forward strand.
ACCTAAACCTTATGGGGAAATGTGTGTAAATGTATGCCCCATGACCAAAACATTAAATATATATTATTAAATATAAAACAAGGAATTTTCTAAAATTACAATTTATTCCTCCTCATCTTAAGTATGCTCCTTAAACTGATACTATCATTCATACCTGGATGCCTTGTGGCATTTAGTTTAAGTTGTCATACTAACTCTCTACTTTCCAGGAAGGTCTCCCAATCCCCATTTATAATATATATTTAATGTTTTGGTCATGGGGCATACATTTACACACATTTCCCCATAAGGTTTAGGTCTCAATTTATTACACTCAAATTAATTCTTTTAAAGATGAATTTATGATGGTTGCATCTGTTTAGAAAATTTATATTACTTTTTTATACAAAGTAGCATGTTTTTGGTGGCACACTTTTTTTATAAAGATGAACATTATTTAATATGTTGCTATAAAAAATTTTTTGTTATTTTTGCAAAGTTCACCCACTAGGAGTATAACTTGATTTTAAAACACACACAGACTTTTTAAAATATGTGGTTTTATGAATGTTAAATGACTATTGGTTTTACAAGTACTATAGCATTTTAAACATGAACCATTCTATTCGAAGGTAACAACAACTGTTTTTAATTGATTAATTTTTTATGACTTAATTAATGAGTTTGGCCTATTAAGAGTGTTATATATACTGAATGGCCACACAGTTAATTTACCTTGAAAAAGCCTGAGATTCTCAGGCGAAAGCGCTTGGATTTACTTTCTTTGTGAATAAAGAAGTTTTGTTCCAGTCCTAAACGTCTACGTGCTGGTTTATCTGCTTTTGCTGACAAGGGTCTTGTGAAGGAGTATTTTTAGTGACTTCTGCTCCTAAAAGAATTTTTTGTTGTTGTATTGTTGTTGAAGGCTGAGCCAGTGGTCTTCCCTTTGCTTTATAGCCAGAAATCTGGTAATGAAGTACTCAACTGCTTCTTGTAATGGGAATCGTTTCAAGACATTCCAATTACATGCTTTGAGTTAATTTTGAAAGTTGTCAAGGTTAAAGTTCCTGACGTTTCTTATAGTTTTGTAGGTGGGCTGGTTGAGAATGTCAGCTTTGAGCCTAGTAATATAGGTAAGACAGTGATCACTTAGATCATCGGGTAATGTACCCGACGTGTACTTTTGGGGGTGGCTGTTTATCTTTGACTCTATTTTTGCTAAATCTGGTGGAGGTGGCAGTGATCTGAGTAAACCTGTGGAGGTTTAAATGGGTGGAGGGAGTTTCAGAGGAACAGGTGTTCCAATCAATGTTAAAGTCCCCCAAGACAATGGTTTCCTGGGGATAGTTAGAAGCTAGCCAGTGTAAGATATTTTCTAGAGTATTATCATTCTTGGCAGGTGGACAATGTATCTGCATTTATTTTTGTTTATTATTAGTTTGGTGATGAGAATTTCTGCATTGCCAAACTGGGGAGCCTGTTGGGTGTCAGTTGTTATTGTTAGGGTAGACTTGTGTAGTACAGCTACCCCGCCACCTTTTCTGGAGATCCAGTCCAGTCTAAGGATGTTGTACTGTGGGGGGGGGGGGGGTTATTTCATTATCTTTGGTTATTGGTTTTAGCCAGGTTTCTGTGAGGCAGAGGATATTGGGGGAGTCAACAGCTAAGAGTCCATGTAGGCTATGGATCTTGTTGTTTAGGCTTCTGATGTTGAGATGACAGACCAGAAATGAGTTTGGAAGTCTATCAATCTGGGTAGTACACATTGGGTTGTTAGATGGTGTGCTTGGGTCTACTGTTGTGGATGGGCCAGGGTTGGGGTGGATGTCTCCATCCTTCATAAGATTAAGTTTTAAGTTGATTATGAGTCTTAAAAATTTGTTTATGATTTTTTCGTAGCTTTTGGTTTTTAAGCTAATGTAGCAGTATTTATTCGGGTGATGGTAATTGGGGAGGGCGAGGAATTAGAAGAGGGAGTAGTTATGTGGTGGATAAACATTAAATGCCGGGTTGGTGTCTGTTTGAAAGTTTGGGTATTGGATTTCAAGATGTTGTACATATTCATAGGAGCTTAGGTGATAATAGGAGGGGTACTAAGGGTAGCAGCATTAGTGTTTTAGAGTTAGTCATAGTAAATTACTAGGGTAGGGTCTGTAGTGAGTGTATGTGGTGGATAAAAGATTAGAGAGAATAGAATAGCTATGGATGGGTTAATATGGATAGTGGGGTGGATAGAGGGTGTATTATTGTGCTAGGAGTTTGCTGGGTTCAAGAAGCACGTGTAGTTGGTTAACTAATTAGAGGGGTGTGTCAGTGGTGCTATAAATGTAGTACTACCGGGGCGGGTGAGATATGGGAGCAGGGTGGGGCGCAGAGCGAGTGAAGCGGGGCTAAACAAGTAAATCAGATGCCTAGAGGCAGCATGTGCAGGTATGAGTTACAAGCACGCTTTTTGTTTCTTTTTATATGCCCATTTCATTTTTTAAGTTACAGTGGTATTTTATAGATGTGTACAGAAGTTGCAAACAGTATGAACAGATAAAATGACATGCTGCTTTGGCCAGGAATCAAACCATGACCTTTTGTGTGACAGATAAGAATTCTGCCACTGAACCACCAATGTATATACACTCTAATTATGGATTAAATTCTCCTTAACAAACTGCTGTATATGATGACACAGTGCTTTAGCTCATCCCTTAATACACTTGAACAGCTGTAGCCTCCTTCCACTCCATAATCAAACTGCTTTCCCATAGGCATCAGTTAAACAAACAGCATTCCATCAGACCAAGACCTTCTTTGATTTCTTTCATCTTGTTTTTTATGTGATCTGCTCTGCTGACTTTCCTCTTATTCAAGAGTGTACCGGTTACCTTTACCACTGTTATCCATTCCACCATGCTATTATTTTCTTCATGATATCCTGTTTTTAGAGAAACCTAATTGATCATACAAATTAGGCTACATGTAATAAACAAATTAGGCTACATGTAAAAGAACTCATCAAGTTTAACTACCAACGTCTTGCTCAGCTAACACCCAAAATTATTTGTTAATCTGTTCTGTCACTGTACCCATTAACAAAGGTGATAATTTCTTATTTTCCTCCAGTTGACTGAAATCACTGTTGCAGTATTCCTGACATATGGGTTGTCACCGCTAATGTCTCTGGTTAGGGTTCCAAAACTTTATCTTCCCTAAGTCATAAGTCCAATGCTTGACCTCAGATCGTATGTGTTGGGGGATATAGACTGATGTGCAACCATGAATTCTCAGACTATCTTTCTGCCATTCTGAAAGCAGGTTCTACATCCATCAGACTGTTTGCTTCTTGGTCATTGGTACCTTTGCTTCAATAGTTTATCAAGATAAGTGCCCTGTTGGGGAGCCTACCTTATTATCTTATAACTGAAAATTGTAGATGTCTACTAGGAGGGGTGAGTGTGAGTGTGGTAGGCAGATTCCATACAAGGACTTGCATACCTAGTGTCTTTTTTTTCTAAGCCCAAAACACAATCAAAAATATTTCTCAACCTGTCAATTATTTGTTCCCAAAATCCTTAGGTCTAGACTTTATACCCTCAACAACTTCTTGAAACCCAGCTTCTTAAACACTTGGCTCAGTCCAAGATAGCTAACTCCGCATTCTCGAACATCCCTCTGCCACCAAAAAAAAAAAACTTAAGAGGCTCAACAGATGTGTAGTCCAATGTTTCTGACTCCTACATACCTGGCTTAGGTTGCAGAACCCGTGGTATATCAGGCTTCTCATTTGTCCACTACCAAGACCCTGTCAAACACCGGCATGGTTCCTGAGGCTTGCAGACTGGTGATACATCTAAGGAACTGCGTCTCATCATTTCAGAAGGGCCACATGACATCCTTCAAATTTTAGTTAGGGAAGAGATCCCAGGCTCTCTAATAGAGGTCAGACATGGTTCTGAATCCCCTCGTCTCATCCAGGTGTACATCAGAAAAAGAAAAAAACAGAAGACTAAGCATGTTGATTCTCTCTTAGCAGCTAGGGAAAAGGAGTGGATATACTTCTCACAGGGGGTTGTTCAAAGCTATTATGTTTTTTGAGACCTCCCTTGTTTAGGTCTCTACATCCACAGGTTACTCCTCAAAAACCTACCCCATTTTCCTCTTTTTCCAATGAGAAACAGGACTGCGACTCTGACCATTCTCTGGACTGTTCCTCTCGGCAGCATTCTCCAGGGCAAATCTTTTCCGACAAAGGGGACTCTCTCTCTCACCTGATTCTCCTATTAAGTAAGCTTCTTTGGTGAGACCGTACAGAACATGATGAAACACTGAATAAAAGTTCATGCATATCTCTGTCCAGAAGAGGTATTACACCCTCTTGGAGATGGGTACCCCTGCCCTTTCTCCAGTCTCTCCTGTTCCTGAGGCTTTCCAGGACGCCTTTCCTTTCACCTGTTCTGAACCTGATTATCAACCACTAGATTCTAAGAGACTAGACAGGTTCTACAAGTTCCCTGATGATTGTAAATGTCTGTATAAAAACCCAGTGTCAGACCGTTCTGTTGTGTCTTTCTCTCTCTTCAGATAAGCCCTTTAAGCTTCTGCCCAATGTAAATGCCCTACCTACTGACAAAGATAGTAGGGCTAAGGATAGATGGGGAAAAAAGGTTTACACCTCTGCTACCCTTGCCTTTAGGACAATCAATTACTAGCCTCAAATGACAAAGTATTTGATCTCTGTTCTAAGTACCTTAAACAACATTATGTTGGATCCTGCCACAGCAGAGTCTAAGAATCAAAAGCAGAGCTTTCTTTCCTATACCATTCAGATTACCAGACACAACATTAAGTGCGATTATGATGCTGTGAATGCTTCTTCTAGGGCAGCTGTCACTGGATCTGTTCACAGATCTGCATTGCTTCACAGTCAGCGTATACCTGAGGATTTCAAATAAAAAATTTTAGACTCACCCTTGGAAAAGGACTTACAGTTTGACTGTTTAACGGACAGTCTGTTCAAAACTCTCAAAGACCAAAGTACTTCCTTCATTAGAAGGGATCCTAGGACAGTTCAGCAACAAAGGAAAACCCCTAGGAAAAGGTACTCTGAAAACCCCCATAGGGAATCTCCAACTGGGAGGCCACCCTTCAGATGCAAAAACCTGGGGCTACCTCTGCAGCACACCTCTCTCTGTCCTCAGCCCCATTACACCTCATTTCCAAAGACTGTCACTCTCCCTGGCCAGGTAGGAAACTATTACCACCACTGATAAGTGGGTCCTCTCCATCATCAAGAATGGCTATGCCATGCCATGCCTTGGGAAAACATTCCTCCTCTGAAAGGCATGCCACAGCCTCAAATCCAAATATCCCTTCTGGCCCCATTATTTAAGACCTCATGAATCAGGGTACTGTCAAGTAAGTCCCAAAGGGCTTCATAGGAAAAGGATTTTATTCCAAGATTTTGTCTAGTCCCAAGAAAAGAAGAGTAGTAAAGACCCATCCTAGACCTATCTATTCTGAATACTTACCTGAAGATACTGTCTTTCAAAATGCTGTCGCTTCAGACTCTGCTGTCTTTCATCCTTCCACAGGCTTTCTTGGTGTCATTAGATATAAAGTTTGCCTACATACACATTTCCATTTGTCCTTCTTGCAGGAGATTCCTTAGGTTTTTCTCTGTCTCCTTGCATTTTCATTTTACTCTCTGCCTTTTGGTCTTTGCACAGCCCCAAGACTGTTCACAAAGTATCTAACTCTTCAGTAGCTTACTGACACATTCAGGGATTCATATTTTCCCTTGCTTGCATGACCTTCTGATCCATGCTCTCTCTCCAGAAATAATTCTTCATCATCTTCACTTCACCCTCCAGCTTCTGACAGGTCTGAGATTTATTATAAACTACAAAAAATCACTCTTCATTCCTACACAGGACTTGATGTTCCTAGGCTTCAGACTGGACACAGAGAAAACGCATCCTTTCTTCCTTCCCCAGAAGATGTTTTTTAGTCTGTCCAGTTACTTTCAAAAGCTCTTCTTTGCAACCCATTGCTCAGCAAAGGAAATGCTAAGGACTTTGGGATTCATGACAGCCACCATTCCTGTGCTGTCCCTGGCCAGACTTCACATGAGAAAAATCCAGTGCTGTCTGAAATCTGTGTGTTCCCATCAGTGCCACCCCTTGGACCCTTATCTCAAGAAGAAAAAAACTTTGGTGGAACAGACAGGTCATCCTCAACCCAGGATTACATTGCACACCTCCTCCTCTTTTTCTTCAGCAAGTTCACATGGATGCCTTAGATGAGGCATGAGGGCATGGACTGGATCACACTGAGTGCAGGGGAAATAACAACCTCAGTTCCTGAAGGAGCATGTCAATCTGAAAGAAATGAGGGCTCTTCTGCAGCTATTCAGATTTTCACTGACCTTTGGAAACCTGGATGACTCCCAAGTGTACACAGACAACATCACAGTCATGTGTTACCTAGACAAACAGGGAGGCACCAGGTCTTACCAGCTGTTGGAATTAGCACAGGAGGCATGGAACTTGGCAACACAAATGAATGTCATACTCAGAGCCATGTATATGCTGTCTCAGAAAAATGTGCTGGCAGACTGCTTAAAATGCTCTGTGGAGGATCCCCACAAGTGGACTGTGCACAAAGATGTATTCCACAACATCACCCTTCAGTGTGGCATTCCTCAGTTAGACCTTTTTGCTTCACCAAACAACCGTCAGCTCCCTAAGTTGTGCATCAGGAACCCTTGTCCCATACACTGGTGGTCAGATGCCTTCTCTTTCCAGTGGACAGAGAAGATCCTCTGTGCCTTCCCTCTTCCGCCTATCCTTCCAAAAATTTTTCTCAAGGCAGAAAAGGAAGCACCGAAACTGCTTTTACTGGCTCCATTTTGGCTGTGATAGCATTGGATCCCCGTGCTATTTCAATTGGCAAAGGAAAATTACAGGACAATTCCTCTACAGGCAGACCTGGTAACTCAGCAAAAAGGATTACTGCTCCACCAAAATGTTCCATTTCTCAGCCTGGCCCTGTTGATGATAGGATTTTAATTCCTCAAAGGCACCACTTCTCTGAAGAGGATATACGAGTCCTACAAGAGGCCAGGAGAACCACTACTAGAAAATCATACACTGCTAAGTGGAAAAGGTTTTCCTGTGGGTGCTGCAAACATAGTCAGGATCCACTCATCACAGATTCCTACTGTACCCTTCTGATCTGTTTCGATCAAGCTTGGCCTACTCTTTTATAAAAACTCGCCTGTCAGTTATCAGTGCCTACCTCCCTCTTATGGCTAAGCCGGAAGTTGGGCTTTTTCTCAGGAGGAGTCCTACATCTTAGCCCACGAAAGAAATCCATCTCTCCCCCTTGGGATCTTAATTTTGTGTTACAAAAGTTTACTCTTCCTCCCTTTGAAACACCTTTTGCTTCTTTAAACTTCTGTGCCTGGAAAATCATCTTGCTTTTGTCTCTCACCTCTGCCAGGAGAGTTTCTGAATTACAAGCCCTCATGGCCATCCCCCTTTTCTTATTTTTCACAAAGACAGGGTGACACTCAGGGCTATTGCAACCTTCAAGCCTAAAGTGGTGAATGAGATTTCCCTCAATCAGGCTATTCATCTTCTCACTTTTCTTTCCCAATTCCCAGAACAGGGGGGGAAAAGATCTTAGATTCTCTAGACATTCAAAGGCAATTGAGAGTTTACCTGGGCAAAACAAAATCCTTCAGAAAGGCTGTTTGTATCTTTTATTACCCCTAGGCTGGGCCAGTCACTCTCCAAGCAAACTATTGCAGCCTGGATTTCTAAGGCTATCTCTTTCTGTTACAGTATAGGAATACCTTGCTTTCCTGCCCTAAAGCCCATTCCACTAGGGAAGTAGTCTCCTCAAGGGCTTTCCACAAAGGAATCGATTCCAGGTGTATCATGGAGGTGGCCACTTGGTCCTCTGTACACATCTTTACCAAATGCTAAAAGATTGATGCTTTTTCCAGGTCCAGGGCAATTTGCTAAGTCAGTCCTGTGTGGACTGATGGATAACGCTTCTGTGCAGTAACCAACCACCTTTCTTCTTTGGGAATCACCCATATGTCTGTAATACTGCAATAGTTATTTCAGTCAGGACATAGTACAGTTGTGTGAAAACTTACCGTAACAGGTGTCCACTGTTGTAGTATTCCACCCCAGTGATTCTACCCTCAATCCCCCTTCCTGTATCTCGCTTCAATCATCAGTTTCCTATCCCCCCTTTGCTCTAGCCTTTTGCTCTGTTACATGAGTATGGGGGAGTTTTACCAAATTGAGCCACACCCGTCTTAGCTGAACAGGCACCTATCGTCAGGCCACTGGCTTGTAGGTAATCTCAGGATCCATGCTTGTATATGAGCTGAGGTCAAGTATCAGATGTACTTGTATGACCTAGGGAAGGTAAAGCTTTGATACCCCTGCTGGAGACTTCAGCATTAACAACCCATATGTCAAGAATACTGCAACAGTGATCAGTAGGACATTTACTGTTATGGTAAGTTATTACACAGCTGTACTTTCCCTACATTTCTTCTCCGTGGTTACCATTGTGTGCAGCAGTTTATACTGCTACATGCTTGTAAGATCATTTAAGTCACATCCTTCTTTTATATTATATGTTTTCCCATTTATGGTGCTTTTTATTGCATATTGCATCTTGGTGATACAGTGCTCCTGAGTACTAATGGTTTAGCTTTAAATATCTCCTAGCCAGTGTCAGCTTCTGGATGGTTAGTTAGTAAGTCAGTCCCATTTGTTTCATATGTACTTGATGATCTTGTTATAAGTTGCTTCAGCTTTATTAATAATAACTCTGTTGCTAAAAACTTTAATTGTATGGAACTGTGATTATTACTGCCCACTGATGCAGTTAATTCATATTTGTAGGTCTAACTGCCTGGGTTTAGCAAGACTATATCTAAAGTTGCCCCCAGCCTAGTCAATTCTGAATGGGTTCAGGCGCCTAGCCAGCGAGACATTTTCCTGTGGTACATTTGACTGGGGACACATGGCTGAAGTGACATTCAGCTGCAGAGAAATATGGCTGTTTGCAAATTCCCTGTGGGCAAAGAGAAGCACACCCTGCCATGCTCACAGTTTTAATAACCAAATGAATGGTGGCAGAAGAAGTAATGAGTGTTGTGCTCAATGTACAGTACATACTTATGTAACTACAACATGTAGAAGTGTTCTACAGCATGGAATAAATCCTGCAGGATACTGTAGTCACATTTATGCTCAAGTATGTGTTTTAGGTAATGTTCCCTAGACACTGTGAAGGAGGTAGTGGTCCACACACTCCAATTATAAAGGCACTGCCCATTGTGCACTGCATTTCTACTGCCACTGACATGCCTCTGGTCAGTCTGCTGCTGATGCCTGCCATATTGCCTACTGTCTCATGTTCCCTTGGGGACTATGGACATTGTTTTCCCCCTGTGCATTTGGTTACTGAAGTTGTGGGCATGGCAGCGTATGCTTCTGTTTGCCCACAGGGAATTTGCAAGCAGCGATATTTCTCTGCAGCTGAATGTAACTTCAGGCATGTGTCCCCAGTCAGATGTACCACAGGGAAATGTCTCGCTGCCTAGGTGCCTGAACCCCAATTGGGGTTCAGGCGCCTAGCCAGCGACACATTTTCCTGTGGTACATTTGACTGGGGACACATGGCTGAAGTGACATTCAGCTGCAGAGAAATATGGCTGTTTGCAAATTCCCTGTGGGCAAAGAGAAGCACACCCTGCCATGCTCAGTTTTAATAGCCAAATGAATGGTGGCAGAAGAAGTAATGAGTGTTGTGCTCAATGTACAGTACATACTTATGTAACTACAACATGTAGAAGTGTTCTACAGCATGGAGGAAATCCTGCAGGATACTGTAGTCACATTTATGCTCAAGTATGTGTTTTAGGTAATGTTCCCTAGACACTGTGAAGGAGGTAGTGGTCCACACACTCCAATTATAAAGGCACTGCCCATTGTGCACTGCATTTCTACTGCCACTGACATGCCCTCTGGTCAGTCTGCTGCTGATGCCTGCCATATTGCCTACTGTCTCATGTTCCCTTGGGGACTATGGACATTGTTTTCCCCCTATGCATTTGGTTACTGAAGTTGTGGGCATGGCAGCGTATGCTTCTGTTTGCCCACAGGGAATTTGCAAGCAGCGATATTTCTCTGCAGCTGAATGTAACTTCAGGCATGTGTCCCCAGTCAGATGTACCACAGGGAAATGTCTCGCTGCCTAGGTGCCTGAACCCCAATTGAATAATGATTTGCACTAAAGTCATGGTTGCATAGTCACCACAAAATTGCTGCTTTTGAATGGTGTGTGTGTGAAGGAAACATTTGAGAATTCCTTGGACTGCAAGAAAATTAACTCATTCAATACTTAAGGAGATAATTGTAAACTCTTATCTGAAAGGTCTGATTGTAAAACTGAAACTCTGATATTTTGGTCCCATAATCCGAAGACAAGATTCACTAGAGAAAATACTAATGCTGGGAAATATAGAACACAGGAGAAGAAAGGTTAATTGGTTCATAGTTTTATACTAGGTTAATGACTGCCAGGGTCTTTATAAGCATAGCCGTGCAATCCAACCCTCTTTTGTCCCAGAGTACCTTGGACACCTACATGGTGAGGTATGTTAGTAAGGAGGTAGTTAAGGGTTATATTGGGTATATATTAGTTGGGGAGAAATTTACTTACTGTTGACCTCTGTCCATCAGCGATATGGGGTACAGCAGGGGTGAATATGCAATGTCCCATCCAGTGATCAAGGTTTTGATTTGAAAACGGTTAGGGATGAACTCTGTTTCATGTGGATGGTGATTTTAGTCCTTAATACATATATGTATGTCTCAGGCATTGGGTCCTTGGATGTAATATTTCTGGTGCTGTTTGTTTTGCAGATGTGCAAGAGATCCATGAGAAATGAGAGGTGGATCAGATGATGCCTTATATGCCAGACAAGGTTCGCCTGTCAGCAACCTGTAAGAGACTGAGTACAGAGATAGAAACTTAATGCGATCTTTGTAGGACAGGGTATTCATACCCTGGATTTTCGTGGTAAGGAGTCTTTGAGGGCATTCCAACTGTTGCAGGTGCCTGATTAGGTACATGCCAAAGGGGAACTTGTACTCAATGATGGGTCTGATAAGGGCTGAATAGAGTAGTACTATAACTTTCTTTGGACCTGGACGTCATACCCTTACTTATGAGTTAATCGACATAGAATGATTTTCTTACTATCTTGTTTTCATGTTGGTTGAAGGCCAGATTACTATACATATGTTCCCAGATCCTTAACTACCAGGTCGACTCTTAAGTGTGTTTTATTGATGGAGAAATTAACTTGGGTGGATGATTTCCCAAAAGACACTATAATACATTTCTTTGCATTGAGTTTCAGTCTGAGGCTTTGGCACCAGCCATTTGTTTGTGTTAGACCATCTTGTAGGATGTCTGTGTCATGGGGAGAATCTATGATAGCTCACAATTTACAGTCATCTGCAAACTTGGTGAGCCAGAAGACTTTGTTTTTAGCCTTGACTGCTAAGAAGTAAATGCCAAAGAGGAGAGGACCCAACATGGAGCCCTGGGGTACTCTGATGGTGAACAGTTCACTGGTGGAGGTGGTCACACCAGTCCTGACTTCTTGGGTCCTATCAGTGAGCCAGCCAGCATTCCATTGAGTTATGAATAGACTTATGGCTAGTTCCAAGGATTTATCAATAATACCTGGGTTATTGTATTGAACATTTTGGCCAGGTTAGGGTAGGCAGTTTGCATCATCATCCCCTCAACCACAGCCTTGGTGTGACCCTCTTTAAGTAGTCTACGTTGTTATGTAAGCAAGACCTTCCCTTAACATAGCCAAACTGGAATGGGTTCAGTGTCTGCAGGATGCCAGTGCCCTTGTTGATCATTTCCATGCTAATTCATTCCATGGCTTTGTAAATTAGACTTGTCAGACTGATGGGTCTGTAGTTCCTGGGGTCAGTGTCCATCCTTATGAAGAGGAATGATTGTTGCGACCCTCTATTCACATGGCATGTAATCTACTTTAGGCTGTTTAGCAGGCAAGTGGCAATATTGTTGGGGCCAATTGAAGCAGTGATGTTAAGTTGTCCATCTCACCTTCATTCTTGCTGGATGGGTTCGGAGCCGACCTCGGCTCCGACTCGGCCACTCTAAAAGCTCGAGAGTTGGTTCCACCGGCTCGAGGCTCCCCTTATATCCCACAATGCTAGGCGGTATTACCCCAGATCTCGTTTGCCACTACAGCAATCGAGGTGTTTGGTTTCTACCGGCTTCAGGTCAGTTATTATAGAGTAATCTATAGTCTATTTAAACCCCTTTAATTTAACCTATTATAGTTATTTCCCTTAAATTAGTGGGTTTAGATGATGAGTCTCAGACTGCAGCTTCTGTGGTTTCCTCGGCTCCGGCTGGAGCCGAGGCATTGGAAATTCCTGTGTCGGCTCCGATCAGACCATAGGAGCCGACATCTAGAAAGAGGTCTAGGTCACCGTCCCTTGGCTCCGTTCATTCGGCTCCAGCATCTCCCTTGCTGTCTGAACGGAGCCATAGATCTCACTCCTCTAGGTCATCGAGGCTTTCGGATCATGACCTTCAGAGGGTAGTGAGTCAACTTCTTTTCCTTCTGTTTATCCACCTTTTTTTCCACAAAGAAGTTATAAGTTCTTCCCACAGGCCTTCGGGCCCTTCCATCCCCTTAGTGGAGTGTATGTGTTTTTTGTTAGGGATCTAGAAAAACTTGTGTAAAGTGTAATTTTTTCTAGTTAAACTTGTGTAAAGTGTAATCGGTGTGTTTGAGTGTGTGTGTGGTTACACTTTCCTTGACAATGTCTAAGGACTCAAAGGTCTCAGGCTTCAAGAAGTGTGACTTGTGCTGTCAGAAAATGTCTCTGACAGACGGTCACACTTCTTGTATGTACTGCCTGGGACCTTTACACCTGCAGGACTCTTGTGCTGTATGCCATGGCTTCAGCCCTAGAGTCCTGCAGGAAAGAAAAAATAAACTCATTTTAAGAGGTTTGCTTAAGCCTGAGGGTTCCCTTACTGCTACTTCGGGCAAACCCTCTAAGGCTTCTAGGTCCTCGACTCCAGCTTCTGAGTCGAGGCCTAAGGCTTCGAAACCTCCTGCTACATCGGCTCCGGCTGGAGCCGATGAGTCTCAGACTGCAGCTTCTGTGGTTTCCTCGGCTCCGGCTGGAGCCGAGGCATTGGAAATTCCTGTGTCGGCTCCGATCAGACCATAGGAGCTGACATCTAGAAAGAGGTCTAGGTCACCGTCCCTTGGCTCCGTTCATTCGGCTCCAGCATCTCCCTTGCTGTCTGAACGGAGCCATAGATCTCACTCCTCTAGGTCATCGAGGCTTTCGGATCATGACCTTCAGAGGGTAGTGAGTCAACTTCTTAAGTCCGAGGCACTGGCCCAAATGCTTCAGAGCCCGACTCATCAGTCGATGCTTGACCCTGTCCCTCAAAATGTTCCTCCTCCGACTCCCTTGAGCTCGGAGCCGGGGCGTTTCGGAACCGAGACTGTGGTAGCGTCGGAGCCGATACAATTGTCTTCGGCTCCGTCGGCTCCGATTTCTTCCTTGGAAGAATCTCGGCGCCGGACTTCCCTCGTCGGCTCCGAGGGGGTGAGTGGCATCGGACCCTTGTCCGACCCCGCTCTCCCTCTCGGTGCCTCGGCGCTGGTGAGTTCGGCTCCGACATCGGCCTCAGAGCCATCACTGTCGGTGCCGAGGGGGGTTCTCAGCTTTTTGGAGCGGGGACCTCTGGCTCTGCCTGACAGGGGTGCGTTCGAGGTCATGCGGAGTGTGTTGGAACCTTGTTCAACTCCACAGTCGGCTCCGTCCGCCCCTCCCTCTTCGGTGCCTCAGGTTATGTCTACTCACTCCCTCATCCCAGACCGCAGAGAGCCAGCTCCTCAAGAATCCCCTGTGGGGATCTCATCCTCTTCCGAGGCCTCTCCTGAATTGGCAGGGGAGCCCCCTAGGAAGAGAAAGTGTAAGAGGAAGCACATAGACTCACCTGAGTCTGTCACCTCTGACACAGATTTAGAGGATTCGAGGGTTCCCCGTTCCCCTTCTGAAGATGTCTCCTTGCAGACATTCTAGAAATCCTGAAACAGAGGGAAATTGGCCAGCCCTTAACCCTTCGGAGGATGAATCTGTGTATCTTGAGGCGTTTGGCTCTCGCCCTTCCACCTCCTGGGTGTCCTCCCCTTTGACCCCCTCATGCAGGTGGTAGCAAAAAAGGCTTGGACGGCTCCTGACTCAGTGGACCCCACCCCCAGGAGACCTTCAAAGTTTATCACAGCACCAACAGATAAACAATTTCTGACCAAGGGAGTTTCTGTGGATGCTATGGTGGTAGCTGCTGCCACTAAGAAGGAACTAGCTGATCCTTCGGTGCCTGTCCATCCTCCTAACAAGGGATCTAGGTCTATGGACAGGTACGGGAAGCGGATGTTTTTGTCAGCGACCTTTGCTATCGTTAAGCTGAACTACCTATGCCATTTCACTCGTCTTCAAAGAGATTTGATCAAGGAAGCGAGTGACATGTTAAAGGATCCTACAGCTGCGGGTTTTCAGGACAAGATGAACGCTCAGCTGGCTACCCTAAATTCTATAGCTAACTCCTCCATGCGCCTCCTTTCATATGCGGCTGATGGAGCGAGCAGAGCCGCAGGGACAGGTGTTGCCTTACGCCGGCATGCCTGGATGCGGCTATGCAATTTTGCGGACCCCTTCAAAACGTCTTTCACTAATTCCCCGTTTGATGGATCATCTCTCTTTGGTCCTCAAGTGAAAGACACCTTGACGAGGTGCGAGACGGATGGCAAAACTCTTTCTGCCGTCGGAGTCCATTTTTCTACTCCTCCTAGGCCTTACCCCAAAGGCCAGAAAAGTGGGAAAATGTGGTTCCGCAAACAATCTCAAGGGACTTTGCCTGACGCACAGAGTCGGTTCCCCTCCAGAGGCAGAGGGGGGAACAATAATGATAGACGTCGCCCTAGAGGCAGGGGGGGTCCGCAGAACCAGGGCAATCGAGAAACCTTTTCCGATAAGCCCTTCCAGCATCCCTGAGGTGTTGCCCGACTGTCCACCTTCGGAGGCAGTCGGGGGAAGATTGTTACTGTACCCAGAAGCCTGGCAATCCCTAACTCAAGACAAGTGGGTACAATCCATCATTTCCGAAGGCTATTCCATTCCGTTCTTTCGTATTCCAAATCAATCAAAAAAATCCCTTCCAGATGTTCCACCCACTCAAAGGGATCAAGCAGCGTTGGAAATTTCAAAGTTGCTTGCAAAAAGAGCCATTCAGCCAGTGCCAGCAGACCAGCAAGGATCCGGAATCTACTCCAAATTCTTTTTGGTTCCAAAGAAAACAGGGGACTGGAGACCCATTTTGGATCTCAGTATCTTGAACAAGTCGGTCAAGAAAACAAGATTTCGGATGGATACGCTACAATCCATCCTACCCCTTTTGGGAAAGGAAAACTGGATGTGCTCTATAGACCTCCAGGATGCGTACTATCATATAAAAATGAACAGACGCTCCAGGAGATTTCTCCGCTTCCGGCTGGGAACCAGTCACTTTCAATTCAGAGCCCTGCCCTTTGGTCTCACCACTGCCCAGGTGTTTACCAAATGCATGGCAGTGGTAGCTTCTCACCTGAGACGTCAAGGATTCCAGGTGTTTCCATATTTGGACGACTGGCTCCTCACAGCTCCTACCAAGCATCTTCTTCTAATGGCCAGAGACTACACCTTTCGCATTTGTCAAAAGTTAGGCATCTCAATAAATTGCGAAAAGTCTGTTTTGTCGCCTTGTCGTGCTATTACCTTCATAGGCGCAAATCTAGACACAGTCAACATGTCTGCGAGACTAACAGACCAAAGAATAGCAGACATACGCAAACTGGTCTCCCTTCTCTTCCACAGCAACAGAGTCAAAGCCAGATTAGTTCTGAAAGTACTGGGGATTATGGCGGCTGCTATCCCTCTACTTTTATTAGCCAGATTCCACATGAAAATCCTTCAATGGATGCTCTTCACACAATGGTCATACCAATAACTTCCGATGTCCCACACCATTATGATTACGCAAGCATGCAAGAATCATCTTCTTTGGTCGCCTCCCTGATCGGGTGGGGGGGGCATTATCAGGGCAGAACAGTCCAGGGCATATGGCAACCAGACGAATGCCACTTGCATATAAATGTTCTAGAGATGAGAGCAGTGCTTTTAGCGTTGCAAGCCCTTCAAGACTCTCTTCCCTTGGGAACGATAGCAATCCAGACGGACAATATGTCTGTTGTGTGGTATATCAACAAACAAGGCGGAACCAGGTCCTATCCCCTATGTCGAGAAGCACTCAGACTGTGGCAATGGGTGATTTCTTCTCAGCGTTTTCTGATAGCAACGCACATCCCCGGGAAGTCCAATCTAATCGCGGACAAGTTGAGCAGAGCTATCCTCATGCCTCACGAGTGGTCTCTGAAAGATTCTATTCTGGAGAAAATTTTTCTCAAGTGGGGTCAGCCTTGCTGCGACCTTTTTGCTACTCCCCAAAACAGCAAGTGCAGAGATTATTTCACCCTATTCCCGTTACCAGGCCAGCCCAGCAGAGATGCTCTAGTCCAAGTTTGGCCCCGGGGACTTCTGTATGCATTTCCTCCCTTCCCACTAATCTTTCAAGTGATACAGAAAGCTATCGCTCAGAAGGCCTCATTGATCCTCATTGCTCCTTACTGGCCTCGACAGGTTTGGTTCCCCTTTCTACATCAATTTCTGTTGGAGCAACCTTGGCATCTGGACCTAGTTCCAGATCTTTTGATCCATCAATCGGGTCAGTTACATCGCTCCCTCCCCTCTCTGAACCTCACTGCTTGGTTCCTCCAATTCCAACCTTAGCCAGGCTTCCTCAAATATCTCACTCTGTTCGAGATATTTTGATAGCTTCCCATAAATCTTCCACTCGGAAGATTTATCTTAGTAAGTGGAAGCGTTTAGCCTATTGGGCTCAAGGAAGGGACATAGATCCTTTCACTGCTTCCATCCAAATAGTCCTTGAATTTCTAGCTGAACTCTTCCATGCAGGTTCATCTCCTTCTACTCTTAAAGTTCAATTGGCAGCTATTTCTAACTTTCACGTGGGCATTTCAGATTCTGCCATCATGTCTCACAAGCTTTGCAAAGCTTTTTTGAAGGGAATTTTTCTTCTCAGACCTCCTATAAGAAATCCTCCTCCTTCTTGGGACCTTAATTTAGTTCTCACATCTTTGATTCTCCCCCCTTTCGAACCTGCAGCTTCCTGTTCATTGAAATTGCTATCCTGGAAGACTCTCTTTCTGGTAGCCATTACTTCAGCTAGAAGAGTTTCAGAACTTCATGCACTCAGCAGTCGACCACCATATCTATTGTTTCATAAAGACAGGGTGTCCTTACGAACCAATCCATCCTTTTTACCTAAAGTAGCCTCTGCGTCTAACCTAAATCAAAGCATTGACCTCCCTGTGTTTTTTCCTAACTATTCTAACAGGTCTGAACAAAAATTGCATTGGCTAGATGTTCATCGTCAGTTAAGGTATTATTTGGATAGAACCAAACAGATCAGGAAAACTGACCAGTTGTTTGTCTCTTATGCAGAAGGCAGAAAGGGACTTTCAGTTTCGAAGGTATCACTCTCCAGATGGCTAACATCTCTGATTTCTTTTGCTTATGAAATTAGACACCAAAAGCTGCCTAACAAACCTAAGGCCCACTCCACCAGAGCTTTGGCTACTTCTATAGCCTTCCAAGACAGGCTGTCTATTGACACCATTTGTGCAGCGGCTACTTGGGCTACTCCTCACACTTTCATTTCTCATTATAAGTTGGATTTAGCTTCTAGACATAGAGCTAATTTTGGTTCCACTGTTCTCAAGAGTCTGTTCCGATAGGCCACCCGGGACAAGGTGCTAGGGACGCGGTCCCATCCAGCAAGAATGAAGGCGAGATGGACAACTTAACATATAGAAGTTATGTTCTTACCATAACGTTCCATGTTAGTTGTCTTCTTCTCGCCTTCTTTCTTGCGTCCCACCCTCCTTCCCCCTAGCCTGGACAGACCTAGAGGAGTTTGATTGTGACCTCTTTTTCTACCACCTCTATATATGCCTTTCATCAGGTTTCAGGTCACATTCTTCCCTTCCTTTTTATAGAGGTGGGTTTTTCCCCTTTTTCCAGTGGTTCTGGAGTTACTTTTTGGCTGGGCCTAGCTTACAAACGAGATCTGAGGTAATACCGCCTAGCATTGTGGGATATAAGGGGAGCCTCGAGCCGGTGGAACCAACTCTCGAGCTTTTAGAGTGGCCGAGTCGGAGCCGAGGTCGGCTCCGAACCCATCCAGCAAGAAAGAAGGCGAGAAGAAGACAACTAACATGGAACGTTATGGTAAGAACATAACTTCTATTTTTTGGCCTTATCAAGCACTGCTAGGACCTCCTCCTTGTTGATAGTTAGGGGAATATGCTAGAATGGATTTCACTGGGGATAGTCAGGTGGGAGGCGTGAAGTTAGAGCTAAATTTATCAGCCAGTAGATTAACTATTTCACCCTGGTAGTGAAGGTTATGCCATTTACAACCAGTTCTCCACACTGCTGAGCATTACCTTTAAGGTTCCTGACATAGTTGAAGAGGACCTTGTGATTGTCTTTAGCCTGGCAGGCTATCCTGACCTCATAACTGGCCTTGTTAGACTTTATTAGACCTCTTAGTTTCTTGTTTAGTTGAATCAGGAAGCTCTTGTCTTTATAAGAGTTGCTTCATTTGATTTTGGCCATTCATTTTTTTTTTTTGCTTTTTGTATACCCTGCTGAGGTAAGGATTACACCAGTGAGGTGTTTTTTTTTTTTTTTTGGTATTAGATTTGGGTTTACTTCTGGTAGTTATGGAAGCCTCAGTGCAGCCATTTCCATGTTTGCACAGGGTTTCTGTGAATAATTCTGCATAGGTAGCTGTGCTGTCAGGGTTTGGGGGAGCCCCGAATTTTGGCAAACTATTGCTAAGTAAGAAGCAGTTTGCTTTAGAATAGTTCATAACTGTTACATATTTATTTGTTTTTTGAGTTGATTTTTATTTAAAAGGAAATAGTATTGTGTTCTGACCTTACCAATTTGGATGAGACATAAGGGAGAGTGCAGTTTTCTCCCATGCTGGTGAGTCCAGTATGTTTGATCTTCTCATTGGAATGATCACTACCTGGTCCAGTGTGTTCATGTTGATTAAGTTCAGAAAACATTGCCTGTGAGTTGGAGGGCTGTGCACATTTACCAGTCTGTAGAGGAGTGGTTAAAGTTACCCATGTATAGGGTATTTGGTAGGTTGATGAGTGCTTCTAGTAGGTCTAGTTAGTGGTTATGAGCTTCGTGGTTTATAGAAGGTGACCTGTAGCTGTCCAGGACATGGTAAGGAACCTTCTCTGTGGAGAATTGGATATGGATGAACTCCAGGGCATCATGCTTTTTATCCAAGCTGGAGTTATATGTGTTGCTAATATAAATTAAGACACCTCCACTTTTAGCCCGTCTGTGCTGCTGTTGACTTAAATGTGTAGAAGACACTGTGGCCTTGCTTTGCTGGAGTACTTTCTGTGGCTTTAAATGAAGTTTTGGTAACAGCACAGATGTCCACATTCTCCAGGCTGATGAGAACTTGTAGGGTGTGGAGTTTCTTGTTTAGGGTCCTAGCATTGTTCAGTAACACCTTAATGTTGCTTTGAGTAATTTTTGCTTTGTTAGTAGTTTGTCATTTTGACATTGCCTAAAAAAGGTTATGGGTGGTGGATACGGTTTTAGCTTATATCCAAAAGCCCAGGGTCCTGGTGCAGACCATCCATAGCAAAGTAACATGGTCTGTTATACATGTTCACACATGCTGACATATATTGGATCCTCCTGGACTGACACCAGAACTAAGCCATTTGGTAAAGTCAGTCATTTTCTGTTAATTTTCTGTTCATACTATGGCATCATCCTTGGTGAAAGTAAAATGCTGTGACACGTAATCACATAAATCTATATAGTCCAGTGAGGTATCTCTCAAGCCATTTACATCCACATGGACAATGGTAGAATCATATTGATACCTGCAGAGAAGCTGTGTGTGTGTGTGTGTGTGTGTGTGTGTGTGTGTGTGTGTGTGTGTGTGTGTGTGTGTGCGATATTGCAGATCCTAGCTCCATAGAGGCAACTGTTATCTTCTTGTCCAGCCTGTGTGCCATAAAGTAGAATTTCCTATGACAAAAGCACTAGGTAGAGTGTTGGCTTGTTTTATGGGTTTGCTCTTGGATGTAGGCGCGTATGCAGTGTTAGATTTTGTTTTTGTTGTGTACCTTGGTGATTGCTGAGGATGAGTGTTGCCATTTGACGGCTTAGGAATTTTTTTAAGGTTTGGGAAGGTTTCGTTTAAGTGTCTCAGCATAAGAATGTCTGTGTGTGTGGTGGTGACCACATTGATTGTAAGTGAGATTTTTGCTTTCAAGGAAGTCATGTATGTACATCTCTCACTTACTATATTAGTTTCTTTAAGCAGTAAAAGGTTGACTGATTATATGAGACTATTGCTACATTGCCCATATCTACCAAGCTGTCTACAAAGACTTTAGGAAATTGTATACCCATGTCGGAAAGACCTGTAGTAAGGTTGAGCTATTATGGTTTAGGCACTTGGTTTTACAGGGGTCACCAGGTAGTGTTTAGGATTAAGGCTACATGTTAGATAGTACAATGATCTGGTATTAAAGCTGTATGAAGTGCTAACTAGCTGCCTAAGCTTAGCTTCATTGAAAGCCTTCCATTGTTACAGGTTAAAATCATACATACTAGCTTTATAGGTAAATTTTACAAACTGTTTGCTGTAACACAGGGAACTACTAACCACTGCTATGTAGTGAATAGCACCATACAAACAGATCTAATTTATAAAAAGTATCTCCTGAACCCTCTAACCAATAAATAAATGCACTTGAAGCTCCATGGAATGCTACCAACTCAGAGAGACCCGATAAATACCTTCTGCCAGAAGATGGATGATCATGGAATTTCTTAATGTAAAAGCATAGCAAAAGTTGCTCTCAAGTGCAGATTAACACCAAACAATTAAATCCATAAAATCCCTCTGGCTGGTGAAACTCACAGGGAGGCTTAAAGCGGGATTATTTCCCAGTTTGGACAGACCAAGCTACCTTTCCACTGCCACAAGAGTTGCATTTCCAGTTTACTTAATGTAAAATCACACTTTGGTTAGCTGCAAAGGAAAAGGTAACAACTAGCTACAATTAATTCTCACTTTAAGCTCACCAGTGGGTTTCCCAACTCAGACAGCCCAGACTGCCTTTCTACTGCCATTAGAATTGCGGGCCCAGTCTTCATCATGTAAAAACTTACCTTAGTTATCCAAAAGTGTAAATGTATCAGAAACAAATTAAATCACTAGCTGTATCAAGTAGTTCTCACTTTAAGCTTCCCATAGGATCATCAGTTTATAAGAGAGATTACTAGGCTAATTGCTTAAGAGACCTTACAAGCCTAGCCTAGTCTGTATAACCTAATTTTACCCAATATATGGCCCCTAGGGGCAAGAAGATGGCATGTATTTGTGCCTATGCTTGGAGTGCCTTACAGCTTGCCCCTGTCTATAAGGGGACACAGGCACTACCCCCGGTTTGAATTTGCGATTCCCCATCCATTGATCCAAACTGCAGTTGAAGAGGGCCAGGGGAAAGGTTCTGCATAATATGAATAGGAAACCTGTTCCAAAGAAGGGGAAATCTCAGAGATTTATATCTCTTTATCCAGCATGTTTTGTTTGAGTTGCCAAATTTAGATCCCTAAACCGGGGTGACCATCATGCTGTTAGACTTGCAGATGTGTAGCAGCTCCATTAGGGCTGGATTTGTGAGTGTCTTGTAGGGCAGGCAAAGGTCACCTCTTAATAGTAGGTAGGAAGCCAAATAAAGGGGCAAGGCTTTTAGTCTCTCTACACAGGCCATGTTGTTTACAACCTGTATTTTGTTTTTCAGGACTGTCTGAGTTCATCTCAGATGCTAAGTGCCTAGTCAAGTACGTGCCAAATGGAGTAGTACAAGATTATTGGTCTAATGAGGGCTGCGCACAGTGGGATTACAATTTCCTTGGATCTGGATGCTATAACTTTACTTATAATTTGTGCCACATAGAAAGACCTTTTCACCACTGTGGACATATGGCAGAAAAGGTTCAGTGCTGTATCTATCTGTGTACCTAAATCTCTGACCTTTGAGTCTACTCTTAGGGGTGTGCTATTGATGTCATATTTTGGAAGGGTATTTTTAGAGAAGTATATTCTGAACAAGTATAACAAAAATGAAAAAGTACCCGAACAACACAGCTGGCAACAAGAAAAATATATATATTTGGAAATAAAAGTAAGTGCTTTCGCGATGGTTCAAATTGCTTCATCAGACTAACTTCAAGTATCAAAAAACAGCTTATATAAAATGCTCAACCAAACACCAGTGAGCTGATTGAAACCAATTAAGCCCTAATTAAAACAGCACTTAATACATCATAAATAAGCCATATAAACAAAATACAAGCATGCATAAAATAGATAAAGTGCAAAAAATATTAAATGAAAATACATATTAAGAACAGTATAATAAAAAGAACCCATTTGTTCTGATCAGTGTTTCAAAGCACGTGCCTTAAGGAAAGGTTTGAGTGAGAAAACCCCATTCAAACCAGGGGGTTTATCTGCATTAAAGAAAATAATCCACTTTTTTTCTGCTATCATTGTTTGATTCCTGATATCCCCTCCTCTTATCCCCTCAGCTATCATCTCTAGTACCAAAAATTTAAAGCTATGCTCCGTATCATGTTGCATGACATGTTGTGCCAGAGCATTTGTATCTTTGCCATTTCTAATATCTCTATAATATTCGAGAATTCCATCTCTTAGTAACCGATTACTTTTATCTCTAAAAAAGGCATGACAAATTTTGCAGTAAATAAAATAAACTGTATTACTAGTTTTGCAGTCCACATAGAAATCCAATTCTATCTTAAATTTGGTATAGGGATGTATGTAATAGGCACCTGTATGGATATATTTACAGGCTGAGCAATTCCTACACATAAAGGTACCTATCCTATTAGATTACAGTCTTTTTCTAGCACTCAATGATTTATAACAAAGGTGCCTTTTTAGTGATTTGTTATTTTTAAAAGAAAAATGTGGTACTGTATCTATCACATCTTTTAACTCATCTACTGTGTTCAGGATATTCCAGTTATTTTTTATAATATCACAAAATCTACTTATATCACTCGAATATGGTAATGGAAACCTAAGAACATCTACAGTTCTATCTATACTATGTTCATCTACTACTATTCTCTATGCATTATATCGTTTACATTTTCCACCTCTTTCTTTCCGTGCATCCATAATACAACTGTCTATCTCCCTCTCATGATGCCCTCTATTAAGAAATCTTGTTTCAGAGATGCAATTGCTACGTCTGTCTCTCATCATTGTGCAGTCTCATTACTCTGAAAAACTGTCCTTTGATTACATTCTGTGAGACATGCCTAGGGTACGTACTATTTTTGTGTAGTAAATTATTCTTATGAATTGGTTTCTTATATGTACTAGTCTGTAAATGAGTTGATTCTGTCTTTATAACTAAAACATCCAAAAATTCTATCTCTTCCATAGAATATTTGTAAGTAAATCTAAGGAAGTCAGTGGATTCATGTAAATATTTTAAGAATCTTTCTAACATTTCTATTGATCCTTTCCATAACAAAAAATATTGTCCACAAAGCGTGTATACCATGCTATATAGCCACAAAACTTATTTGCTTGCAACAATTTCTCTCTTTCCCATTGTACCAAAATGAGGTTGGCGTAGCTATTGGCACAAACAGTACCCATAGCCACGCCAACCTTCTGCACATAGAAATCTTGCTTATAGACAAAAACATTGTTTTCCAGGATCAGCTCTAGTAAAGTACATATTAAATTAATCTTCTCATTGGTAAAACAATGATTAACATTGAGAAAACATCTGATGCTCTCAATCCCCAGCCATTAGGAATTACGGTAAAGAGGGACTCTATATGTAATGTTACAAGACAATAATAATTTTTCAAACTAGAAGCAACAGCGTATAATTTCTGTAGAAAAGATGTAGTATCTGTGAGGACTGTTTCATGTCCTTCTAATAAAGTATGCAAATTCTTTTTGACAAAAATAGAATGCGGTTCTGTTACCCAGCCTTTTCCAGATACTATAGGACACATAAGTGGACATGAAGTATTCTTATGTAATTTAGGAAGGCCATATATCACAAGAATAAGTGGATGTTTCACACTAAAATAATTAAATAAACTCTCGCTAATCTTTCCCATCATAAGCATATCAAAAACATAGAAAAACACTTTTTCAATAATTCCATTCACAATAGGCTTAGGTACACATAAGTAAGTATTACTGTCACTCAGTAATGTCTTCATTTGCACTATGTATAGTTCTCTATCTAATACAACTATATTGCAACCTTAATCAGCTGGCCTAATTTCTGCAGATTTCATAGCTTTCATTTCTCTCAATGCAATATGTTCGTCAGAACTCATAATAATTTGGTTTAACATCGGTTACAGACTCTTTCCTTATTTGCCTCTCACAAGTATTTTAGAAAAGTATCAGTCACAGGATGTGGTGTGGTGTGGAGTATAAGTGCTTATTTTTTTAAAAATAACATTTTCAGTATTATTTGGAAACATGGTCAATGTCAATGGCCTACCAAATAATCTCAAGTCCTTAAGCACATCAACTAAGTCGGCTTTCTGTGCTAGGTTAAAGGACAAGCCTTTGTTAAGTAGAGACAGATGTGCAGATGTCAATTCATTACAGGAGATATTTATAACCAAACTTTCACCGATGTCTCCGAGTCCTCACTGGGTTTTGTACTCCTTCCATGCTTAATACGAATTGCACTCTGCCCCTTCTTCCTCGACTCTGAGATCTTTCCTTTATAGGTAAGGGGTTTGTCAAAGTAAACAATGTGGCTATTCTAGTCTTTTGTTGTACATTCAAAGTCACAATGTCAGAAAAAGACACCACTTCTTCAGTATTAACAACTCCCTATTTGTTTGTACAGGTGAAACACCTTCATTATGTTTATTTTGCTGAGATAAGGCATAACTGCCTTCATTTGTTTGAGAGGAGACAACTTGATTCATTGCCGTAACTCCTCTCAAAACCCCTGGCTCATTTAATTGCGTAGAACGTCCCGGCTCACTCATTACACAATCTACTGGCTGCTTAATCTGTTCAATAGTATTAGCAGGATTCAAATTATTCCTGCTATCACTCTGCCAAGCAAAAACTGCCCTGCTGGTAAAATCACGGCTATCTCTCTGCAATTTTTTGATTTTTGCAATCTGCAGCCTCTTTTCATATAACATAATGCTATCATGTAGGGAATCTAGTTTATCACTTATTACTTCTGATGAGAAACTATCATAGATCCCATTCTGCAGTGCATTGATTTCTTTTTGCAATTCTCTGTCTTGCGGAAGAAAAAAGTCTACCAGTAATTGAATGGATTCACAGCTAAACTTTAAGTTCAGTGGCTGCCATTGCCAAAGGTGACAGGTGAAGACCATACCTGGCAAAGCAATGTGGCCTGTCAACCATGTCCTCCCAGGCTGACAATTATTGGACTCCTGTGGAATAACAGCAGTAGCTAAGTGAATTGTTAAATTAAATTATTTTCTGCTGGTATTGTGGCATCATCCTTGAAAACGGTAGAATTCTGCTTCCTGTGAATTTTTCACCAGGCTATCTTTCTACTGCCACTAGAATGTTAGTACAAGCCTAATGTAAAAACACAATTTAGTTTGCCAAAAGTGAAAACATATCAGAAACAAATCAAACAACTAGGTATAACAAGTAATTCTCACTTAAGCATACCTCTGTGTATCCCAACTGAGAAAGACCAGGCTACCTTTCTACTGCCACTAGAATATTAGTATAAGCCTAATGTAAAAATACAATTTAGTTAGCCAAAAGTGAATATGTACAAGGAACAAATCTAACAAGTAGCTACAAGTAATTACAAGGCAATTCAATGGCAGACAGGCCAACAATGAGGAACACACACACACACACACACACACACACACACACACACACACACACACACACACACACACACACACACACACACACACACACACACACACACACACACACACACACACACACACACACACACACACACACACACACACACACACACACACACACACCTTCACAGTACACTAAATAGTCTAAAAGGAGGGCTTTCCCAGTTTCACCTGTCAGTGCCCAGCAAGATGAGCAGAGAAGATAAGACTGGGAGGAGCTTCTAGTGCCAGGTATTCAGAAGATGAGACTGGGAGCAGCTTCCAAGGGACAGCACATGATAAGGTAGATGGACAGCGTTAATGAAGTAATGAATATGAATTTGCAGTAGCTTAAATAAGCAGTTATTAACAGACATCCTTAGTGTACTAATGTCTTTCAGGTCACAAAAAGTTGGATTCAGCTAAATGAGCAACTTCAGCATAATCTTTATAGAACCAGTCACAAAGTTCCCTCCTTGCATATCGTCGAATCGCTTTCAAAGAAAAATCAAAACTTTCTAGATGAAAACAGCATTTTTTTTTACTACTGATAAGCATTCCTCTTAACAAAAAAAGGGTGTCTTTTTATTTCACTGAAGGTAAATGTAGTGAAGCTAGTCTATTGTTGATAGTTTTACTGCTGACTGGTAACCACTGCAATACATTTAACTGATGGTGATCTTGTAATACTTTTGCCCTACTGTGGAGGCTTTGCCCCATATCCCTAATCTCTAAATACACTACCTCTGAAATCACATCAACTCAATGAAAATTGAAATGATATCCTTTTTTGAGTAAGATCAACCTTGGAACTAGTATAGTTAGAGATTGGGGGTACCCCATCATGGCGGGTATGAGGTGGACCTTCCCCAAAAAATGTTTTAAAGTAATGTTCTCATGTCAAAATACCACTGTGTTCTGCTGGATAATGCGATTAGCAGGTTGGACTTTATTGACTTTCACTTTACTTTAATCAAGTGGGGGGGGTGTGATCTTACGTCAAGAGGGTATGAGCAGGGATTGCACAGAGTGCTGTGAGAGCAGCTGACCAATAGCAGGAACTTCCTAAAGTGGAAGGCGGCCATCAGAAAAAGGCATGGAAGTAATCAATCTGTTTCGTCTATGGGATCCAGGATTGGTCAAGGCAGAACACCTAATTTACGTATTTTTCCTGGGTTCACATCTTGGAGAAATATATCAGTACCTGTTGGTGGTGGATCCCTAGGCCTCTTTTCAAGCCCTTCCCTCAGAATTTTGTTTACGTCTATTTTCAAGCCAGTTATTCAGACTTTTACTTCTTTGTAAACAAATGTTGGTCCTTGTAAAAAATATTGAGAAGCCCTCTCTTCCATTGGATTTCCATTTGTCATGCATAGTGCTTTTAATATCAGTGCTTTCTACTCTATGAAGCTCCTGCCATTGGCCCACTGTATCCCTACTCACATTGTCTTGTCCCACACACACAACCCCTAAGTAGCTTGAGCAATTTATAGTGTGTAGCAAGCTGATTTTGCTACTAAGTTTTATGAAATGGATCTGAAAACATAATTTTTGAGTAAAAGTGCTTATCCTTGGCTGTAACCAGTGATTCAAATAAAGACTGCTGAGATCAAAGAAATAGACTGATTCTTGCGTTAATGTTTCTAGCACTATCATTATATCTTTTAATTGCATCTCTAATATTAAAACTTAACGTTATGCATAAGACCTTATTTCTCAGTTAATCCAGTTTCATGCTGCACAGCATATATTTCTAGTTGAGAACAACTCAAAATACATACAAGCACAGCTGTATGAAAAGCTGGAAAAAAGTGACTTGCTAGGCTCCTAGGTTATGGAAATCTATCCCCTTCCAAATCAAAGACACTTTATAATACCTAATTTTCTGAACTCAGCTAAAGGCCCACCTCCAGAAACTTTCCAAATGCCAGTGCCCATCTCTTCTAATCAAGTCACCTGTTTCATTCTTTATTTCTTTATTCTGCTGTCTTTATATGATATCCTCAAATCTCCTTTGCAACTCATACCACTTTAGCTGCTCTAACATTTCCACTTCTAACTTGCTTATGATTGTATGCATTTCTGATCCTTTTACACTTCAGATGTCATATTGCTTACCTTGGTTTGGCCTTTGTAAATATTGTGTACTGTTTCATTCATGTTTCGTTGTTAACAAATTATATATAATTGCCTTGCAGTCTCTTGTTTTTTTTATTAAAGATATGCATCTTTGTTGTCATGTATTCACTTGGGTTCCTATTACAAGACCAAAGACACATTCTTTCAAATGCATCTTGGTTGAACATAAAAGACTGAAAAGGCAAAATGAAAATGATTTGTTTCTTTGCCATTTTCAGCACTGTAGTGCGGTATCGGAGTTGGTATATTTAAGTAAGAGGTGGGGGTGGGAGGGGGCAAAGCCCCCCACTTAATGTAATGTTTAAAAGTAGCACGATAAAGAGTCCCACCAAAGCACCAGATAAACGTTCCTGTTCATAGAGAAACACCAATATAACCATGAAAAAGAAAAGGAACGAAGCAGGGTCTCCCAAGGTAAATCCACACAAACTTTTATTCAAAATAGTATACCGGTCAGATAAGCGCTTTCACTCAATAGAGCTTCATCAGATCTACATTGGTCAGACCAATTAAATCAATCATCTTAAATACAAATTTAAAAATTTCCACATCCTATCACAAACTTCACTTAATTAAGAATCTAGTTAATACAAATAAATAATTAAGTAATAAAAGCAGTGTTTCAGAAACATTAAAGTGACATATCAGAAAAACTAGTGTGTTCATGACTAAACAGCTCTTGAGGCTCATAAAAAAGCAGCTTAAATAGATAAAAATGCATTAATATGTCATATATAATGTGTTTAAAAATATATATTTAAAATCTATAATATATGATATATATAAAAACATATATACATTGAATATATATATATGTATCTATTAAAAACTACATATATAATGGGAACACATAAAAAATAGTATATATAGAGAATATAAATATAGAGAAGTGGACAATGTAAATATACATAAATAATGTAGAATGGAGAAGCTAAAAAACACATAAGAAACACACATAAAAAACACACATAATGAACACACATTGAGTGATATGCAATGGAATAGAACTATAACTTAATATTCCTACGTTTCTTGAGGATGGGTTTAATAGAGGCTCTTTCATTAAGGCCATGGTCTCTGTCTGCCCTCAGCCCTCAGCCTAACAATCCATTGGCTCTCTTTACTCTCCGTGTGGTTTCTAATATCTCCACCTCTTATATTAGGTTGAATAACTTCTAAGACCCTAAATCTAAACTCATGTTCTTCCCCTGATTCAAACACATGTTTAGCCAACGCATTGTGTAATGACTTCTTTCTTATGTGGTAGAGGTGTTCTCTAATCCTCTCTCTAACTGCCTATTAGTTTTTCCCACATAAAAAGCATTACAGACCTGGCACACCGCCAGATACACTATATTCATGGTCCTATAGTGTGCATGTACTTTCATCTCAAATGTTAAATTTAAATCAGGGTGCCAAAATTGCTTGTTGGTGTCTATATAGGAATAGTAATTACAGTGTCTAC
The DNA here is from genome assembly GCF_019279795.1 of Protopterus annectens. Lineage (NCBI taxonomy): Eukaryota > Metazoa > Chordata > Ceratodontiformes > Protopteridae > Protopterus > Protopterus annectens. Next base: position 1,341,350,658 of record NC_056729.1, read on the forward strand.
ATGGTTCTGTATTTCCATTAGCAACAGTGTTACTCTTGTTGTTTGAATGACATAACATCCTTTTAAGATTTAGCTTGTTCTTAAAAGTGAACCTAGGTTCCTCACCAACGATACCCCTCAACTCTTCATCTACACATAAAATGGACCAATGTTTCTGTAAACAATTTTATTTTTTTAATTTAATATAATTTAATTTTTGTATTTTAGACTTGGTCATGTGTTTGTTTGGCCCAGGTATGGGCAAGATAATATCTCTACAACTCGCAATGACCTAAATGAACCATGTATAGATGCTTCTAATAATGCTTCTAATAATGCTGGACATTCTAATTTGCGTGTTAACAATACTGAGAAGAAAAGTAACTGTCTAACTGATAAATTTAATGCACGCAAAGCTATTTCAAACCAGATTTTTGTGAATTTCTAATGCTACGGATTCTGGTACGCATGATTTGTTGCATGTAAGGCCACTGCCTATTAACGATGAAAGTTCAAGCACTGCTACTATTTCTATTTTACAGAATGCTGACACTATTGAACTATTAGATCCAGGATTAGAACCTGGTGATGTATGTGATAAAAATCTGTATCCAGAGGTTCAAATTAATAAACATGTTAATATAATAGACTCTTTAGGTAAAGAACAAGTGGTGAGACCCAAGGATAGAGAGACAGGGTTGCCAAACACTTCTAGGTTAGGAGAACCCCTCCATTTTCCTCTACCTGTTCGCAAAGAAAAAGGGGTAAGGAGAAGCAGATCAATGAGCAGGGGCAGACAGAAAAGAAAATTATCAGACGATTTTCTACAACACCATACTATAAAGAAAATGTGTCCGCAACCCAAGAAATAGAAGGCATTGGATATACCCCTCAGTCATATAGATCTGATGAGGTGAATACATTAGTTTGTAATATTTCTAGCTATACCCTGACACAAGATGATGAGAGTTTACTTAACAAAGGCCTGAGTTTTATCCCTAGTAATTATAGCAATTTCACAGATACTGTCATAGATATGAGACTGTTCTGCAGGAATGTGATGCTTAAATTACAGTTTCAGAATAAAGGACCAGCCGCTGCTATAGGTAATGAATCTACTGAATGCTTACCTCGATTTAAGAATTTGAGTAATTATGTTCCTATACACCACCCTTTATTAGAAGCATATTTGAAAATGACTGAAGATGAGCTATTTAATTATCATAAGAGAATTAAATATAATAAAGGTAGAAGAAAAGGGAATCTTACATTTAAGGAGAAACAAAGTCTGAAACAACTGCAGGCCCTCAAATCTATTACTATTACACCGGCCAATAAAGGTGGTCGTATAGTTGTTATGGATTCCATACATGACTGAAACTCAATGGATACATTACTGAATGATGTATTTTACAAGCAGATTGGATGGCAGGAGGCTAAGGGCATTGTTAAGTTAGTCCATGACTCTCTATTAGATATGTATAAGGGTAGGATAATAGATAAAGAATTCTTTGATTATTTGTGTATTTTAATGCCATTAATTCCTGAGATACAAGGGCTCCTGAAGATACACAAGGATGCTCGAAACCCACCAATGAGACCTATAGTCTCAGGACAGGGTTGGGTAACGGAGCATCTTTCAGTTTATGTGGAAAAACATCTACGACCAGTGTTGAATAGGAACAATTTAGTTTTGAGAGATTCAAAACAGTTCTTGTTAGAACTTTATGAATGTTTGAATAGCAATGAAGAGTGCCCAGACTTTTTATTGGTGACTATGGACATACAGTCTTTATTCACTGTCCTTCCAAATGATTTGGGGATAGAATATATATCTGAATACCTTCGAACTCATAGTGATTATTCACTAGTACAAGTAGAATTAATAGCTCATTTCTTGAAACTTATTTTAGAGAACAATATTTTTCTTTTCCAAAATAATTTATATCAACAACAGGATGGAGTAGCCATGGAGACACCATGCGCGAATAGTTATGCCAATATGTTTTTGGCATATTGGGAAAATGAAGTATTGTTTCAAACTAGTGAATTTAAAAAGTATATAGTTTTTTATTGTCGTTTTGTTGACGATCTTTTCTTTTTATGGACAGGAGGAGAGAATTTGTTCTTGAAGTTTACAATAGAATATTCTAGAAAAAGAGTAGTGTTCCTTGACCTATATATAGAAAGGATGACATGTGGTTTGATTAACACTGGTGTTTATAGGAAGTCATGCTATCATAACACGCTTTTAATGAGGACTAGTATGCACCCACCACATGTCTTTAGAAATATTATTAAAGGACAAGGAATGAGGGCATCTAGACTAAATGCCACAGAAATGGGTTTTGAGAATGAGTTAGGTACACTGAGACGAAATTTTATAGATAGGGGCTATTGCGGACATGAAGTTGAACGTAATCTAAATAATTTAGTAGAATTAAGGTTAGGGAGAGCAGCACCTTATTTTGGACCACAGAAAGTTAATGATGGACGAATATCAAGAGAAGACCCACCCCATGTGAAGATCTTAACTTCATACACATCTGACCATACTGCACTTAGGAGCATTGTACAGAAACATTGGTCCATTTTATGTGTAGATGAAGAGCTGAGGGGTATTGTTGGTGAGGAACCTAGGTTCACCTTTAAGAATAAGCTAAATCTTAAAAGGATGCTATGTTATTCAAACAACAAGAGTAACACTGTTGCTAATGGAAATACAGAACCATGTGGACACTGTAATTACTGTTCCTTTATAGACACCAACAAACAATTTTGGCACCCTGATTTAAACTTAACATTTGAGATGAAAGCATATGCACATTGTAGGACCATGAATATAGTGTATCTGGTGGTGTGCCAAGTCTGCAATGCTTTTTATGTGGGAAAAACTAACAGGCAGTTTAGAGAGAGGATTAGAGAACACCTCTACCACATAAGAAAGAAGTCACTACACAATGGGTTGGCCAAACATGTGTTTGAATCAGGGGAAGAACATGAGTTTAGATTTAGGGTCTTAGAAGTTATTCTTCCTAACATAAGAGGTGGAGATATTAGAAACCACACAGAGAGTAAAGAGAGTCAATGGATTGTTAGGCTGAGGGCAGACAGAGACCATGGCCTTAATGAAAGAGCCTCTATTAAACCCATCCTCAAGAAACGTAGGAATATTAAGTTATAGCTCTATTCCATTGCATATTACTCATTGTGTGCTCCCCATGTGTGTTTTTTATATGTGTTTCTTATGTGTGCTTTTTAGCTCCTCCATTCTACATTATTTATGTATATATACATCGCCCATATCTTTATAGTTATATCTTCTATATATACTATTTGTTATGTGTTTCCATTATACATGCTGTTTTTAATAGACATATATATGTATCCATTTTTAATATATATATTTAATGTATATATGCTTATATACATCATATATTATAGATTTTAAATATATATTTTTTAACATATTACATATGATATATTAATGTATTTTTATCCATTTAAGCTGCTTTCTTATGATTTTCAAGAGTTGTTTAGTCATGAATACAGTTGTTTTTTCGATATGTCACTTTAATGTTTCTGAACACTGCTTCTACTACTCAATTATTCATTTGTATTAATTAGACTTTTAATTAAGTGAAGTTTGTGATAGGATGTGTAATTTTTAAATTTGTATTTAAGATGATTGATTTAATTGGTCTGAATAATGTAGATCTGATGAAGCTCTATTGATTGAAAGCGCTTATCTGACCGGTATACTATTCTGAATAAAAGTTTGTGTGAATTTACCTTGGGAGACCCTGCTTCGTTCCTTTTCTTTTTCATGGTTATATTAATGTTTAAAAGTGTTTTCTTTTTTTTTTTTTTTGTTGTTGTAACAGCGATTTTTTTTTCCCTTGGAAAAAATTGCTGTTCTGACAGTTCGACATTGTAAGTTTTTGCTTACATAGGATCGATTAATCACTGTTCGCTTTTTTAAGCATTCAGTGATGTAATATAGACCCATTCACTCAAAGTTTCTTAAGCGTTTGTCTAGTAGTACTTTCATCTCTACTGTCAGTATGGCTTTAGACCTGCCAATGTCATATTTGATGCTGTTGATTATTTTTACTCTGTTAACCCTGGGTAAGGTAGTTGTTTCAATCTTTCTTGATCTGTCTGTATTCAGCACTGTTTTTCCTGACAGATTTATGAATGTCTTAGCCTGGTATGGTCTCTCAGTCAGAGCATCCAGATGGTTTACTAATTACTTAAAAATTGCATTTCCCTCTGTTAAAGAGAATGACATCTCTCAAGCATTTAGTATTATTAGCACTGAGCTTTAAGTGATGTATGAGCATCCAATTAAGAACTGACTCCTTGTAGTCTTCTACAGGTGAAACATTAACTGAAAGGTGAACTATTATGTCTTCTGATAACAAAACAGCAGATGAAGTTAGCTCAGCTTTGTTTAATAATAGATGAGGATTTGAAGTGTGATAAGCTTGTAAGCATTGTCCTGGTTAGAACAAACTACAAACTGGGTGAACTTTGCAAGACAAAAGCATTTTTTATGACCCAGTTCTAAACTCAGTACTGCAGGTATGTACTTGTTTTCCCATCCTCCATATTCAGCACGTTGTACACAAACGTTGGTCTCCATTTCTGTATAAACTTGAACAGATTTTCAATTGGTTAGCTAGGTTTACCACTGGTTATCATAACAGGACATACCAGTGAACATATCAGTGTCAGTGGCATAACAGGTAGCATACTCACATTTGTTACAGAAGTTTATATAGGTTTTATTCCCACACCATGTAGATGGATTACTGACACTGCAGTGCACATTAAGGTGGGTGCTGCACTCCTGTGTATGTTATCCTTTGGTTGACACTTTAAACCAAGGCTTTGTCTGCTTGAGCTGGTAGTAGCTTAAATGGATGTAAAAGATCCCATGGCACCTATCAAAAAGAGTAGGGGTCATTTAATTAACATAAACAAAATATTATGTATATATTTACAAAATATACATATTTACATGTACATATCTACACATTATTATATGCTATCATTATTATTATTCTTCCATAATTGACCTCCACGCATTCTTCCACAACTATAGTCTAATTTTTCACAATTTATCAGCCAAAATCCACTTTCAATTAAACAAAATTTCATTCAATCTTTCATTCCAGATAACTAATGTTACATAAAATAATCTACCCTTCTCATAAATTCCTTCTTGTTTTTATAATATCCATACATAATCATATTCCTGTTAATATAGTTTGTCACTGATATTCTCAAAGAATTTTTCTTCACACATCTTTTTCCACAGTGTTACTGCATTTTTACATTTCCAAAAAAATATCTCTTCCTTCCCACAAAATAAACCCACTGTTTCAATTTTCTTTTTATATGGCATATTCCTCTTTAGCAGGAACATAATTGTTTGCCAGTCTCCAAAGGAAATGTTTGCACTACATTTTCCGTACTTTAAAGGGTGTTGTTATTTCATCTGATAAATTTTCCCTTGTATTTACATAATATTGTTATACCATATCCTTCTATCCTTCTTTATATCATCAATTGTCATTTTCCAGGTTAGTTTTTTAATATTTTTTAATTCCATATGTTATATAATATTTATCTGTTTTTCATATTCTTTTCATCTCCCCAAATCGTTGTACTTACGTTTTAAACCTTTTCCCTGTTGATTTGGCATTCTCTTCCTTTACCCACTTTACTTCTCTATTCAATGTTAAAGAAGCAGAGTAAACAACTGGACTTCATAACCCCAGTTCTCCTTCATCTTGACTCATGTACAACACACCTGTTTTCACTGGGTTTAATCTTGAACCCCATATGAAAGAAACTCTGATTGCACAACTTCTTTTTCATATTTTTAGGGATCATATAAACATTTGTCATATGTGACATCTCTCATTAAAACAGAATTCAGCAGATAAACCTTTTTCTAGAATTCTAATCTAGACGCCCTCCACATATGACATATTTCTTTCATTTCTTTTAATAAACCTCCCCATTGCCTCATACTACATCATATTCCCCTAAATTTATTCCCTGCAGAGATGATTCATTGAAAAATATACCCGTCCAGTTTCATATCACTCAAACCCTTACATTTACCTTTATAAGGTCATTCATGTTTCTTTTCAACATTCATTCAGACAAATGAAACTTCCCTCATCCATTTTTTTATTCTTAGCAACCATAACTATACAATTTCCATATGTCAAAAACTACTGGAATCACATTTCTAGCATATTTCATTCTTTAATCGAATTCACTTAGTATTGCATTCATTGCTAATGCAAATAATATTCCACTCATGTGACATTGTTGTCTTATACCACAATTCATGCATATTTCTTTACAAAGCCACCCATTCGCTAACATTCTCAATCTGTTATTTTGATATATTGACATACATAGTCTCCTAATTGTATTACCTGTTCCAAACTTTTCCCTAACATCCCACAAAGCCTTACATTTTATCATGCCATTCACAATTTCTCACACCACCAGTAATAATTCCTGGAATCCCTTCCCTTTTATACCCTACATACGTTCTTCAATAATGTCCTTCATTGTCCCACCCATTCTTCTCTGTATTATTCTCATAAAAATATAATTTGTATTATTTAATGTGATAGATTTCTATTTTTTATTTCATTCTTTTCATCTTTCTTCCACTAAATTTAATAACCCCCGACATAACTCTTCAAAAATCTTAATTTCAACCATTCATTCAAAACATTTACAAGACACTGTATTTACCAGTCCATTAATTTCTTGTACATTCATACCCTATACCATCTGGATATGATACTGCATCAACATTTACTTTCCTAAGTATGAAATGTTTTTACTTTCCATTCTTATTTTCTTTCTTTTTACACACACACTCACACGCATATATATATATATATATATATATATATATATATATATGTATATAAATATGTATAACTATATGTATTCTACATGCTGCACTACAATGCCCATAATGTGCCCTTCTATTCTTTTTTACCTCTCCTTTTGCATGTTTCATTTTTTCATTATACTAATATCCTCATTTCCTATTTAACTCGATTATGCAGACACTTCCTCAATTCTCCCTTGTAAATAATATATTTGCTTGAACAGTAATGTCTTATTTTTTAAAATATATTTCCTTCTCCATAGCATTAAACTGTCTTGTATTCATCTCTAAATTTTTCAGTACATTTCAGTATATCTTTCCATACTTCACTTTCTCTTCCTTTCTTACATGATCCTGAACTGGAAAAAAAACATTTTTTTCTACTTATTTTTAAATCCAGTTTCACCATTCAGACCAATTTTATAAAGCCGTTCATGTTTATATGATCCCTACGTTACTGCAATGCTTTTCACTCTCCAAACGCATCCCAAATTTCTCATTTATTCTTTTTATTCCCTTTCCTGTTTTAATATATTCCCTTTCTTCCATCTCCTCTATCCATATTGCTAAATGATCTGAAAAACCTGTCTGTACACTATCACCATCTCCTACCCCTAAACCTTCCAAAAGTACAAAATAATCAATTTCAGATCCAGTTGCCCCTCTTCTAGAAGTCCTTTGACTTTTATTCCACAGCTGACTTGCCACATTTTTTTGCTTTTTGAATTTTTTAACTTCTTACCCTTAACTTTTTACATTTTCCCCTTAAGTCACAATTAAACTCCCCTTTTCATGTTGCCTACCACATAATCTAATATGTCATGAAACAGATTCTCTCTTTCCTTGAAATTTGTATATGCATATAATCCTATAATACTATAAACATATTTTCTCCACCTTACATCCACAGCAGTTAACCTTCCAAATCCGTACCAATTTTACATCTAATGTTTTTACTGTTTGTTTTTTTTTTTACACAGTACAGAGACTCCAGACCAACATTCACTTCCTAAATTCCATATTATATTTCCACCCCACAATTTTTCTGTTTTCAGTCGAGGTGGTGCAGCGGTAGCGTTGTCGCTTCACAGCAAGAGGTTCTCTCATTCTATTCCCGGATGGAGCGCCTTCCGTGTGGAGTCTGCATGTCCTCCCCACGTTGGAGTGGCGTTCGAAAGACATGCGTGAATGGGCATGCCTTCATTGAAGGTTGTGCGTCGAACTGGCACCTCAGCACCGTAAAAATCTACTGCCAGTCATTAGCGGACTGGAGTTCCGCTGTGGTGACCCCTAACCAGGGAAAGCTGAAAGAAAAAGTCTTTCTTCACTTGTCAGGCATCTTACATCCTGTATAAGAATAATATCTGTATCACACTTAGCATATACCATTCCAGTATCCCTAATCTTCTTACAATATTAGTAGTACTTTTCACATTTACTGAAAGCACGGTAATAATATTACTTTTCCTTCATTTTAAGTTTAAGGGAAGTATTTTAAAATTTTCATTTTTTTATATTTTATTCTTTCCTCAACTGAAAATGTTTTGAGTTTATGTACAACTATTTGTTGATCCTCAAAATCAGATTTTTCATGATTTTCATTAACTGAAACATATATAAAAGTAATCTTTGCCCTTTATAATGCTTGATGTATTTTAAAATCTTATTTTCCTCATCCTTACTCTAGCAACTATCGAATTTATTTTCCAAACCTCCTTTACACTTATTTTACAAACATCTGACTTACTATTTTCAATTTTGTCTCCATTTTCAGCATGGTCAGTACAAGTACTTTCCTCCTCCTGAAGTATATATTTTACCTAAGCCATCTGTTATTACTGCATTCTGTTTTTCATCAACACATTTTCCCCCTTTCCCCTACTTCCTCATTACTTTCAGACATTACAATAGTTTTCTCATCCTCTTGCTCAACATTATATTGCTTATTCTTTTCATAATCAAACCAAAAATGCTCTTCACTATTACATATTATACTTTCCTTTTTACACTTATTCATTATATGACTTTTTTCTCCACATTAATTACGTCTTATTTGTCTACACTCATTGATCAGATAATTAAAATCCTCACAAAAAAAAAAAAAACTTTTAGCTGTCCCATATACCTGATTGTTCCTCTATTACTATGTACATATATGACACTTGGTAAATGCTTTACCACATCTTTTTCAATGTTTTAAAATAACATCCACTTCCCATTTCCCACCCCCATTCCAAATACTTTCTCATATTTAACTTATACAGTTTCAGAAACTAAATAACATATAAATGAAAAACATTTTAACATCTTTCAACTCAGTTTCATCAGTGTGAAATTGAACAAACACTATTTTTTAATAAAGCCCCTTGCTCTTTAAAATATAAACTCATTCTACAGGTAACAGTCCTTTTTTTTTCACAATCAAGCAAAAATCTTTAGTCTAAAATCTTAAGTCACAAAATGTCTTTCACAAATGAATCAAGACTCTAACGTCTTTTCTTTAAAATCCAAATGTAGCACTAAATTATCCCGCACAAATATCTGAAATTATTTCATCTTTCTTCTTTCTTTTCTGAAAAGCAAAACTTTTTTTTCTTTTTAAAAAAAAATTACAGTACCTTTATTCTTCCAAATGTATCAGCATACGATTTTGCAGATTGCCTCCCACTGGCAACCTTATGTCCATCCAGCACGCGATTCATTTCCTTTCCACCCAACTCGCTGTCCATTTTGAAAAATGTTTCCATCATATCTGAATATGAAATCTCAAGACTCTTCTCCAGGATCACCTTTATAAACTAAACAGCTTTTCAGTAGCAAGAAATTTCAGTTACAACAACTTCTTCAAAATACTGAAGTTGAAAGTCAACTAGGCACTGACTGTACTATCCACTCACTTTTCAACAGTTTTCTGTCTAACTGAGAGTACCACAATGCGCAGCCTCTCCAAGCTGCCTTCATGCAGGAACAGAAG